>NC_044034.1:201677397-201994468 GCF_901765095.1 Microcaecilia unicolor
CTCCCCCTCCATTCCTGGCCTCCTCTCCGTGTCTTGGGTTTCACCTTTACCTGCCTTTCCCTTGGGCTCCACTGGGGGCTGCTGGGATAGGAAGTCTTTGATTCTGTTGTAAGACTTCCTCAAGGGCTGCTGGGAATCGTAGTTTTTACCTTGCCTCCAGCCCTCTGGGGAAAATGATCTATGCTTTCTCCTGACATGTGGAACTCCCTGAGCTAAGAATCTGGGTTGTTCCCTCCTCTGGGCCTTATCTTCTCCTCTGCCGGTACCCCCTCTCTCTGTTCCCTTATCCCCTTCTTCACAACGCACACATTTATACCTTCATGTGAGCAGGTGTAAATTTATGCATTTCTGGGAGCCAGTTTTATGAAGGCCCATAGGTGCTTATGTTACCTTTAAGGTTCTAGGTTCAGCTTATCAGTGAAAATCTAAGCCAGTGGTTCCGAAACCTGGTTCTGGAGGCAGCACCCCAACCAGTCAAGTTTTCAGGATACCCAGAATGAATATTCATGAGAAAGATTTGCATACACTGCCTCCACTGCATGCAAATCTATCTGATGAATATTCATTGTGGATATACTGAAAACCTGACTGGCTGGGGAGCCTCTAGGACCAGGTTTGGGAACCACTGATTTCTAACTGGTTTACAAACAGAATAAAAAAAACGAGTACAGAAACAAAAGCTCATACAATAGGGGAAATGAGAAACACAAGAGGGATGCTAGGTTACAATTTCTGCTTAATAAGGGAATAGGGGGAAGGAGACAAAATTAACCCTAAAAATACAAAAGGGAGGAAGAAAAGACAGACAAATACAGCACACATGTAGCACATCACAGGGCTTTATAAGAAAAAGCAATCAACTGTAGCGCCCCCAGTGGCGGTAAGATGTAATTACTTTGAAAATGATTTTTCAAGTCACGGTTGGTTCCCTATTTATCCAAATACTGAGGGGTGGCACAGAAAAAAAAAAAAAAGAGTGTTTAATGTGGTGAACAATTTTTCTAGACCCTTTACAGTTTCAATTAATATGCAAAGCACAAAGTTTCAGTAAATAACTTTATTGCACCAACCAATTTGATAACTATATAAGATGCAGTGAAAAATGCTGTAGCTGAAGTGCAATAAACTAGAAATAGAATGCTTTCTAATAACAACTCAAGTTTTCATTTTTTAAACTAACAGAACCAAACAATTCTCTCTTGAAGACAATCTGACTCTTCAACACCACTTACTTAGAAACACGGATGTTAATCAGATAAGTGTCTATTTTCTAAACATTTAACCTTTTTAAGTTGTCAAGTTTTAATTATTCTTTTTCTCCTTTTTCAAAAGAGTTGATTCTTTGTGTTTATTTTTGTATCTTTCAGGTAATTAATTTCCAAGATCTTTAACCAATTCAGGTAAGTACATACTTATTCTTTCAATACTAACAGAGTTCTGATCATATGTATAGTGTTTTTTTTGGTGTGCAGATGATGTTATAGTCACTTATCTGCGTCCATTTCTTCAAAGCTTGCTTGCGTGGGGGCCTAAAGTTAATCTTCTGGACTCAATCTTCTGGACTCAGTTCAGAGCGTGTCTTGCTGGCTTGTTTTCTGTCTTTAATAAAACTGAATAGGAAAAATACCCTATCTCCCTTGACTATTTTATCAAATATTCCTTACTCTGGGTCAGGGATTTCACTGTGGCCAATTAACTACAGATAAAGCAAAGTCACTTACCTGTACCAGGTATTCTCTGAGGATAGCAGGCTGATTGTTGTCACAAACCCACCCTCCTCCCCTTTGGAGTTGTGTCTTCCCTTGTCTTTTGCTTTCTACTGGACTGAGGAACACACTTGCGCTACAGGCGGGAAGACGGTCGCGCATGTGCAGTTCGCGCATGTGCACGCGAGGGCTAGCAAACTTTGTTGCTAGGAAGATCTTCCGATCTGGGGCTGCCGTCGGATGTCACCCAATCGTGAGAACAAGCAGCCTGCTTGTCCTCGGAGAAATAAAAGAATAATTATTCCTGGCAGTCCCCTATTCTTTAACTGTATCCCTGACTCACCTGGACTCAGCTCTTGCTCACAAGCTTAACTTTCCCAGCACTCCAGTATAGGCTCGCTCTCTGCTGTGAGTGAACTAAATTTATTTCCTTTATTCCCAATCCCACATCAGTCTTCACACTCTCATAATCCACTCAGTATCTTTTCACAACGATTAAAACAAATTTATTCTAAATTAAATTAAAGCAGATGCTTTCACAAGTATTTACTTTTTACTATCAACTCACTACTGGTCCTTATTCACCCAAATTTCAGAGTAATTTAACCACTCTCTCTCTCTCTCTCTAGGATCACAGCCGCCACAGTACACAACCTGCCACATCACCATCCTAGGCTCATCTGCCTACTGAAAAGAAGCTCGTTACCCAGGGCAATGAAGTCCCGGCTTGGTCACCTGCCCTGTAACCACCAATCAGGCAGCTTCCCTCGGAATGTTGCTAAACTTTTACAGTTAAGAATATGGTGACAGGCTCCATTTTGAAACCCACTGTTCCCATTGAAATTAATGGGAAAAATGGATCTCAATGCAAAACACAGTGTAAATTGCACAACAGTAAAATTATTGTCCAGATCACATTTTACAGATTCCAGTCCATGTTTTACATTTTTAAAACTCCTTAAATACACCATTTTACAATATTTTGACTCAAAAGCACCACTAAAATTCAACAAAACTTAACCAAAATTTCCACACTGCTTAAATAAAATATACGCTCACATACGCCTTCGTCGGAATTCAAAAATATGCAACCGGAGCAGCGCAAGGCGCTCCGCACCCAAAATTCCCCCCCCCCCCCATAAAAGTCAAATGTTTAAAATATAACACCTAGAATTTCAGTAAAAAAATTGAAGGCATGTCCACTAAAAGGTGGTGTCAATTTTCCTAGTTTCTATGATTATCACATATCTTTTCTCCTAAAGCAAAACTCAGCATTTATGTATGATAAAGAACAACTCAACACCTCATCATGGTTCCAGATTGAAATGCTAAAGCAACGAGACACACCCACACATTTCTTCCCTTGGTCTCAAAAGACTAATGTTTCTTCTAATGTTTTGTTTAAAACTCTTAGAACTGTTTTTAATGAACTTGATTCAGTTGTCACACATCCCATAACGCATACTATGTACATCCCAATTTGGAACAATCCAAAATTCAAAATTAACAATTGTTACATAAATTGGAATACTTGGAAAAAAGCTGGTATATGGACTCTCAATGATGTTATAAAAGATAATTCTTGGCTACCTTTTGCCCAAATAAGTATAAAATATGGTCTTAAAAGTTCTCAATACTATAAATGGGTTCAACTCAAACACTGTGTAACTAACTCCGTAGATATAAAAAAAATTAACTACTGATTACCCTTCTTGTTGGCAATTTTGCAAGTCTTTTATGACTTCCAAAAAAGTCGCATCTAAATGGTACAAAATACTACAGTTAGCTAAATTCAAAGAACCTACTAATACCATGCAATCATGGGAAAGCGATCTAAATGCCCAACTAGATGAAAAAACTTGGGAAAAATTTTGATTTAAAATTACTCATACCACCAAATCAGCGTCCATTTCACAATCTATGTTCTACTTAGCACACAGAGCCCTATGGACTCCTGCTAAACTCGCCAAATTGAACACAATAAAACCAAAAAAACAGTGCGAATAAATGCTGGAGCCCTTCACGGTGTTCACGGACCATAAAAACCTGACTTATTTACGAGAAGCGAGAAGGCTGAATCCTCGCCAGGCCCGGTGGGCACTATTCTTCTCCCGCTTTGATTTCATTCTGACTTATCGTCCAGCGGAGAAGAACATCAAGGCAGATGCCCTCTCCAGGTCCATGGAGGCTGACCTGGAGGAAGAACCCCTGCAGTATGTAATTAAACCCGATGTCATTGTGCCCGTAATGATGCTAGCAGTACCTGCAGGTATGACCTTTGTGCCACCCCGGCTGAGAGAAAAGACACTCCAATGGGGGCATGCCTCTCGAATGGCAGGACATCCCGGGATCCTGGGAACCAAGCGGTTCATCTCCCAGCAGTATTGGTGGCCTTCACTTGATCGGGATGTGCAGGAGTTCGTGGCTGCGTGTCCTGAGTGCGCCCAGCATAAAGCGGACCGTCGGAGACCCCAGGGGTTGCTGATGCCTTTACCGGTACCTGAGAGACCGTGGACCCACATTGCCATGGACTTTGTTACGGATCTGCCTAACTCTGAAGGGCACACAGTTGTCTGGGTAGTGGTGGACCGGTTTTCTAAAATGGCCCACTTCATACCCATGCCTACCCTTCCTTCGGCGGTGAAGCTGGCACAGTATTTCATCAGCGCTATTTTTCGTCTCCATGGTCTGCCAGAATCTATTACCTCTGATCGAGGAGTACAGTTTCTCTCAAAGTTCTGGAGAGCCCTGAATCGGGCCCTTGAAATAAAGCTGAACTTTTCGTCGGGATATCACCCACAATCCAATGGCCAAACAGAACGAGTGAACCAATGCTTGAAGCAGTTCCTACGGATGTATGTCAATGAGCACCACAACGACTGGAGTCAGCTGCTGCCTTGGGCAGAATTCGCTCATAACAACCGAGTGAGCTCGGCCACGGGTGCTTCGCCCTTTTACATCGTATATGGACGACATCCGCGGATACCAGCCCCCTTGAAAACCAACTTGGATGTCCCGGCAGCGGCCGATGCGGTGACCTCGCTCCAAGCAATTTGGTCATCAGTTCAGAAAGCGCTGCGAGTGACCTCCGCTCGTATGAAACGCCAAGCGGATCGGTCTTGCAGAGTGGAACCGCGCTTCCAGCCTGGCGACTTGGTGTGGTTGTCCAAGCGTAATCTTCGTCTGAAGATTCCCTCCTCCCGCTTTGCACCTCGATTTGTGGGCCCGTATCCCATTGTGAGGCAAGTGAATCGGGTCTGTTATCAGCTAAAGTTACCACCTACATTACGGGTACATAACACCTTTCATGTGTCCTTGCTGAAGCCCGTGATTCTGAGAAAAGGGACTTTGCCCACGTTGCCTGCTAGTCCAGCCATCTCAGCTTCCCAGGGGGAATACCAAGTCCGGGATGTCTTGGATGCAAGGCGCTTCCGGGGACATCTCCAGTATCTCATTGCGTGGAAGGGATATGGACCGGCAGACAACTCCTGGGAGGACGCTACTCATGTCCACGCGCCAGTCCTAGTCAGACGGTTCCATCTCCTTTTCCCTCGCAAACCTAAACCTCGTGGACGGGGTAGGGGGGGCCCTTGAAGGGGGGGGTGATGTTATGATTCTGCCGGTTTGGCTGAAGGGGAGGGGGGACGTCTCTTCTGATTGGCTGCCAGGGGTTGTGCTGACGTCAGGGGATAGTACTTTAGCCTGCAGCTGAGGAGTTTCTCTGCTTTTGCGTTACTTCTTGGTAGTAACAGGAAAGCCTGATAGGTTTCTCTCAGAACGTGCTCTAGATTCTGACAGGGATCTGTGTTGATTTAGAGTATTCTTTTCCTTCCCTCTGGGTTAGCTGCTGCTGTGTGTGTGTGTGTGTACGTAGCTCTGTAATCAGGGTCAGCTGCTCTTGTTTAGTGGGGGCTGGGCATTGCTCAGCCTCCCGGGCTCTGGGCTGAGTGAGAGCATTCTCCTTTGTTTGTTTGTTTTAAGGATTTCTCTTCCCAGTGTCCCGGCCTGCTGGCTCAGTGAGCTTAACCCTTTGTGTTCTGTGTGCCTCTGTCTACAGTGGGTTTGAGGCAAAGGCTTTCTGCCTCCCTTTTGTGTTTGGTTCCTCTGGCTTCTGCCTGGGGCGCCTACCCTGGTGGGGGGGGGGGGGGGGGTTGCTGTGTTAGTTCCCCTGTCCTGCGCTAGTCCCCTGCGTGGGCGTGGCCCGCTCTGGTTCTTTGTTTCCCCCTCTGCCCTATTGCTGGTGTTCAGCGCGTGTCTGGCATCTTGGGGCCCTCTGGGTTCTTTCACCCCTCCCTGTGTGTGATTGGGTTCCAGTTCAGCTGTGAGGCTCGCACGAGTGGCTCTGTCTGCGTGGGTTCCGGTTCGGCCGCGAGGCCTGCCTGTATGCCTATTTGCCTTCTTCCTGAGGGACTGGGGGGAGGGGTAGCTTAGGGGGTATTGTGTAGCTGGGGTGTGCGGTGGTGGGTCGGTCTCCCCTTGGCCTGGGTCGGCGCCCTGCTGGCCTCGGCCAGGGCCCAAGGGCTCACGACCAACCCAACGGATTACAAGTTATATGTGGATCACTAATGTTACAATCATCAATAGACAAATATCAAGCACAATTACTGGATTTAATGTTACATCAAGCCCTTAGAACACTTTTCTTTTGTTGGAAAGATCTTGACAAAGTAACTTATTTATCATGGTGGAATTCTGTGTGTATTTTAGCTAAATATGAATATGCTGCGGCTGAAAAACATAACTCACTTGTTAAGTACAACAAAATATGGTCTCCTTTACTAAACTCACTACGTAATAACCTTTGTCAGAATTGAAATTATGTATTACTCCTGTGACTTATGATTATGATCTGTTATCGAAATAATCCCGGACTTGCCCTAACTTGAACATGTATGCTGATGCTTGTTACTGTTAACTTGTTAAACTGGCTAATTGCTTTATTTTAGCCATTTGTTATCATTTATAAAACACAATAAAAATATTGGAACTAAAAAAAAAATGTTTAAAATATACCGGGAAGGCCCAAAACTTAACATTACAAAAGCTCAAAAACAAAGCAAAATTAAATTAAAGTAAGGCCCTAGGGCAGTGGTGTGCTGGAGCCGGCTCTGGTTGTTGTGCTCTCAGCTGGGACTTGAATGGGTTTTTTTTCACAAATTGCAGCGGGAGGCTGGAGGCACGCATGCCCAAACACACCAGCTGTCACCTGATATTGGTGCATGCATGGTGTGTGGCAACCCTGCCTCCTCGTGCAGCACTGCAGGCAAGAGATTTGTGTGCTCGTGGGCTGGCTCGCTCACCTCAGCAGTGCTCCTGATCACAGCCCAGCTGGTTGTGGAGCTGTACCGTCCAACACTCCGAGTCCAACCTCAGCGTGGCTGCCCCGCCACTGTCCTCCTGAGAATTCAGCTGCCAGAAAGGACAGATGAGAGCCCTGCTGGCTGTTGGGCTGAACTTGCTACAGAAGTGCACAGCAGCATTACCCTCGGCCTCTGGTAAGAATTGCTGCCCTTCCCGCTGCCCCATCCGTTGAACTTTTTGTCTGCTTTCAGTTTCTTCCCTCCCACATCCGCTCCTCCCTCCCTCAACCTCTTCCCCCCTCCCCCCGCAGTCCTCCGGACCGGACCAAACCGTTACCGTCATACCTGCAGGCAGTGGTTAGGACAGGATGCCGGCGTCGGGGTCCTTCTGCTGCCACGTCCCGCCTACTCTGATTCTACTTGCTGTTTCCACGTAGGCAGGACGCGGCAGTCAATGGACACCGTCGGGACCAAGGAGGTTTGAAGTGATCTAGTCCACGGTAAGCAAGGAAGCCAATTTGGTTAATCTCTGTTTTCACTCCCCTGCACAGCTGTCATCTCCTCTAGTACACTCAAACCAAAGCAAGCAAACCTATGAGCTACTGCATCCACGTTGTCGTTCTTTATTGTTTGTCCATCTGTAACAAGTCTAAAGCTGTTTCATTTGGATAGGTAGTGCCTTAAAAGGTAGAGGTCAAAAGTTTTTGTTTTTTTTACTTATTGGACAGCTTTTTAATTTATTTGAAAGCTTCTCATATAGATATAAATATCATGAAATAACAACTGAATATCACTAAAAAAAATTATTATTTTGTGCTCATTTTTCTACACACACAAAAAAATAATAATAAATAAATAAATATACTATATACAATACAGATTTCCAAATTTCAGTGAGGATATCCTGTTTCCTGATGGGTTCATCTTAACTGTTGTTGTAATCTACCTTGGGAAGCCTGGTATTATAAAGATGATGGAAATGCTGGAATATATTGAAATTAAATGGAAGTAGAATTAAACTCTCCTTTCATTGGGGCACATGGAATCAGATCTTAATCTGTTTTGTAGAAGTTTACCTTTTAGATACACAAATAGATTATTCTGTTTTGAACATGTTTCAGGGGCAAGTGGTTTTATTAGTCAAAATAAAAATAAATATTTTGTTTCATGCAGATTTATTTTGTTTAAACATAAATTGGCTATATAAGCCCCTAATGCAGCCCATATTGGTTTTCTTATATTTTGTTCTTGTGATAACTTATGATGGTGCACCGGGCCCATGCCTTAGCTGGATAATTCTTCAGGCTGGCTGGGTGGCGTTACTAAGGCTTTTTTTCTCCACTTTCTAACGGCTGGGTTGTGTTTGTCTGTCTGGGTCACATCGGGTGTATTAAAACTACTAGTGTATTTGCAGCTTTCAGGCTGTGAGGTTGGTACACAAAAATCATTCACGCAGATGCCCCAATCTACATGCTAAATGTCGTGGATCTACCTCCCGGAAATGCCATAAGATCATCACGCAAATTTCTCAACCTGCACTACCCCAGCTGTAAAGGACTAAAATACAAGCTGATACACTCCACCACCTTCTCTTACATGAGCACGCAGTTGTGGAATGCATTACCTACAGCCCTGAAAATTACTGACGAATTAATGAATTTTCGCAAATCCTTGAAGACACATCTCTTCAACAAGGCCTACAAAGAGAACCCATAGCCTTACAAAACTACCCCACGAATCCACCCAGCTATGATAGTCCACTTTCTATACTATCCTCCCTAACACCTCCCTCTCTCTTCCCTTACTTAATCTTTGTATACTACCAATTGTATTTGATATCCTGTAATGACTATGTCATAACAAAACTCTGTACACTACCAATTGTATCTGATTTCCTGTTAGGACTATGTCATAACAAAACTCTGTAAGCCACATTGAGCCTGCAAATAGGTGGGATAATGTGGGATACAAATGCAATAAAATAAATAAATAAATAAACAATTTTCATATTGAATTTGAGAGCTTGGGTATATAATTGATTACTTATATTGTGCCAAAACTGAAAACTCTTATCTCTGTCTGGTCAGTAATAAAACTATTTACTACTACTACTGTTTAACATTTCTAAAGCGCTACCAGGGTTGTACAGCGCTGTGCAATTAACAAAGAAGGACAGTCCCTGCTCAAAGGAGCTTACAATCTAAAGGACAAAAAGTGCAATCAATCAAGATTGAGGCAGTCTAGATTTCCTGGATAGAGGTACAATGGTTAGGTGCCGAAAGCGACATTGAAGAGGTGGGCTTTGAGCAAGAATTTGAAGATGGGTAGGGAAGGGGCTTGGCGTATGGGCTCATTGTGAACACTATCCACCCTAAAAGGTTGTTTTGTGGCTGTACATGAAGAATTGTGATATTGAATAAATAAATGTTTGTGTGTGTCCCTAGTCATGATGCATCCTAAGTTTAAACAATCCTATCAAGAAATCCAGTTAATCTGTGGAGCATAACCACAGAGGCTTGGTATGGTCGCATTTTCAATATGGTAATACTAGGGCCCAGCTAAGGAACAGCCATAAGTACATAAGTACATAAGTAATGCCACACTGGGAAAAGACCAAGGGTCCATCGAGCCCAGCATCCTGTCCACGACAGCGGACAATCCAGGCCAAGGGCACCTGGCAAGCTTCCCAAACGTACAAACATTCTATACATGTTATTCCTGAAATTGTGGATTTTTCCCAAGTCCATTTAGTAGCAGTTTATGGACTTGTCCTTTAGGAAACCGTCTAACCCCTTTTTAAACTCTGCCAAGCTAACCGCCTTCACCACGTTCTCTGGCAACAAATTCCAGAGTTTAATTACGCGTTGGGTGAAGAAACATTTTCTCCGATTTGTTTTAAATTTACTACACTGTAGTTTCATCGCATGCCCCCTAGTCCTAGTATTTTTGGAAAGCGTGAACAGACGCTTCACATCCACCTGTTCCACTCCACTCATTATTTTATATACCTCTATCATGTCTCCCCTCAGCTGTCTCTTCTCCAAGCTGAAAAGCCCTAGCCTCCTTAGTCTTTCTTCATAGGGAAGTCGTCCCATCCCCGCTATCATTTTAGTCGCCCTTCACTGCACCTTTTCCAATTCCACTATATCTTTCTTGAGGTGCGGCGACCAGAATTGAACACAATAAAGGTGTGGTCGCACCATGGAGCAATATAACGGCATTATAACATCCTCACACCTGTTTTCCATACCTTTCCTAATAATACCCAACATTCTATTCGCTTTCTGAGCCGCAGCAGCACACTGAGCAGAAGGTTTCAGTGTACTATCGACGACGACACCCAGATCCCTTTCTTGGTCCATAACTCCTAACGTGGAACCTTGCATGACGTAGCTATAATTCAGGTTCTTTTTAGGGACTTCTTACCCCAGCCTGTTTTTCTGCCTTGAGCACACAGTCCACCACAAGTCCATAGGGTTTAGCCAGCTCTTTCCAGGGGGATTCTCTTTCTTCAGCTACCAGCTCTCTTTTTCTTTTCACTCAGGTGGGGTATAAAGTGGTTAATTAGCTACACAGGACCCAGCCCATAACCTCCTACACCTGTGGACCTCCCAGGGCTCTCCCCAGTCCTAGCGACCTCCATCTATTCTCCTAGCGCACTCGAGTGGCCTACCCCGGACATCCTGGCCATTTTTAGGGGAACAGCGCCATCTAGTGGCCTGCCCCAGCTAGGACAGCCTCTTATTTATCACATACCCCCACCCTTAAGCTAATTGCTGCTCACCCTCAGCAACCCTTTAAGTCTTCTCCACTGAGGAGCAGCAATTCTACACAGGGGCATATTCTTTTTCAGGTTCATCCCTGTTCTATCCCTGGGCCTCACCATCCCATCTAGTCTCCTCATCCCCCTCTTAGCACATCACATGGCCTGGGCCCTTCCCATTCACTAGGCCTTGAGGGGATCTCACTGCAGCGGGCCCTATGTGACCCTTATCCCCTGCAGCCCCCTCCTACCTCCTGGGCGCCCGACGATACCATGTACCCTCTGAGGGAGGGGTCACCTAGCTTGCCCAGGTCCCTTATCTTTCTCTTAGCACCTCACATGGCTTGGCCCTTCCCCCGTTCCCGGGGACCTGAGGTGCCTAACTGCAGCAGGTCCTCTCTGACCCTCCAACTGCAGCCACCTCCTACCTCCTGGGGCATCCGACCTCACCACGATCCCTCCGAGAAAGGGGTCACCTGACGACTCTTCTCTTAGCACTTCACATGGCCCGGGCCCTTCCCCCTCACTAGGGCGCCCGCTGATACCATGCTCCCCCAGGCTGGCTCCCTGCAGTAGGTCCCTTCTGACCCTCATCCCCTGCAAGTCCCAAAACCTGGTTCTCAACTTCCATCTTTGTTATTGTTCTTTCTCCATCGGCAACTGACTCAGGCAAGTGCTCCCGAAGCCCTGGCCTTCCTTTCTCCGGCTCCTTCTCAGGCCTCCAGCCTTCCTGGCCGTCCGATGGGGTGCAGCCTGCAATCACACAAAAACAAATCCAAGTGCGGCCTGTTGACTTACCTGGCCCCCCCACTTGTGCTGCACCTGTGGTCTGTGTGTGTTTGGGGCCTCCTCCATCCCCTACAGCCACTCCCAACCCTCCAGTATCTTACGTATCCACCCTCATCTCCCCCCTAGGTACCCTTTACCTGGAGTAGGTGAGCAAAGTGCTTTTGCTACTGTTGGCCCCCTCGACGGGCTTCTGGAACACCGGCCTCTGGAACCTCCAAGGACACCTCCATCTTACACCAGCCCCTCATCTGGTCTGATCTGGAACCCGACTGCTCCCATGTGGAAGTTCAGTGCGGATCCCACCACTACCACCACTTGTGAAGATGAGGCTTCTGCGCCCACTCTCCAGCAGGCCTGTGGCCTCTGAACAGGACTCCAAACTGTCTCCTCCTAGCATCCTGAGCAATCCAACTTCAAGCTCCTGGGCCCCTTTTCCACTCAGGGTGAGCTGGTTCTCAGTATGCAAATTATATGCAGATTAGCATGTTATCCTTTCACGCTCAGGGTGAACTGGTTCTCCAGAGGCAAAATTAAACAGGTCTTACCAACAGCATATTCAGGCAATTCTTTATTTCAGCCCCTGGGCACAGTTCTTCTAGCTTAAATACTTTACATATCTTCACACTGAGCCTCCCCACACAGATTCCTGGGCTCAGCATTGACCTCAATACTTTGGGGACTTCTAAGCCCAGGCTTTGCAGCCTGCTTCTCAGTACTGGGCCACACAGCCCTACTTCTTCTTTGAATGCACAGTTCCTCTAAGTACTGAGGCTACACAGTCCAACCCTAATGTTTTAGGGACTTCTTACCCCAGCCTGTTTTTCTTCCTTGAGCACACAGTCCACCACAAGTCCATAGGGTTTAGCCAGCTCTTTCCAGGGGGGATTCTCTTTCTTCAGCTACCAGCTCTCTTTTTCTTTTCACTCAGGTGGGGTATAAAGTGGTTAATTAGCTACACAGGACCCAGCCCATAACCTCCTACACCTGTGGATCTCCCAGGGCTCTCCCCGGTCCTAGCGACCTCCATCTATTCTCCTAGTGCCCTCGAGTGGCCTACCCCGGACATCCTGGCCATTTTTAGGGGAACAGCACCATCTAGTGGCCTGCCCCGGCTAGGACAGCCTCTTATTTATCACATCACATTAAACGTCATCTGCCATTTAGCCGCCCAGTCTCCCAGTCTCGTAAGCTCCTTCTGTAATTTTTCACAATCCTGTCACGAGTTAACAACTTTGAATAACTTTTTGTCATCAGCAAATTTAATTACCTCGCTAGTTACTCCCATCTCTAAATCATTTATAAATATATTAAAAAGCAGCAGTCCTAGCACAGACCCCTGAGGAACCCCACTAACTACCTTTCTCCATTGTGAATACTGCCCATTTAACCCCACTCTCTGTTTCCTATCCTTCAACCAGTTTTTAATCCACAATAGGACATTTCCTCCTATCCCATGACCCTCCAATTTCTCTGTAGCCTTTCATGAGATACCTTGTCAAACCCCTTTTGAAAATCCAGATACACAATATCAACTGCTTTGTCCACGTGTTTGTTTACTTCTTCAAAGAATTGAAGTAAATTGGTCAGGCAAGATTTCCCCACACAAAAGCCATGCTGACTTGGTCTCAGTAATCCATATCCTTGGATGTGCTCTGTAATTTTGTTTTTAATAATAGCCTCTACCATTTTCCCCGGCACCGACATCAGACTCACCAGTCTATAATTTCCCGGATCGCCCCTGGAACCTTTTTTTAAAAATGGGCGTTACATTGGCCACCCTCCAATCTTCCGGTACCATGCTCGATTTTAAGGATAAATTGCATATCACTAATAGTAGCTCCGCAAGCTCATTTTTCAGTTCTATCAGTACTCTAGGATGAATACCATCCGGTCCAGGAGATTTGCTACTCTTCAGCTTGCTGAACTGGCCCATTACGTCCTCCAAGTTTACCATGAAGTCAGTAAGTTTCTCCGACTTGTCCGCTTGAAATATCATTTCCAACACTGGTATCCCACCCAAATCTTCCTCGGTGAAGACCGAAGCAAAGAATTCAATCAATCTTGCCGCTATGTCTTTGTCTTCCTTGATCGCCCCTTTTACCCCTCGGTCATCCAGTGGTCCAACCAATTCTTTTGCCGGCTTCCTGCCTTTAATATACTGAAAACATGTTTTTACTATGCTTTTTTGCCTCTAATGCTATCTTTTTTTCGTAATCCCTCTTGGCCTTCTTTGTCTGCGCCTTGCATTTGCTTTGACACTCCTTATGCTGTTTCTTGTTATTTTCAGACGGTTCCTTCTTCCATTTTCTGAAGGCATTTCTTTTAGCCCTAATAGCTTCCTTCACCTCACTTTTCAACCAGGCTGGCTGTCTTTTGGAGCTCCGTCTTTCTTTTCTAATTTGCGGAATATGTTTGGCCTGGGCCTCCAGGATGGTATTTTTGAACAGCGTTGATGCCTGTTGTACAGTTTTTACCCTCTCAGTTGTCCCCCTCAGTTTTGTTTCCACCGTTCTTCTCATTTTATCATAGTCTCCTTTTTTAAAGTTAAACGCTAACGTATTTGACTTCCTATGTATAGTTACTTCAAGGTCGATATCAAAACTGATCATATTATGATCACTGTTATCAAGCGGCCCCAGTACCATAACGTCCCTCACAAGATCATGCGCTCCACTAAGGACCAAGTCTAGAATTTTTCCTTCTCTCGTCGGCTCCTGCACCAGCTGCTCCATAAAGCTGTCCTTGATTTCATCAAGGAATTGTACCTCTCTAGCGTGTCCCGATGTTACATTTACCCAGTCTATATTTGGAAAATTGAAGTCACCCATTATTATCACATTGCCCATTTTGCTTGCGTCTCTGATTTCTTTTATCATTTCTGCGTCTACCTGCTCATCCTGGCGAGGCGGACGGTAGTACACTCCTATCACCGTCCTTTTCCCTTTTATACATGGAATTTCAACCCACAATGATTCAAGGGTGCAGTGGCGTACCAAGGGGGGGGGGGCGGTGGGGGCGGTCCGCCCCGGGTGTCAGTGGGTGGGGGGGTGATCCGCTTTGCTCCCGCTGCTCCCACTTTACCTTTAAAAAATGTTTTTGAAGCGTCATTGCAGGCAGCGCCTTGCGTCTGCCCTGCTTGTTGTAAAAGAAGTAAATCTCTTCGCTTCGTCGTCGTCGGGCCTCACTACAACAAGCAGGGCAGACGCAAGGCGCTGCCTGCAACGATGCTTCAAAAAAATTTTTTTTAAAGGTAGGGTGGGAGCAGGAGAGTCGAGTCGAGTCGGGTCGGGTCGGGTCAGGTCGGGTCGGGGTGGGCTCCTCAGATGGAAGAGGGGTATTGTGGGGGTTCTCACATAGGGAGGGGAGGGGGTTTTCATATGGGAGAAGGGGACAGCTTCAGAGAGCATTTTCCATCTCACAGATAGGCTGCAGAGAATACCTTCTCCTGCTTTAGACTTAGCCTGGCCTCAGAATGACAACCTATAGTATATCTCCTATCAAACTGAGCTCTCTTTTTCATCAAGCACTGCCATTTCCTCCCCTCACCCTCCCCACTGACAGTTTGAACTTCGTGGGTGTGGCTTGGATCTCTTTCAGGGAGAGAAAACTAACAACTTATAGCAGCAGCTTCAGAGAGCATTTTCCATCTCACAGATAGGCTGCAGAGAATACCTTCTCCTGCTTTAGACTTAGCCTGGCCTCAGAATGACATCCTATAGTATATCTCCTATCAAACTGAGCTCTCTTTTTCATCAAGCACTGCCATTTCCTCCCCTCACCCTCCCCACTGACAGTTTGAACTTCGTGGGTGTGGCTTGGATCTCTTTCAGGGAGAGAAAACTAACAACTTATAGCAGCAGCTTCAGAGAGCATTTTCCATCTCACAGATAGGCTGCAGAGAATACCTTCTCCTGCTTTAGACTTAGCCTGGCCTCAGAATGACATCCTATAGTATATCTCCTATCAAACTGAGCTCTCTTTTTCATCAAGCACTGCCATTTCCTCCCCTCACCCTCCCCACTGACAGTTTGAACTTCGTGGGTGTGGCTTGGATCTCTTTCAGGGAGAGAAAACTAACAACTTATAGCAGCAGCTTCAGAGAGCATTTTCCATCTCACAGATAGGCTGCAGAGAATACCTTCTCCTGCTTTAGACTTAGCCTGGCCTCAGAATGACATCCTATAGTATATCTCCTATCAAACTGAGCTCTCTTTTTCATCAAGCACTGCCATTTCCTCCCCTCACCCTCCCCACTGACAGTTTGAACTTCGTGGGTGTGGCTTGGATCTCTTTCAGGGAGAGAAAACTAACAACTTATAGCAGCAGCTTCAGAGAGCATTTTCCATCTCACAGATAGGCTGCAGAGAATACCTTCTCCTGCTTTAGACTTAGCCTGGCCTCAGAATGACATCCTATAGTATATCTCCTATCAAACTGAGCTCTCTTTTTCATCAAGCACTGCCATTTCCTCCCCTCACCCTCCCCACTGACAGTTTGAACTTCGTGGGTGTGGCTTGGATCTCTTTCAGGGAGAGAAAACTAACAACTTATAGCAGCAGCTTCAGAGAGCATTTTCCATCTCACAGATAGGCTGCAGAGAATACCTTCTCCTGCTTTAGACTTAGCCTGGCCTCAGAATGACAACCTATAGTATATCTCCTATCAAACTGAGCTCTCTTTTTCATCAAGCACTGCCATTTCCTCCCCTCACCCTCCCCACTGACAGTTTGAACTTCGTGGGTGTGGCTTGGATCTCTTTCAGGGAGAGAAAACTAACAACTTATAGCAGCAGCTTCAGAGAGCATTTTCCATCTCACAGATAGGCTGCAGAGAATACCTTCTCCTGCTTTAGACTTAGCCTGGCCTCAGAATGACATCCTATAGTATATCTCCTATCAAACTGAGCTCTCTTTTTCATCAAGCACTGCCATTTCCTCCCCTCACCCTCCCCACTGACAGTTTGAACTTCGTGGGTGTGGCTTGGATCTCTTTCAGGGAGAGAAAACTAACAACTTATAGCAGCAGCTTCAGACAGTGTTGCCAGGTGGGCGGTTTTACCGCCCAATTGGGCGGTTTTCCGCGCCCCGCCGCGGGAAATTTTTGCCCGCGGCGGGTTGCGGTTTTTTGGGCGGTTTTTTAGGCTTCCGGGCGGCTTTTTGGGCGGCTTTTTGATTTTTTTCGGCCGCGGGGGGCGGGGTTAGTGACGTTTTTGGGCGGGGTTAGTGACGTTTTGGGCGGGGCCGATGACGTGGGAGGCGGGGCCGATGACGTGGGAGGCGGGGCCGATGACGGGGAGGCGGGGCTGATGACGGGGAGGCGGGCCCGATGACGTGGGAGGCGGGGCTGATGACGGGGAGGCGGGCCCGATGACGTGGGAGGCGGGGCCGGTGACGGCGGGGGCGGGGCCGGTGACGCGGGGGTGGGGGTGTCAGGGGCGGGGTTTGTGTTTGGGCGGGTTTTGGGCTGGTTTCTGGCCCGGATTGGGCTGGAAAAAAAATTTCTACCTGGCAACCCTGGCTTCAGAGAGCATTTTCCATCTCACAGATAGGCTGCAGAGAATACCTTCTCCTGCTTTAGACTTAGCCTGGCCTCAGAATGACATCCTATAGTATATCTCCTATCAAACTGAGCTCTCTTTTTCATCAAGCACTGCCATTTCCTCCCCTCACCCTCCCCACTGACAGTTTGAACTTCGTGGGTGTGGCTTGGATCTCTTTCAGGGAGAGAAAACTAACAACTTATAGCAGCAGCTTCAGAGAGCATTTTCCATCTCACAGATAGGCTGCAGAGAATACCTTCTCCTGCTTTAGACTTAGCCTGGCCTCAGAATGACATCCTATAGTATATCTCCTATCAAACTGAGCTCTCTTTTTCATCAAGCACTGCCATTTCCTTCCCTCACCCTCCCCACTGACAGTTTGAACTTCGTGGGTGTGGCTTGGATCTCTTTCAGGGAGAGAAAACTAACAACTTATAGCAGCAGCTTCAGAGAGCATTTTCCATCTCACAGATAGGCTGCAGAGAATACCTTCTCCTGCTTTAGACTTAGCCTGGCCTCAGAATGACATCCTATAGTATATCTCCTATCAAACTGAGCTCTCTTTTTCATCAAGCACTGCCATTTCCTCCCCTCACCCTCCCCACTGACAGTTTGAACTTCGTGGGTGTGGCTTGGATCTCTTTCAGGGAGAGAAAACTAACAACTTATAGCAGCAGCTTCAGAGAGCATTTTCCATCTCACAGATAGGCTGCAGAGAATACCTTCTCCTGCTTTAGACTTAGCCTGGCCTCAGAATGACATCCTATAGTATATCTCCTATCAAACTGAGCTCTCTTTTTCATCAAGCACTGCCATTTCCTCCCCTCACCCTCCCCACTGACAGTTTGAACTTCGTGGGTGTGGCTTGGATCTCTTTCAGGGAGAGAAAACTAACAACTTATAGCAGCACAGTGTTGCCAGGTGGGCGGTTTTACCGCCCAATTGGGCGGTTTTCCGCGACCCGCCGCGGGAAATTTTTGCCCGCGGCGGGTTGCGGTTTTTTGGGCTGGTTTTTGTGCTTCGGGCGGTTTTTTTCGGCCGCGGGGGGGCGGGGTTAATGACGTTTTTGGGTGGGGTTAATGACGTTTTGGGCGGGGTTAGTGACGTGGGAGGCGGGCCGATGACGTGGGAGGCGGGGCCGATGACGGGGAGGCGGGGTCGATGACGTAAGAGGCGGGGCCGATGACGGGGAGGCGGTGCCGGTGACGTGGGAGGCGGGGCCGGTGACGGCGGGGGCGGGGTTGATGACGGCGGGGGCGGGGGTGATGACGCGGGGGCGGGGGTGTCAGGGGCGGGGTTTGTGTTTGGGCGGTTTTTGGGCTGTTTTTTGGGCTCCAGTGGGCTGGAAAAAAATTTTCCACCTGGCAACCCTGTAGCAGCAGCTTCAGAGAGCATTTTCCATCTCACAGATAGGCTGCAGAGAATACCTTCTCCTGCTTTAGACTTAGCCTGGCCTCAGAATGACATCCTATAGTATATCTCCTATCACCTTCTCCCACTACTCCAACCAGAGTTACACCTAATCACACTGACCACCCTTCAACATCTTCTGTCCTTCTGTGACTGTTCTCTTGTGCTTGACTGCTTAAATATTTTAAATTTAAATGCTTTACTTTTTGTCTATTAGATTGTAAGCTCTTTGAGCAGGGACTGTCTTTCTTCTGTGTTTGTACAGCGCTGCGTACACTTTGTAGCGCTCTAGAAATGTTAAATAGTAGTAGTAGTAGTAGACTGCGTGGGGAGGGGGTTTTCAGATGGGAGAGGGGTATTGTGGGGGTTCTCACATGGGGAAGGGAGGGGGTTTTCATATGGGAGAAGGGGACTGAGTGGGAAGGGGGTTCTCAGATGGGAGAGGGGTGTTGTGGGGGTTCTCATATGGGAGAAGGGGACTGGAGTGGGGAGGGGGCTCTCAGATGGGAGAGGGGTGTTGTGGGGGTTCTCACATGGGGAGGGGAAGGGGTTTTCATATGGGAGAAGGGGACTGGGGTGGGGAGGGGGTTTTCATATGGGAGAAGGGGACTGGGGTTCTCAGATGGGAGAGGGGTGTTGTGGGGGTTCTCACATGGGGGAAGGGGTTTTTATATGGGAAAAGGGGACTGGGTGGGGAGGGGGTTCTCAGATGGGAGAGGGGTGTTGTGGGTGTTCTCACATGGGGAGGGGAGGGGGTTTTATATGGGAGAAGGGGACTGGGGTGGGTTCTCATGGGAGAGGGGTGTTGTGGGGATTCTTAGATGGGGAGGGGTTTCCAGATGGGAGAAGGGGACTGGGGTGGGGAGGGGAGTTCTCAGATGGGAGAGGAGAGGGGTGTTCTGGGGATTCTCAAATGGGAGAAGGACTGGGGTGGGGTGGGGGTTCTCAGATGGGAGAAGGGGACTGGGGTGGGGGTTCTCAGATGGGGTGGGGGTTCTCAAATGGGAGAAGGGGGCTAGAACTGGGGTCTGAGAAGGGGTCATGATGGAAAATGGGGCATGCCTGGGTCAGTTGGGAGAATGGGTCGGGCTGAATAGGGGGGCAAGGCATGTGCATGAAGGGGGCTGAAACGGGGGGGCTGAAAGGCGGGTAGGTGGGATAAGGGGGCTAATACTGGGACTGGGGGCTGAAAGGCGGCAGGGGCTGAAATTGTGGGGACTGGGGGCTGAAAAGGAGACAGGGAGAAGTGGCTGGGGCTGAAGCTCAGGACTGGTGAGAGAAAAGGGCTGGGGTTGAAACTGGGGGATAAAAAGAGGACAGGGAGAAGTGGCTGGGGGCTAAAGCTCGGGACTGGTGGGAGAAAAGGACTTGGGCTGAAACTGGGGACTGGTGGGATAGTGGGGCTGGAACTGGGGGCTGAAAAAAAGAGGCAGAGAGAGGGGACAGATCCTGGATGGAAGGGGGAGGAGAGGGAGGGCAGACCCTGGATGGATGGGAGAGGGAGGGCAAATGATGGATTGAAGGGGCAGAGAGAAAGGGCAGACAGTGGATGGAAGGGATAGAAAGGGCAGACAGTGAATGGAAGGGGAAGAGAGAGAGGGCAGACAGGGGCAGATGGTGGATGGAAGGGGCAGAGATAGAGGGCAGATGTAGATGAAAGGGGCAGGGAGAGAGGGCAGACATTGGATGGAGGGGACAGCAGAGAGGGCAGACACTGGATGGCAGAGAGAGAACAAAGACAGATGCTGGATGGAAGGAAGACAGTGAAAAGAAGATGAGGAAAGCAGAAACCAGAGACAACAAACTGTAAATAAAATATATATTTTTATTTTTATTTTTTGCTTTAGGATAAAGTAGTATTGTAGCTGTGTTAATGTTTATAATAGAACATGTAAACAAGGTAATCTTTTTATTGGACTAATTTTAATACATTTTGGCTAACTTTCGGAGAACAAAACCCCCTTCCTCAGGTCCGGATAGGATATTGTAACAGCACTATACTGTATTGACCTGAGGAAGGATGTTTTGGCCTCTGAAAGCTAAATGTATTAGTCCAATAAAATGGTATTATTTTATTTTCTATATTTGTTTTATTTCTATTTGTTAATTTGTAAAGTGGTGATTGGTACTTGTTAGTTTTTTCAAATTTACATCTGCTGTCTTTATATTTTGCACAGTACTAGGGGACATTTTCTGTTTCTGTGGTGTTGCATTGTAAGCAGAGTCTGGCATCTTGGGGGTTCAGTTTAATTTTTGTCTAAATAGAAAGGTTATTATTGCTTATTCTATAGTGGATTAGGGTGTATCTGTTTGTGAAAAAGACATGGCTTTCGGTTGGCATTGACTGTGTAAGATGGACGATCTGTGTTATTCTGCCTGGTTTCGTTTTACAGTAGGTGAATTGATGTTCTAGTGCTCACTGTAGTGTTTAAGATGCTTTCCTTTTTCCTTGTGTGACTTGTAGAAATTACTGCTTATGGTATGCTAGAATTGCTCTATAGGTCCTGAGTGTTTTGTATTCTCGGCATGCCTAGTACTAGATTTTGGAGGGGGGGTGTTAAAAAATGACCGGCCCCGGGTGTCAACTACCCTAGGTACGCCACTGCAAGGGTGTGATTTGTGTCTTGCTGAATTTGTAATCTATCTGAGTCAAGGCTCTCGTTAATATACAATGCTACCCCTCCACCAGTCCGGTCCACCCTATCACTGCGATATACTTTGTACCCCGGTATGACAGTGTCCCACTGGTTATCCTCCTTCCACCAGGTCTCAGTAATGCCTATTATATCCAGTTTTTCATTTAGTGCAATATATTCCAACTCTCCCATCTTATTTCTTAGACTCCTAGCATTTACATATAGACATTTCAAAGTATTTTTGTTGTTCCTATTTGCATGATGCTTAGTACTGATTTGCCATCTTTTGTCTGATCTTTAGTTGTATTTAAGGGCACCTGGCCTACCACGGTCTGTTGTGCAACCTCACTATCCAGAAACCCTATCTTCCCTGTTTGTGAGGTATCTTTGCAAGATACCTTATCCCGAACCATGTGCTTTTGAGCGACTGTCGGCCTTCCCCCCATTTCTAGTTTAAAAGCTGCTCTATCTCCTTTTTAAATGCCGACGCCAGCAGCCTGGTCCCACCCTGGTTAAGGTGGAGCCCATCCTTTCGGAATAGGCTCCTCCTTCCCCAGAATGTTGCCCAGTTCCTAACAAATCTAAAACCCTCCTCCCTTCACCATTGTCTCATCCACGCATTGAGACTCCGGAGCTCTGCCTGTCTCTTTGGCCCTGCGCGTGGAACAGATAGCATTTCAGAAAATGCTACCCTAGAGGATCTGGATTTGAGCTTTCTACCTAAGAGCCTAAATTTGGCTTCCAGAATCTCTCTCCCACATTTTCCTACGTCATTGGTACCCACATGTACCAAGACAGCGGACTCCTCCCCAGCACTACCTAGAATCCTATCTAGGTGACACGTGAGGTCCGCCACCTTCACACCAGGCAGGCAAGTCAGGTTATTTTGAGTTAGTCTTCACTGGGCCAAACTTGCTTTCCTTGTGCCATCACTATCCAGCAGGTAGGCAGTGTCTTAAAAGATGGAGGATAAAGGATTATTTTTTTTTAACATTTATCACCAGTGGTGTACCTAGCATATTTGACAACTGGGGCCGATCATTTTTTAACACCCCCTCCTCTATATAAAAATATTCTTTTTAGTAATAATCCATGAGTCACACAACAAGGGTGTACCTAGGAAAGGTAGCATCTTAAACACTGCAGTGAGCACTAGAACATCAATACACCCATTGTAAAACTAACCAAGACATTAGTAAAAATGGTGTATATGGAATGAAGTGAATGAAACAAAAACTTAGGAATCCCTGTTTGCATAATTTGGTGGGGTAGTACAAATACTTTAAAAGAAATGTGGTGATGAATAGGGAGCCAATGTTCCAATTTCAGAAGGGGGTAACTATACTATAATGCCTCTGTATTGCTCTATGGTGTGACCTGTTCAGAATTAAGGGGTCCCGAGCCCCCCCAAGAAGGCTTAAATGACCTTAATCTGACTCCATCTCTGAATAGCCCTAGAACTGGGGCAATCAGGGGGTTGTGAAGTTCTAAGAGGAGTTGCCACTGAGAGAGACGTTAGACCTAAGAGACCCGCATTAGTCCGCCTCTCAGCACTGGCAAGAAACAGATACCAGCCTTATGACAAACTGGATTTAGGTTACAAGTTATATAATGCAGCGAGTGATAGCCTGATACAGCAGAAGCATTTATACTTACAGCCTTTCATCATTAAGTTAAGCCCACAAATCATCATTTGGAATAAGGATTTTATTTGCACATCAGACTTTAATCAGGTACATTCAGCAGACAGATTCTGGATACAACCGGACAGAGCCCTGCCGTCTGACAGAAGCGTTGGGGAAAATTCCAAAGCTATGGCAATTTGTCCCCTCTTTTATACACAAACCTCTCCATAGAAGTCTATGGTGAGATACCTAGCTCTCAATTTCTGAGATGATACTTTCCCACACAGTCTTATCAGCATGTTTTGGGAAGCGTTGAGATAACAGTTCCACATCTGTCTGTGTCGCAATACTTTTCACACCATCTTAAGAACTCTGTATAACCTCTGTAGCCTTCTATACAAAACTAATAGACTCCATTTTGTTCATCTGATTTAAAGTGACAGTTGTACCAGTTTGTGTCAGGACTCATTGTTCAGACCTGCTTTTTGCAGATTCTCAAATATTAAATCACTTTCTTGTTGTTTGGCCTAGTCAGTACTTTTTCAGTTGTTTTAGCTATTTAAGGTATGTAAATTGACCCACCACTATTCCAGTGGATGGATCCCAAGCGGGGACACATATTAACTTACAGGAAAAGCAAGTCCTTGCGCAGCCAGTCATAGATTTTTAAACCTAGCTGGTGTTTTTACAGCCTGAGTCCTAAAATCTGGCCTTCCCACCCTTCCGGTGGATCCAGTGAGGGTCTCTTGCTGTACTATAATTATACATTCCCCACTTGTCACCCCCTCTGGAGAGGGGTGACACAAAACTCGTCAAGCGTGTCATCATCTATTCCAGAAGGTGGCAAGTTATTAAACGAGAGGGGGAGTTTTGCTCTTATGGATTGCTAGCAGATATTATGCCAGACAGAAAACTTCAATCTTAGGTGGTATATTTTTGGGCATATGGAATTCCCTTTATATTACTCAACCCCTTGGGCTTTATCCTGATGTCATCTCTCTTGAGACTTAGTCAAACCTGTAGTGAGAAATGTTTTTAAATACTTTCAGGTTTTGCTATGACTTCTATTGTATCTGTTGCATAGTACATGGGGAGATAATCTAATGTATCTTTCTTAGTGGTCTTGAGAAGGAACAGTGATCTTGATTAAGCATTGTTATGGTGGCTCAACAAATATATGGTTATGAGGTTGCCTCATACAGCAAAAATGGTCAATCCTAGGAAAATTTATATTAACAAAGGTCATGCATGGATCTTGACATATGCATAGTGACCTGGAAGTATGGGAAGCATTTTATATATCCTTTACCCCACTTGGAGCTTAGTCAAACCTACAGAAAGACATGCAACGTAAGTAAGCCTACACCAGAGTTAAACAATTGCATAACTCTTGTATCTGAGCAATATCAACTTCCATTCAAATTACATAAACAGAAATAACAGGGAAATTCTTAGAAAAACAATTAGAACAATAAAGGAAATAATAGGAAAATAAAAATAAAACCTTTTCAATATCTAGACATGATTACTGCTAAACTGAAAATAAAACAAAATATGAATCTATAATGTCCATAAACAGCAACAGTAATTCTTAAATTAAGTATCAGTTCTAAATTCTCTTTCATCGATCATGGTTGAGGCGGTGGAAGCGCTGAAGAATCTGGATTTTCAGGCTGGTTTGCTGAAGGAAGTTGCCGATCTTGAGATGGTTAGGCTTGTAACATCTGAGTAAACACATATATCTTTCCCATGGACCCAAGACTTGTGGTCCAGCAGTTTGCAAGGTGTAAAGGTCATTGCCACAACCTTGGGGGATCTAACATCATTTGGACCTGGATAGATCTTGAAGACGTATTTGTGGTGTACAAAGTTGAATCTTTCCATGTCTTTATTCTACCATCAACTTAAAATTAAATAAAAAAAAAGATTTGGAATTGGGATTTGGAATTGGATTTGCATAATATATCCCCACTTCTGGCTTGCATAATGTGCGAGACAGATTGGTAATTTTTAGAAAGACATGATCAAATAACAATGGTAAAGTATATGGAACAAAAGAGAAAAACAATTAAAATTTAGAGATGATGGTAAATGTTCAATTATTGATGTATGGAGGGCAATGCGTCGTCATTTATCGCCAATAGATATGGAATCTTCACCTACGATGACTACCATTCACCAAGGGTTGAGCCCTCAGCTGCAGGAGGCCAGTAGGACTTACGAGTGAGATGATTCAGAAGGGTAGATTAGCAAATAGTCATAGTCAAAGCTGAAGATTAATGTGCAGAAATCTAAAACTCATAAATAGTCCAGGTGATGGAAGTATATTCTGGAATCACGGTCGTTGTCTGTTGTAATAGAGAGCTCATACGTAAAGTGACATGTAGGTTCTGAAAAAGATGAGAAGCCTGCAAAAATATTCAATATAACAAAATATTTGAGAGCATAACCAAGAAGGGCTACATTAATGACATCATTTGGACAAAAGAAAATTCTCATTGGAGAAGTTGGTGCTTCTTTTTCTTGCCAGAAGTCAGTTGCAGTAGAAGTACTAAACTAGAATAGAGGCGGTAGATCAGAAATTGGATTGACAGTCTTCACTCAACCTACAGGACTTAATAAATAGAGGTGATATAAGAAGTAAAATCAAGTGGTCAAATCTCAGCATAGGACCATTAAAAAGAATAGATTATAGAATGCAATAGTTAGTTTCTTTGCGCATCAGTAGGTGGAGCATAGTGTCAATATATAATATAATACCAGAAATTACCAGTAGGAATAATAATAAAAAATTGTTCTCTGTATATTACATGTGGCTGGCACAGGAAGTCGGCAGAGTCTGAGGAAACATTGTGGTCAGAGTCTGTTCTAGGAAAATACAACAGCCTTTAATATGATATTTAGAGAGATAGAGAAAAGCCAAAATCAGAAAAGAAAGATGTAAAAACTATATATTTCTATGAGGCCTCCTTACGTGACCTTTACAAGGTTAAAATAGGTGAAATGAGAAGGACAATAACCTATAGTTCTCTGTAATAGTTCACAGCCATTTTGGAAAATAAAAATTATATTAAATTTTAATTTGATCCTTTCTATGCTCTCACAATTTTGGGCCCTAAATTATGACAGCATATCAAGATTCACATTCAGAGGGATAGCTAAAAATAAGCTTATATATTCCCAGCAATCAATTTACAATTTAGAGTATATTTTAAATACAGAGGAGGAGCAGCTTTATAAGCAGGAAACAAGTAGTAGGAGCATTTCTTTAAACATTTTAGTAACATTCAAAAATCAAGAATATAATAACAATTTTTATTAATGCAATAAATGCAATAAATGCACAAATTGACCAGTAGGCTATGTTCATATGATAAATGGAACAGCTTGTAAGCCTACATTGTAAATTTAATTCTAAACAAAGAGTACCAAGGATAACACAGAAAAGTCTTCAGTTCTGATTTACCAGTTAGTTATGTTATGCAAGGGTTAATCTCTAAATCCTATTGAGAACCAAAAATGCTGGAACTCTATCATAAAACTATAAATCTTTAAGAGGCAGGGAAGGAAGTTTGAAAGTAGTAGATAAGACGTGAAAAGAAAAATTAAAACAGGTAATTCATTATTACGGAACACATCCCCAATAAAAAGCCAGGAAGTGAACATCAGCACTGGTTATTTTAAACAATGTCATAAAGTGCTTGCATTTCTAGTGAAAGCAATTTACCAGAAGTCAAAAGCATCACGTCACAAATCAAACAAACATTGCTTAAATGAAATAATATACAATCCTGGAAACAAAACACTCCTTTGAGATTTACTATCACTGCAGTTGATAGGCAATCTCGCAGAGTAACCTTAAAGCACAAATTTAAAACTAAAGAGATGATTCCCTAATAAATAGCTGGTTTAATATATGCCATTTATTACAGGACACACAGGAACATACAGACGTAAAATTAAAACTGTAACCTAATCCTGATACGTGGAAAACTTAAAGTTAAATATAGTTTAAAACCAATCATCGGAAATGTGCACGGTTAAGGAATTGTTTAGGGTTTCAAAACAAAAAACATAAAAATAAATATTCCAGTAGCCAATTACAAGTCATAGCACACAGACAGAAAAGAAAAGGAAAATCACACTCATACACATACACAGTTATTGTCCCACATACAGAGGTGTTCTTCTGTACTGAGGACAAAATCTTAATCCTAAATATGGAAAAATAAAACATTTAAATTAGAGCTAATCCAACATGCCATGAAAGTATATAACGGCAAGCTTAATAGTAACACATACAATAAATGAAAATATACTCACAATTCATACAATGTAATTTCCAGCGTAGAAAATCAATTGAGAAAGAGAACAGTTGGCGGGATCACTATGCCCTTCCGAACTCTCGGTGGCATAGGGAGGTCAACCGCAAAATAGAAAGGTTTGTTTCGGACGGAAAGTCCTTACCAGAGATCTGAATAGATGTCAGATC
Organism: Microcaecilia unicolor; assembly: GCF_901765095.1. NCBI lineage: Eukaryota > Metazoa > Chordata > Amphibia > Gymnophiona > Siphonopidae > Microcaecilia > Microcaecilia unicolor. Next base: position 201,704,658 of record NC_044034.1, read on the forward strand.
ACTAGTATCTGGTGTTGGGTGCGGAGAGGAAGATATGATATAATGGGCAGTGAACAACATCACCCAATATGTATAATAACGGGACCTAGTGAGCAAGTGGTCTACAAATAAGCTCCAGATCTGTAATTTGCTATAGGGAAAAAATGAACTAGATTAATAATATATATATTGACCAGACTTGGTACAAGATTAGTGGTTCAAAAGGCAGCTTCAGGGATAACAAGGAGACCTAGAAATGATAATGTGCTAATAGGTTACAAAAACATGCAATCATTATCCTGATAGTAGAACATGCAAAGACATAACACAATCATACTCACGCATCTGCTAATGTACTCCAACATAGGGACCCAAAATAAAAATTACTAAAAATTAGCGGACAGCTTTGACCGTTAGTGACATAAAAAGGGAGAGAGACAAAAACAGTAAAGAGGGATGTACCCAAAGAATGGGTGAATAAGTGAATAAATACCTAGTGTCAGCTATTATATATTTATACTACTCTATCCCAAATTAATAAAAACTACTCCCCAGAGTGTGCTTCTAAAGACAGCTACAACATGCCTGCCAAAAACTACACTGATAATTATTGGCCATGGGCACCAACACCATGATAGAGCCCCCAAAAAGGGACATTGCAAACACTCCCAAAATGAACTCAAAAAACCTGCGAATAAGGTCCTCTGAGTCGAGGAGCAGCGGTCCAACGGGTCCCGCTGATTAGCTACAACGTAATCACCCCAATGAACCTTAAGTGGCTACAACGCACGCAGTGAAATAAAAATTTTATAGGTTAGGCTCTCCCGCGTATACAACTAACCATTTCTAAACAATTTTAAATACCCGAGTCAACCTGTACACAATCGCAACGAAAGTCGTTAGACGTCTCTTTATTAACCCCGCGCTCATCTATACAAGTAACTCATAGGTGGGCAATAATGCCGAAACCGCAGGCCACTCCGAAAATGGAATGGAAGTCTGCCCCTACTAGTCGAGATACCGTCATCCATTGAGGGATCCCCCTCGATGGATGTAAGTCCCAGACATCGGTATCAGAGTTATAGCATGACACTAGTAGAAGAAATTAATAAAAAAAATTTTTGAAATAAAGGGAAAAAGAAAATAAGAAATATAGCATGTCCCTAGAAAGAACCTCTGAAACCTAATCCAGAAGAAGCAAGCAAAAAAAATATTTATTTTAAAGGAAAAAAAAACATGTAAGCTCTTCAGGTAAGGCACAGTCATAAAAAGAGCCCCTAGTTGGAACACCTTAGTCAGGACAAAAATGTGAAAAATTCCACGTTCATCATTCACTAGACAATATATTTTCCACTCAACAAACCAGGAGAAGGAAACTCAAAAGCATTAGAGCGGAACAGTAACAATACGAAAGCCTGCAATACAAGGGCAAACAGTACAAATAAATTCATTCATACCTGTAGTAAAAGAAGAAAACTAATTAGGAAAGATAAGTGTACATATTATATGATAAAAACTGGGCCTACCTAATCTGTAATGTAAGGCAAAAATAAGCTGTAAGGGTAGGTTGGGAGCTGTATATGGAAACAAAATATAGACCTTAAACAAGACATGAAACTACTACATACTATAATAAGGGTAACAGAGGAGAACCATATATGTAACTGGAAAACCGATTTCAACAAAAGGCAAGAAAGGCATTATAACATGTGTAGTCCAGAGCTATACCCCTAGAATAAATGAAATAAAGGTAAATACATATTAAATGCTTTTGGGGCGGGTACCGGATAGGTTGGAAGTAGCATCTAAACAGGAAAATATAAGAGAAGCATATAATTCAAGAAATTGTGAAACAGGACACTAGAATCGTTGTGCAAATATGACAAGTTAATACCCATAAATATGACAAATTAATATCCATACACTCAGAAAAGGAACATAGTAAATAAAATAAACCCGAATGCAATGGCAGAAAGCTTTTGTGGCTAAACAGGTGAAAGGGGAAAAGAACAAATTAAAACATGTGATTCTTACATCAAGAACTTCCAATGATACGGCATAAAACATATATACTAATCAGTGACTGAAATGATATGTCTAAATGATGACAAACAGAACAGCTGCAGCATTAGAAGGAAAGAGAAGGTTGGGTTATAAAGGACCAACAGGAAATAACTGAAGTGAAACAACGCTGTATTCTCATGGCACGCAGCCATCATCTTCTCAACCGGAAAGGTAAAACTTATTTTATATGCATATCTATTAAGGTAAAAGCAGAGAAATGCTTCTATATAGTACAGAATATTTATACTATCATATAAGTTATACAAAGGATCATCTAGCTCTTAATGTAACAATAAACCATTGTAATTTTATGTGACTTTCTGTGTTGGATCCTGGTTCATATCAAACTTATTATAAAGACTTACACAATTTAACTCTTTATAGAACCATATTATTTAAAAGTGATTGTCATTCTCAGGACGTGGAAATATTCATCAGGAAATATTATAACCTAGCTCATTATTACAAATGTTTAAAATAAGCCAGTCCAGGCTGTATGCAGTCGGAGGACGAAACCACAATGCAAGCGAGGAAGTGCAGTATTTCCTGTAGATAACGTTATAATATAGCAAACAGTACAAAAGCAATCATGCAAGACAAACAAAGCTGAAAAAGTCTGAGAAATACTTAACCTTGTAGAATACAGTTGACAGAGGATAGACAGTGAGAGGTTAGCAAAAGAATACCTGTGAAAATGACTGTTTAACTTGTACCACTTCAGCATAGAACAGGGACAAAAAACGAACGGAAAAGGGGGAGAGGAGAGGGAAAAAAAATCACTTTCTGAGCTTTTAAAAGTGACTGCCGAAGCAGTGCTGGACTGATAAGGCAGCTAAAGTGGGCAAGCTTCCCAGATTCTCATGTCCTTGAGATAGTAAACTACAGCACTTGTTAAAAGCTACAGAAAGAAATGGCAGTTTCGGAAGCCTGGATAAGGATATAAAAAAAAATGTGAGAAAAAGGGGTTTAGAACTTACAGCTCTTCGGACAAATTTAAATGGATTTATAAAGGCAGATTCGAAGCCCAAGAGGGAGTATATATGAAATATGACAATTACTAGTAATGTAGTAAGTTTTGTTCCAGAAAAAAAATTAAAACTCACACCACATGGGACTGAGAAGGAAAAAAGAATAGTTTTATAGGGAATCAAAAAAAATGATTTCTAGTTTGCACCAGAAGCCAAAAAGGTGTATGTAAGGTGTTAAGTTACCCCAATTGGTATCGTGCGGGCCACATCCTTATAAATTTTAGGAGTCGGCAAAGCATCAGAGAAGAGGGCAGGGAGGATTATTATGGCAGAGAAAGTGGGAGCAGAACAAAGTGTTGTAGAGGAAGGAATTCAGATTGGACTTAAGGGAAAAAGAAGTGGCTATGGGGGTAGGGTGAGAGCACAGAACTGAGCAGCAGTGAAAAAGAGCAATCAGTTGAACTACGCAGTAAATAATAAAGAACAGGAAATGCGCTTCAAGGTGAAAAAAGCCAAGCCAGATTTAGACAGCGGCATACAGAGATAAGAACTAAGAAAAGCAGAGACGGAACAGTATAGTTCACACAAAAATCCAAATCAGACGGAGTGCAGAGACACACAAAAAGATGCAAAAGGAAAAAGCGGACACTCCTACTGACAAAAAAAAAATAAGAGATACTACGCAGTTATTCATACAAGACCAGGAAATGTGTGTAACAGCTGAAACGATAGCACTCAGAGATATCCACTACAGTTTCCCGTAGGCATAAGGAGAAACGGAAATCAGAGGTTGTAATACAGCGCTAAGAAAAAGAGCCGAGAAAAGTACAGGAAGAGGGGGGGCTGTGGGTTGTTAGAGGGAAAGCATAGTTCAGAGGACTGAAAGAATAGATTAGGGTAATCTTTGGAAGGATATTCTGGGAAGTGTAGTAAGACTTAGAGAAATAAGGGGAAAGCAGCAGTTGGACGACGGTAAGCAGCTACCAAGCTGAACACTGTTTTCAGCTGAAAAGGAAAGAAAGTTGTAGGAAGTCCAACCGAAAGAATGAGGAGGAATAGAGTAAAAGGGACAGTCCCGAGACATTAAAAAAAAAAATCTCGTGGATAACTGTTTCAGCACAAGATCAAAAGTATGTGTCGCACCCACAGAGTGAAGGCAATAGCAGATGTGGAAAGGTGGGGGCTGTCAGAGAAACCAGAAGGATTTTAGAGGAGAGCAATCTGAAAGCGTGCTGTTCTCCCAGAGTAAAGAAAATTCCCCCGATACGAGAACATCCAGAAGAAAAAGAGCAAGGGGACTGATAGGCAGAGGTAGGCAGAAAGAGTTAGGCTGAAGGAGAGCAGGGAAAGGGATTGGGGAGGAAAGTAGGCAGAAAAAGAAAGAACAGAATACATAGTGAGAACAAGGGGACAGGGATTTGAAAAGGGGGGATTAAGACAGAACACAGGGTGGGAATGGGAAACAGAATATGCACAATCTATAATTATACAGACCTCAACTTGAATATTGCATACAATTCTGGTCAATGTATTTCAAAAAAGATATAGTGTAATTAGAAAAGGTTCAAAGAAGAGTGATCAAAATGATAAAGGGGATGGAACTTCTCTCATATAAGGAAAGGCTAATGAGGTTAGGCTCTTCAGCTTGGAAAAGAGATGGCTGAGGGGAGATATGATTGAGGTCTACAAAATCCTGAGAGATGTAGAACAAGAAGTTTCAAGAAGTACAAAGACTAGGGGACACTCAAGGAAGTTACATGGAAATACTTGTAAAACAAATAGGAGGAAATATTTTTTTCACTCAATGAATAGGTAAGCTCTGGAACTTGTTGCTGGAAGATGTGGTAGCAGCGGTTAGCGTGTCTGGGTTTAAAAAAGGTTTGGATAAATTCCTGGAGGAAAAGTCCATAGTCTGTTATTGAGATGGACATGAGGGAAGCTACTTCTTGCCCAGGCATGGAATCTTGCTACCATTTGGGGTTCCAGAATCTTGCTACTATTTGGGTTTCTGGAATCTTGATATTATTGGGGTTTCTGCCAGGTACTTGTGACCTGGATTGGCCACTGTTGGAAGCTAGATACTGGGCTAGATGGATCATTGGTTGGACCCAGTATGGCTATTCTTATGTTGTTATGTAACACTATCATACTTACAGTGGGGGAAATAAGTATTTGATCCCTTGCTGATTTTGTAAGTTTGCCCACTGACAAAGACATGAGCAGCCCATAATTGAAGGGTAGGTTATTGGTAACAGTGAGAGATAGCACATCACAAATTAAATCCGGAAAATCACATTGTGGAAAGTATATGAATTTATTTGCATTCTGCAGAGGGAAATAAGTATTTAATCCCTCTGGCAAACAAGACCTAATACTTGGTGGCAAAACCCTTGTTGGCAAGCACAGCGGTCAGACGTCTTCTGTAGTTGATGATGAGGTTTGCACACATGTCAGGAGGAATTTTGGTCCACTCCTCTTTGCAGATCATCTCTAAATCATTAAGAGTTCTGGGCTGTCGCTTGGCAACTCGCAGCTTCAGCTCCCTCCATAAGTTTTCAATGGGATTAAGGTCTGGTGACTGGCTAGGCCACTCCATGACCCTAATGTGCTTCTTCCTGAGCCACTCCTTTGTTGCCTTGGCTGTATGTTTTGGGTCATTGTCGTGCTGGAAGACCCAGCCATGACCCATTTTTAAGGCCCTGGCAGAGGGAAGGAGGTTGTCACTCAGAATTGTACGGTACATGGCCCCATCCATTCTCTCATTGATGCGGTGAAGTAGTCCTGTGCCCTTAGCAGAGAAACACCCCCAAAACATAACATTTCCACCTCCATGCTTGACAGTGGGGACGGTGTTCTTTGGGTCATAGGCAGCATTTCTCTTCCTCCAAACACGGCGAGTTGAGTTCATGCCAAAGAGCTCAATTTTTGTCTCATCTGACCACAGCACCTTCTCCCAATCACTCTCGGCATCATCCAGGTGTTCACTGGCAAACTTCAGACGGGCCGTCACATGTGCCTTCCGGAGCAGGGGGACCTTGCGGGCACTGCAGGATTGCAATCCGTTATGTCGTAATGTGTTACCAATGGTTTTCGTGGTGACAGTGGTCCCAGCTGCCTTGAGATCATTGACAAGTTCCCCCCTTGTAGTTGTAGGCTGATTTCTAACCTTCCTCATGATCAAGGATACCCCACGAGGTGAGATTTTGCGTGGAGCCCCAGATCTTTGTCGATTGACAGTCATTTTGTACTTCTTCCATTTTCTTACTATGGCACCAACAGTTGTCTCCTTCTCGCCCAGCGTCTTACTGATGGTTTTGTAGCCCATTCCAGCCTTGTGCAGGTGTATGATCTTGTCCCTGACATCCTTAGACAGCTCCTTGCTCTTGGCCATTTTGTAGAGGTTAGAGTCTGACTGATTCACTGAGTCTGTGGACAGGTGTCTTTCATACAGGTGACCATTGCCGACAGCTGTCTGTCATGCAGGTAACGAGTTGATTTGGAGCATCTACCTGGTCTGTAGGGGCCAGATCTCTTACTGGTTGGTGGGGGATCAAATACTTATTTCCCTCTGCAGAATGCAAATAAATTCATATACTTTCCACAATGTGATTTTCCGGATTTAATTTGTGATGTGCTATCTCTCACTGTTACCAATAACCTACCCTTCAATTATGGGCTGCTCATGTCTTTGTCAGTGGGCAAACTTACAAAATCAGCAAGGGATCAAATACTTATTTCCCCCACTGTACGTGCACCGTGAATGAGCTTAACTGTAGTAATCTGAATTAACTGAAGAAGACGGATTTGAGGAAGGCCAGAAAAAGGAGAGTTACAGTAGTCAAGACGGGATATAAGTAAAGAATGTATCAGTAAATAGAAGGACAGTAGATGAAAAAGAGAGTGGTGAGCTCAAATTTGCCTAAGAGTAAAGAATGATTTCTGAAGAACAGTAGAGATGTGTTATGAAAAGATGGTTGCCTACCACAATACCCAAAAGGATTCGTTTTACATTTACTACTTTGTAGCGTCATCGCATGCACCCTAATCCTAGTATTTTTGGAAAACGTAGACGCTCACACGCGTGGGATAAACATAAAGGAATCCTGTTCAGAAGGAATGGATCCTCAGGAGCTTAGCCGAGATTGGGTGGCAGAGTCGGTGGTGGGAGTTGGCGCTGGTGGTTGGGAGGCGGGGATAGTGCTGGGCAGACTTATACGGTCTGTGCCAGAGCCGGTGGTGGGAGACGGGGCTGGTGGTTGGGAGGTGGGGATAGTGCTGGACAGACTTATACAGTCTGTGCCAGAGCCGGTGGTGGGAGGCGGGACTGGTGGTTGGGAGGCGGGGATAGTGCTGGGCAGACTTATATGGTCTGTGCCAGAGCCGGTGGTGGGAGGTGGGGCTGGTGGTTGGGAGGCGGGGATAGTACTGGACAGACTTATACAGTCTGTGCCAGAGCCGGTGGTGGGAGGCGGGACTGGTGGTTGGGAGGCGGGGATAGTGCTGGACAGACATACAGTCTGTGCCAGAGCCGGTGGTGGGAGGCGGGGCTGGTGGTTGGGAGGCGGGGATAGTGCTGGGCAGACTTATACGGTCTGTGCCCTGAAGAGGACAGGTACAAATCAAGGTAGGGTATACACAAAAAGTAGCACATATGAGTTTATCTTGTTGGGCAGACTGGATGAACCGTGCAGGTCTTTTTCTGCTGTCATCTACTATGTTACTATGTTATCTGTTCCACTCCACTCATTATTTTATAGACCTCTATCATATCTCCCCTCAGCCGCCTTTTCTCCAAGCTGAAGAGCCCTAGCCGCTTTAGCCTTTCCTCTTAGGAAAGTCGTCCCATCCCCTTTATCATTTTCGTCACCCTTCTCTGCTCATTTTCTAATTCCACTATATCTTTTTTGAGATGTGGCGATCAGAACACAATATTTGAGGTGCGGTCGCTCCATGGAGCGATACAAAGGCATTAAAACGTTCTCATTTTTGTTTTCCATTCGTTTCCTAATAATACCTAACATTCTATTTGCTTTCTTAGCCGCAGCATCATCAATGACGACACCTAGATCCCTTTCTTGGTCCATGACTCCTAACGTGGAACCTTGCATGATGTAGCTATAATTTGGGTTCCTCTTTCTCACATGCATCACTTTGCACTTGCTCACATTAAACGTCATCTGCCATTTAGATGCCCAGTTTCCCAGTCTTGTAAGGTTCTCTTGTAATTTTTCACATTCCTCCTACGATTTAACAACTTTGAATAAATTGTGTCGTCAGCAAATTTAATTACCTCACTAGTTACTCCCATCTCTAGGTCATTTATAAACAGTGCTTTTTGTAGAAAAAAAGGTGCCGGTACTCATTATGAGCGGGGTCACCACATGTGGCTCTAACCCTATGCTAGCCACACCCACATTAGCCACACCCCTTATACCAGCCATGGCGCATATAAACAGACATCATTGAAAGTATTATACTAGTATAGGAGAAAAAAAATAACGTGATTTTTTTTCATTATAAATAATTTCTGTAAGCTGTTACAGCTCCAGTATACCCAGTGCAAAATAAGACAGCAGATGTAAATTCTCAAATTGGACATATTCCAAACACTAAAATTAAAATAAAATTATTTTTTCTACCTTTGTTTTCTGGTGACTTTGTTTTTCCTGATCATGTCGGTCCCAGTCTCTGATTCTGCTGCTCTCTATCTGTTCCCTTAACTCCGTTTCCAGGGATTCCTTTCCATTTATTTCTTTACTTTCCTCCTTTCTTCTTCATTTCTTGTTCTACATCCATAGGTAAAAGCTGGGTCCTCTGCAGACTTGACTGGAGGAGGTATAGAGTGGATCCAGTTTTTGCCTATTTTCTCCATCCATGTGCAGTTTTTCTCCTCTTTTCCCTTTCCCTCATCTCCGTCAGAATGCATCTCCTTCCTATTCTCCCCTCCCCACCATCCATGTGCATCTCCTACCTCTGTCTTCCATCTCCTCCATCCAAGTCCAGCATTTCTTCTCTTTCCCTAACCCTCCATCCGTGTGTATCTCCTTCCTCTGTCTTTCCTTCCCTCCAACATTTCTCTTCCCTGCCCTCCACTCCATCCATGTCCAGCATTTCTCCTCTCTCCCCTCCATCCATGTGCATCTCCTTCCTGTCTTCCCTCTCCTCCATCCATGTCCAGCATTTCTTCTGCCCTCCCCTCCATCAATCCATGTCCAGCTCCTCTCTCCCCTGCCCTCCCCTCCCATGCATGTCCAGGGCAAACTTCTACAAAACAGATGAAGATGTGATTCTGTGTGCCCCAATGAAAGGAGAGTTTATTTCTACTGCCATTTAATTTTAATATATTCCATCATCTTTATAAACACCAGGCTTCCCAACGCAGATTAAAACCAGTTAAGATGAACCCATCAGGAAACAGAATATTCTCACTGACATCTGGCCATCTGAATTATTTAGAAGCACAGTGAAGAAAAATGAGCACAAACTACAGAATTTATAATTGCTGTTTCTATTAGCTACAATAATTTTTGAAGTTGTTTTAGTGATATTCAATTATGGTTTTTCTCCTCCTCCTCCTCCTCCTACTTAACATTTCTAGAGCACTATTAGGGTTACGCAGCGCTGTACAAATCAACAAAGAAGGACAGTCCCTGCTCAAAGGAGCTTACAATCTAAAGGACGGAAAAGAAAATAAGATGATACCTTTTTTATTGGACATAACTTAATACATTTCTTGCTTAGCTTTCGAAGGTTGCCCTTCTTCGTCAGATCGGAAATAAGCAAATGTGCTAGCTGACAGTGTATATAAGTGAAAACATTCAAGCATTACTATGACAGTCTGACAAGGTGGGAGGATGGGGGTGGGTCGGAGGTATGCATGGGGACATCAAAGCATATCATTGATATTCTAACAGGATGGGTGTGGGTAGGTGAGGGGTGGGGTGATCAACAGAGACATACAGCTTTATGGTTTATAATGGGCTAGGAACCCCAGGTCCTTGTTAAGTCCTTTCTGTTGGGTGTTAAAATATTCAATCATTCTGACTTCAAAGGTCTTACATTCTTGTATGGTTTTAAAGTTACCTTTCAGTATTCTCACTGTGAAATCACTGGTACAGTGTCCTGGTTCTGTGAAGTGCTGTCCCACCGGGGTGGGGGCCCTAATGGCTGTATTGTTCATGTGATGTCTATGCAAATTGAATCTTGTCTTAAGCATCTGGCCTGTTTCTCCAATATAGCATCCTTCGTTACATTTTTTACACTGAAGATATATACCACATTGGAAGATGAGCAAGTGAAAGATCCCTTTATGTTGAATATCTTTCCTTTGTGGGTAACTGTGGGGTCCTGTGAAATATTTTGGCATAGTTTGCAACTGGATAAATTACAGGGACGTGTGCCCTTCTGTTCCTTTTCAGTCTGTGATGGAAGTTTACTTCTGATTAGCTTGTGTTTTAAGTTGGGTGGTTGTCGGAAGGCCAGTACTGGTGGGGATGGGAATATCTCTTTCAGTAATTCATCTTCCTGGAGTATAGGTTGTAGATCTCTTATGATTTTCCTCAGTTTTTCCAGCTCTGGATTGTATGTCACTACAAGGGGAATTCTGTCTGTTGTAAGGAGTATGGTAAGGAGTCTGGAGAAAGAAAGGGGATGGGGAGGAGCCCCAGCTACCAAAAAGGGAAAGAAGACACGGTGGGGGTTCCGATCCTGCCCAAAAGGGACATAAGAGTAGAACACTACAAGTCCCAGAAAGCCCCAGGAGAGCACCTGGTAAGGGGGAGAAATAGGGTGCACCTCCCAGAGGCTCCAAAAGGGGGCCAACCAAAAAGGGAGAAAGCTGAAGCCCTACCCTGGTAGAAAAGGTGGTGGTGGAAAAAAGGGGCGGAGAAAGAACAACCCCAGAACCCGGTTAATGAGGGAAAAGGGAATCAGCTGGAGGAGGGGAGGGAAGAGGAGAAAATGGACTGGGCTCCAGAGGAGAGAGGAAGAGAGGAGCCAGAGGCAATGGAACAAGGAGAGCCAGAGGAGGTCCCTGAGGAACCGATGGAGCTGTTGGCTCTGACTCAGTCAGAGCAGGAGGTATAGGGTGCTGTCCGGGTCAAGCGGGAGGAGGTCAGGAGAAAAGGCTGACCAAGAGGGTGGGACCCGGAGGCTTTGAGCCCGCGCAAAGCCTTGCTACTTTGTGATACTGTGTTTGAAAAGCCTGGCTACATTTAGGGCTGTGTTTGGAAAAGCCCTGCTGCAAGTGGAACTGTGTTTAAAAGCCTTGCTACTTTGTGATACTGTGTTGGAAAAGCCAGGCTACATTTAGGGCTGTGTTTGGAAAGGCCCTGCTGCAAGTGGAACTGTGTTTAAAAGCCTTGCTACTTTGTGATACTGTGTTGGAAAAGCCTGGCTACATTTAGGGCTGTGTTTGGAAAAGCCCTGCTGCAAGTGGAACTGTGTTTAAAAGCCTTGCTACTTTTTGAAACTGTGTTTGGAAAGCCAGGCTACATTTAGGGCTGTGTTTGGAAAGGCCCTGCTGCAAGTGGACCTGTGTTTAAAAGCCTTGCTACTTTGTGATACTGTGTTGGAAAAGCCTGGCTACATTTAGGGCTGTGTTTGGAAAGGCCCTGCTGCAAGTGGAACTGTGTTTAAAAGCCTTGCTGTAATTGAAAGGTGCTGGAAACAGCCTGTCTCCCCAGGGAACCGGGTTTTGAGTTGAAAGATCCCTAAGGAAGTGGGACAACAGAGGAAAAGGGCTCTGAGCTGAGGACCAGCAGGTTCTTTTCTACAAATGGTGGCAGTGGTGGGATCTTTCTACAGGACCTGTCGCTAGAGAGGAGACTGGGATCAGACGGAGGGAGAAGCCCCTCGGGAGGGCCAACGCGGAGAAAGGCGCAGACCCATCTGGGGTTCCGGTAAGCGGGCCGGACGGGGGAGGGGAGATAACAAAGGGGTCAGGAAAAGAGCCCAACATAAAAAAAAGGGTAATCGCCCTTGGAGGAGTTTTCTCTGTTGTTTTTTTCCCAGGTGGAGGTGCCGGCCTCGAGATGGACCCCAAGGAGATCTTCGGATGGATGATTCTGCAATTTCAAAAACAACAGGAGCTGACCGCCAAAATAGTCGAAGACTCCCTGACCGCCGCTCGCGATCAACAGCAACCCGTACTGCACATGCTGCAGGATTTGTTTCAGAGAGGAGCTACTACTCCCCGTGAGGAGGGAGCTGGAACTAATGGACAAGGGATCGGAGCAGGAGGAGCGGTAGGACCTGTATCCCTACATTCACTTAACTGGGGGAAATTGTCAGAACAAGATAATGTGGACGATTTTTTAACTGCATTTGAAAGGGTGGCTGGGGCGGCGGGGTGGCCAGGAGAGCAATGGGCTATGAGGTTAGTGCCTTCTTTGTCAGGAGAGGCCTTGGCAGCCTTTAGGGATTTATCTCCTGTAGATGCTGCCAATTATGCAAGACTGAAAGAGGCTATTAAAGACCGATATGGCCTCAGTACCCAAGCTTACAGACGCCAGTTTAGAGCCACAAAATGGGAAAAGGGTACCCCCCCTAGAGCCGTAGCAAATAAACTTATGGATTTAGTAAAAAAATGGCTAGAGCCCGAGCAACATAGCCTGCAAGAGGTATTGCAGGAGTTGGTGGTGGAGCAATTCCTTCAGGGGCTTCCCGAAGGAATTAGGGCGGAATTAATAAAGAGGGGATGTAAGACGGTGGAGGGGGTGACGGCTGGGTTGGAGTGTTACCTCGAGGCCCAGCAGTGGGGTACCCCAGGGCTGGAAGGAGGAAAAGCCCGGGTGGTAGAGAAAGAGGGGCCCCCCAAAGTTTCCCTCAGCAAGCCAGAGACCCCGACTTGGGGTAGGAAGCCCGAGGTAGTTGCAGGCCCAAGTAAAAAGGCTGCCCCTTTTGGGAACAGGGTATGTTTTAAGTGTGGTAGCGCTGGACATTTAAAAAAGGATTGCCAGTGGCGGGAGGGATGGATCTCGCGGCTGGAAAAAGGGGGTATGCCCCGGTACCTGACTCAGGTTAAGGTAGAGGGGGTACCCGTTACGGCAATGTTAGATTCAGGCGCAGATCAATCCATGATCTCTAGAGGGCTATGGGAACAGATACGGAGGAGGAGACCCCCGGGGAGGGAGATCTATGAAGGAAAAGTGGCCATACAATGTATTCATGGGGCTAAGACGCCTTATGCCCTCCACAGGGTCAACTTACAGGGACCCCTGGGGGACATAAAGCTTGCGGTGGCTATTCTGCCCAGATTACCCCAAGATATGATCTTAGGAAGGGATTGGCCCCAGTTTAGGGAATGTATGGGAGAAAAAAAAGTGTTGGTTACCACCAGAGCTCAGTCTAGCCGTGAGGCAGATAGGGGCGGGGAGGACCTCGGGGGTGTTTTTCCTTTTCAAGGCGAGGTCCTGGGGGATCCAGGCCGAGAAAGGAAAGGAAAATCCTTGAAAAGAAAGGAACAGAAGGATAGAAGGGAGGCTCTTCAGAGGGTACAGAGGGAAAGTTACCTGCCGGTGGCCCCGGAGGAATTGAGGGAACAGTTTCCCCAATTTCACCGAGAGCAGGCCACAGACCCTACTCTGGAGTATGCGTGGGAGAGGGCCCACCAGGGGGAAGGCCAGGCAGCCTCCGGGTTCATGGTGGACGGGAATATATTGTATAGGAAGGTGCCTAGCTGGGAGAACTCGGGGGGAGGGAAACAGCTAGTGGTACCCCGGGCGTTCCGTTCTCTGGTGGTAAGGCTGGCCCATGATCATCCCCTGGGGGGGGCATAAGGGCTCCCAAGCTACACTAAACCAAATATTGGCCCGATTTTATTGGCCAGGGATTTATGGGGAGGTGAAAAGATACTGTAAATCCTGTCCCAACTGTCAAAAGGTATCAGACAGATTCCCTCCAAAAGCCCCTTTAATGCCGCTGCCTAGGGTAGACCAACCTGGGAGGAGAATGGCCATGGATATCGTGGGGCCGGTGACAAGGTCACAGAGAGGGTTCCTCTACGTGTTAGTGGTGATGGACATGGCCACCCGATATCCATGGGCCCTGCCCTTAAGGAATATTTCGGCGAGGAATATCGCTAGGGAGCTTATAAAAATTTTTTGCGAGGTAGGGTTCCCCCAAGAAGTATTGACCGACCGGGGGTCCAATTTTATGTCGCAGACATTGAGGCAGGTATGGGAGGCCTTTGGAATAAAACATATACGCACGGCGGCTTACCATCCCCAAACAAATGGGATGGTGGAACGCTTTAACCGGACCTTAAAGGGTATGCTAAAAAAAGCCTTGGGGGCAGACAGGACCGGGTGGGACCAGCTTTTACCATTCGTGTTGTACGCCTACCGGGAAAAGGTGCAAGCCTCCTTAGGGGTTTCTCCTTTTGAATTAATGTTTGGGAGGCGCCCCAGGGGCATATTAGATATAGTGCAGGAGCACTGGGTGCCCCACGAAACAACCGATAAAACCGTGGTGGAGTATTTACAGGATCTAAGGGGCCGGTTAGACAGGATACAAGAATATGCCCAAGACCAACTAGAACATAGCCAAGAACAACAGAAGGGGTATTATGACAAAGGGACCCGGGGAAGGGAGTTTTCCTCAGGGGATAGGGTCCTGATATTAATTTCGGAAGATCCACATAGGTTCTCCTCCCGGTGGAAAGGACCTTGGGTGGTAAGGAGGAGACTCGGTCCCCTCACCTATGAGGTGGCGAATGAGAGGGGTAGAGTACAAACATTTCACGTTAATCTAATGAAGCCCTGGGTAGCTAGGGTAGGGTATCAAACCTGTGAGGAAGAAAGGGGGGGCGAGGAGTTAGGGTCTCAAATAAGGGAGATTTTTAAGCACGGCGAGCCCGGAGTTAATCCCCAGTTACCCCAGGGGAAAAGGAAGGAAATAGGAAGGCTCTTAGAGCGCTTTAAGGATGTGTTGACGGCCTGTCCGGGGAGTACCCACTTAGTAGAGCACGAGATAATCACCGAGCCGGGGAAGATTGTAAGGCAAAGGCCCTATAGACTCTCCCCGATGAAAAGGAGGGAAGTCATTACCCAAGTACAAGAAATGTTAGACTTTGGGGTAATTGAGGAGTCCCATAGTCCTTGGTCCAGCCCGGTAGTGTTAGTACCTAAGCCTGAAGGCGAATGGAGATTTTGTATTGATTTCAGGCAACTTAATACAATCTCCCAAACGGATGCTTATCCTATGCCGTATATAGAGGAGCTAGTGGACCGGTTGGGAGCTGCCCAGTATCTAACTACTCTCGATTTAACAAAAGGGTACTGGCAAATCCCCCTGTCTCACGAGGCCCAAGCAAAAACCGCTTTTAGTACCCCCATGGGCTTATACCAATTTAAAAGGCTGCCTTTTGGCCTCAATTCAGCTGCGGCCAGCTGCCAACGCTTGCTTGACCAAGTCCTCAGACCACATCAGACCTATGCGGCAGCGTATATGGATGATGTGGTAATCCACAGTGAGGACTGGGACACCCATTTAAAGCAGGTAGGGGCAGTGCTGCAAGCTTTTAGGGAGGCGGGTCTTACCCTTAACCCTAGAAAGTGTTGCTTTGCCCAATATAGGGTCAAGTACTTAGGCTATAACGTAGGCCGAGGAGAGGTGCGGCCTTTATTGAACAAAGTTCAAGGCATCCAAGAATTTCCCAGGCCCAGCCGAAAAAAACAGTTGCGGCGATTCCTAGGTATGGTGGGCTATTACAGGCGATTCATCCCTCACTTTTCCGAAATAGCTACCCCCTTAACCGATATGTTGAAGGGTAAGAACCCCGATCAGCTGAGATGGGGGGAGGAGGAGTTACGGGCCCTAGAGCAGATGCAGAATGCCCTGTGCCAGGAACCGGTGTTGAAGGCAGTAGATTTCAGAAAACCTTTTATCCTGCAAACCGATGCTTCGGGTAGGGGGCTAGGGGCGGTGCTGTCTCAAGAACACGAAGAGGCAGAGCACCCTGTTCTGTATCTAAGCCGAAAACTCCTACCGCATGAGACCCATTATTCCACCATAGAGAAGGAGTGTCTAGCTATAAGATGGGCGGTGCAGGAATGTACAGTCTATCTGGAAGGGCGACCCTTCAAGTTGGTGACGGATCATGCTCCACTGAAGTGGCTTAATTTAATGAAAAACAACAATGGAAGGCTGATGCGCTGGTATTTAGCCTTGCAACCCTTCCAGTACACAGTGGAGCATCGTCCGGGGAAGTGTTTGGCGAATGTGGACGCCCTATCCCGGGTAAGGGACGATACAGAGGAAAAGGGAAAACGGGGGGGGGGGGGGGGGGGAGGAGTGAAAGCTTAAGGGGGGGGTATGTAAGGAGTATGGTAAGGAGTCTGGAGAAAGAAAGGGGATGGGGAGGAGCCCCAGCTACCAAAAAGGGAAAGAAGACACGGTGGGGGTTCCGATCCTGCCCAAAAGGGACATAAGAGTAGAACACTACAAGTCCCAGAAAGCCCCAGGAGAGCACCTGGTAAGGGGGAGAAATAGGGTGCACCTCCCAGAGGCTCCAAAAGGGGGCCAACCAAAAAGGGAGAAAGCTGAAGCCCTACCCTGGTGGAAAAGGTGGTGGTGGAAAAAAGGGGCGGAGAAAGAACAACCCCAGAACCCGGTTAATGAGGGAAAAGGGAATCAGCTGGAGGAGGGGAGGGAAGAGGAGAAAATGGACTGGGCTCGAGAGGAAGAGAGGAGCCAGAGGCAATGGAACAAGGAGAGCCAGAGGAGGTCCCTGAGGAACCGATGGAGCTGTTGGCTCTGACTCAGTCAGAGCAGGAGGTATAGGGTGCTGTCCGGGTCAAGTGGGAGGAGGTCAGGAGAAAAGGCTGACCAAGAGGGTGGGACCCGGAGGCTTTGAGCCCGCGCAAAGCCTTGCTACTTTGTGATACTGTGTTTGAAAAGCCTGGCTACATTTAGGGCTGTGTTTGGAAAAGCCCTGCTGCAAGTGGAACTGTGTTTAAAGGCCTTGCTACTTTTTGAGACTGTGTTTGAAAAGCCAGGCTACATTTAGGGCTGTGTTTGGAAAGGCCCTGCTGCAAGTGGAACTGTGTTTAAAAGCCTTGCTACTTTGTGATACTGTGTTGGAAAAGCCTGGCTACATTTAGGGCTGTGTTTGGAAAAGCCCTGCTGCAAGTGGAACTGTGTTTAAAGGCCTTGCTACTTTTTGAGACTGTGTTTGAAAAGCCAGGCTACATTTAGGGCTGTGTTTGGAAAGGCCCTGCTGCAAGTGGAACTGTGTTTAAAAGCCTTGCTACTTTGTGATACTGTGTTGGAAAAGCCTGGCTACATTTAGGGCTGTGTTTGGAAAAGCCCTGCTGCAAGTGGAACTGTGTTTAAAAGCCTTGCTACTTTTTGAAACTGTGTTGGAAAAGCCTGGCTACATTTAGGGCTGTGTTTGGAAAGGCCCTGCTGCAAGTGGAACTGTGTTTAAAAGCCTTGCTGTAAATTGAAAGGTGCTGGAAACAGCCTGTCTCCCCAGGGAACCGGGTTTTGAGTTGAAAGATCCCTAAGGAAGTGGGACAACAGAGGAAAAGGGCTCTGAGCTGAGGACCAGCAGGTTCTTTTCTACACTGTGGATTTTTTCTCCTTGTACTGTAACAGATTCTCCCTGGGTGTTTTGAGGGAGGAGGCAATATTCTTGGAGATTATTTTGGGGTTGTAGCCTTTCTGTTTGAAGGATGCAGTCAGGCTTTTAAGGTGTCTGTCTCTGTCCCCTGGGTCAGAGCAGATACGGTGGTATCTTGTGGCTTGGCTGTAAATGATGGATATTTTTGTATGTGAAGGATGGAAGCTGGAGTTCTGGAGGTAGCTGCATCTGTCTGTGGGTTTCTTGTATATAGATGTTTGTATACAGCCATCACTGATTGAGACCGTGGTGTCCAAAAAATTGACTTTTTCTGGGGAGTAGTCAATTATGAATCTGATTGTAGGATGTTATGTATTGAAGGCAGAATAAAATTGTTTCAGAGTTTCTTCACCCTCCGTCCAAATCATAAAAATGTCATCGATGTATCGGTAGTATTTTAGAGGTTTGGTCTGGTGTGTATTCAGAAATGTCTCTTCCAGCTCAGCCATAAAAAGGTTGGCATAGTGGGGTGCTGTCCTGGTGCCCATCGCAGTGCCCATTATTTGCAGATAGATATCATTGTTAAAGCGGAAGTAGTTGTGAGTTAAAATGAATTTGATTAATTTTGTAATAGTTTTTGGTGAGCATTGATGGTCCAGTGTGGATTTTTTTAGGAGTCTTCCACATGCAGCTATGCCATCCGCATGTGGAATGTTGCTGTATAGGGATTCTACATCCATCG
Organism: Microcaecilia unicolor; assembly: GCF_901765095.1. Taxonomy (NCBI): domain Eukaryota; kingdom Metazoa; phylum Chordata; class Amphibia; order Gymnophiona; family Siphonopidae; genus Microcaecilia; species Microcaecilia unicolor. The sequence goes on from NC_044034.1 coordinate 201,722,974, forward strand.
TGACCAGAAGGGTGTTAGGTGGTAGTTGCTTGATGTTTTTCAATTTATTCAGAAAGTCTGTGGTGTCTTGTATGAAGCTGTTAGTTTTGTGTACGAGAGGTTTCAGAATTCCATGAATCCAGATATTTCTTCCGTGAGTGTGCCAATACCTGATATGATTGGTCTGCCAGGGTTTCCCGATTTGTGGATCTTGGGTAGCATGTAGAATGTGCCTACAGCCGGTTGGTTTGGTATGAGTTTCTTCAGGTGAGGTTGCGCTTGTGTAGGAAATGTTTTGATAAGGTCTTTCAGCTGTTTTGTGCAATCCTGTGTGGACCATCAATACTCACCAGAAACTATTACAAAATTAATCAAATTCATTTTAACTCACAACTACTTCCGCTTTAACAATGATATCTATCTGCAAATAATGGGCACTGCGAGTTGGCGGTGTTGGAGAAGGGTACTGAAAGGAGGGATTTGTCTTGAAAGCGGAGGTTACGGGTAGGAATGTAAGGGGAGATGAGGGTAGAGAGGTAAGGAGGGGCTGCAGATCGTGTGCATTTGTAGGTTAGTAGGAGAAGCTTGAACTGTATGCGGTACCTGATCGGAAGCCAGTGAAGTGACTTGAGGAGAGGAGTGATATGAGTAAATCGGTCAAGGCGGAAGATAAGACGTGCAGCAGAGTTCTGAATGGACTGAAGGGGGGATAGATGGCTAAGTGGGAGGCCAGTGAGGAGTAGGTTGCAGTAGTCAAATTGTTTTAGTGATATTCAATTATGGTTTTTCTCCTCCACCTCATAAGGCACTGCCTCTCCAACAAAAACAATGTTAGACTTGTTACAGATGGACCAACAATAAAGAACGACAACGTGGATGCAGCAGTTCACAGGTTTGCTTGCTGTGTTTTGAGTGAACGGCGACGGCTGAGCGGGAGAGTGGAAACAGGGATTAATCAAATGTCTTCCTTACTTACAGTGGACTAGATAGGCTCACTTCCACTCCACTCTCTATTTACTGAAATCGCAGCTGCGAACCGGCGGGCGGCAGCAGTAAAGGCAACAAGCAGGCAGGCTCACCTCTGTCCTTCGCTTCCCTGCCCTCTCAGCGTCCTGCCCTCGCAGAAAGGAAATGACATCAGAGGAAGGCGGGACATTGAGAGGGCAGGGAAGCGAAGGACGGATGCGAGCCTGCCTGCTTGCTGCCTTTACTGCCGCCACCTGCCGGTTTGCTGCTGTGATTTCGGTAAATAGAGAGTGGAGTGGAAGTGAGCCTATCTAGTCCACTGTAAGTAAGGAAGACATTTGATTAATCCCTGTTTCCACTCCCCCGCTCAGTCGTCGCCGTTCACTCAAAACACAGCAAGCAAACCTGTGAGCTGCTGCATCCACATTGTTGTTCTTTATTGTCGGTCCATCTGTAACAAGTAGGTGAGCTGCTGGCCCTCAGAAAAAAAAGGTGCCGGTACGCGGTACTGGTGCGTACCGGCACAAAAAAAAGCACTGTTTATAAATATGTTAAAAAGCAGCGGTCCCAGCACAGACTCCTGGGGAACCCCACTAACTACCCTTCTCCACTGAGAATACTGACCATTTAACCCTGTTTTCTATCTTTTAACCAGTTTTTAATCCACAATAGGACACTACCTCCTAACCCATGACTCTCCAATTTCCTCTGTAGTTTTTCATGAGGTACTTTGTCAGATGCCTTCTGAAAATCCAGATACACAATATCAACCCGCTCACCTTTGTCCATATGTTTGTTCACCCCTTCAAAGAAATGTAATAGATTGGTGAGGCAAGATTTCCCTTCACTAAATCTATGTTGACTTTGTCTCATTAATCCATGTTCCCCCCTCTCTCTCTCCCCATCCTTCTAGTGTCTCCCTCTTTCTCTCTGCATCCTTCTATCGAGCATCTCCCCACTCTCTCCCAACCCTTCCATCCAGCATCTTCCCTCTTTCTCTCCCCATCCTTCTATCCAGTCTCCCTCTCTCTCTCTCTTTCTCTTCCCTTTTCCATTCAGCATGTCCCCTTTTCTCCCCATCCTTCCAGTGTCTTTCCTCTTTCTATCCCTAACCTTCCATCCAGAGTCTTCCCTCTTTCTGCCCCATCCTTTCAGCATTTTCCTTCTTTCTCTCCCTCCTTTCATCCAGCATCGCTCATCTTTCTCTCTCCATCTGGCCAGCCAGGATCTCCCCTTTTTCCCCATCCTTCTCCCCCAGCAGCTTCTCTCTCTCCTGTCCGTTTCTATGTCCCCTCTTTCTCTCCTCATCTTTCCATTCATCTCTCTCTCTCTGTACCCCTCTTCTTTCATTTTCTCCCCTCTGTTCTCTCCATTTGGCACCTCCTGCCTCCCTCCCTTCCCATTCTTCCCCTTCCCTTTCCACCCAGTACCAGTGTTTCCTGGCCACTGCTGTTTCTCCTGATGAGCACCAGCGGCCACGGCAAAACAACAAGAAAAGCAAGCGCAGGGCCACAGCAGCCTTCAGGCATGTGCTGTCGGCTCTGCTGGTTCTCTGCCCCTGCTGATGTCAACTTCCCGTGCCAGGGGCAGAGGACTGGCAGAGCCGACAGCACATGCCTGAAGGCTGCTGTGGCCCCGCGCTTGCTTTTCTTGTTTTGCAGTGGCAGCTGCTGCTCATCGAGAGAAGCAGCAGTGGTAGCAGTGGTGGTAGTGTGTCTCAGCGGGAGCCTTTCCCGCTTTGGCGGGAGTGCGGGAGATGACCTGCCAAAGCGGGAGTCTCCCGCTGAATGCGGGAGACTTGGCAGGTCTGTGTTTTGACCTGGCTGACTGCAGGCCAGCCTTGTGTGCCTGATAGAGACTGTGCTGATAATTCTGGGTCCAGGGACCAGGCCAGAGATTAGTAAGAAGTACTGCTGGGGCTCTGCAGGCATTCATGTATGCTGGGACCCTGCAGGAGCAGGCCTCCCTAGGACACTGTTATGTTACAGAACTAGTTTTGAGGTTTGATTTCTCCTGTCCTGTGAAGTGAACAGTAGCCTTTACCTGACACCTTTAATACATATTATTTGTTTCACTAGAACGTGCTGTGTGGACTGAGGGGGCGTGTCTTAAGATGGCTGCATGTTGAGAGCTCTCGGTGGAACTCTCCTGTAGTTTGCTAATATTACCTTTTTACCTCTAAATCGAAAATGCCTCATACCAAGCGTAAGGGGAAGCTCAAGGCAGTTTCCTCGACTGCCGGGACGTCCTCACCTATTCAGCAAACGATCGAGAAATACACCTTGAAGCCACCTACCTTAGTTTCCGAGAGGGGCCCTGTGTTCCCCGTCGGTGAAGACTCCTTCGGGGATTTGGGGCTTGAAATTTCACTCTCCCCTCCGGATTCTCATCCACCGCCGCTCCCTGAAGAATGTGTCTCCTGGCGCGACCGACTTGACCCGGAAGTGGTCGAAGGTATGGAAGCGACCCGAGGAGCGGGAGTCACAATGTTGGAGGGAGACCCGATACCGAGAGAATATCGGGTAGAGCATAGCGCTCCAATGAAGAAACCAGCTGCGGTGACCCTCGAGAGCATTTGGACGGCTCTGCAGAGGGTGGACGCTACGGTGGCCAATTCAGCAAAAGAGATAAAAGACCTTGTAAGTACTGTTGAAAACCTTTCCCTTTCATTTAATACCGCGAAACAAGAAACTATAGAACAATTGGGAGCTCTTAAGCAGGATGTTGCTAAACTAAATGAAGTCACGACTACAATTATTAAGGATAATACTTCCATGCAACGTAGGTTAGAGATGATGGAAAATTACAATCGGAGGCTTAACTTAAGGTTGTTGAATTTTCCAAAGGAACTTGGAATTACTCCAATGGACGCTTTTAAACTTTATTTACAGGAGGTTTTAAATTTCTCTCCTGAAACCATTCCACCATTGAATAAAGTATATTATATATCAACTAAAAAGCCTCCTGAAACCTCTTTTCCAGTAATTCCATCTGAAGAGCTAGGATTGAACATATCTGAATTACTAGAAAGAACTCTGGATTCAAACTCTGAAAGAGCGACTCTAATTGTATCGTTCATTTTTCAACAAGACTTGGACGCGGTTATGCGTATTTACTTCAAGAAAATGCAGACTCTGTTCAGAGGAAAGAGGGTTTGGATATATCCCGATATTATAAAGCAGACCCAAGAAAGGAGGAAGTTGTTTCTTGTGATGAAGACAGAAGCGATATCTTTAGGAGCCGTTTTCTACTTAAATTTTCCTTGTAAATGTGTTATAAAATATTTGGGTCTTAAGTATTATTTCTACCAGCCTGAACAGTTGAAGGCATTTATAAATATGAAGAAACTTGGTAAACCGTAGGTCCTGATGAATAAATATTTGTTAATAAGATAGGTATACATGCAATGCATATTTCCTATTTAATTTTTTTTTTCTACTCTGTAGTCTTCATACTTAGACTATCCCCCATTATTGTGGTCTAAAAGAAGATATTTTGTTTTTTCCTTTGGTAAAAATATTTCACTTAAATTTATATTTTCCTTTCTGCATTGCTTATTCAAATGTAACTGTATTGTTAATTTGATAAAAAATTAATAAAGACTTAAAATAAATAAAAAAAATAAAAATAAAAAAAGAATGTGCTGTGTGCATGTGGCTTGTCTTACCTGACTGGCCCCACAGTCCACCCTCGCTCATATTACCAAACCCCCATAGTAGATTTTTATTCATCCCTATGTCCACTGATATTAGCATTTGGCACCTCTTTCCTTCTCCCTGATGTAATTCTCTAGGGGAGACCGTGAAGAAATGGAAAAGGAGGGGAAAGGAAAATCACTAGCCTGGTAATGGGGAAGATTTGGATTCAGCTCACACCTTTATCAGTAGCAGCTCAAAGGTGAGTTACATTCAAGTACACTAGCCACCTTATAATTGAAAGAGAAAAACGCCTAGATTTCGACCCAAATCGGGAGATAGACGTTTATCTCACAAAAACGAATAAATCGGTATAATGGAAAGCCGATTTTGGACGTTTTCAACTGCACTCCATCGCGGAAGCGTACAAAGTTGACGGGGGCGTGTCGGAGGCGTGTCGAAGGTGGAACTGGGGCGTGGTTATCGGCCGAGGAGAGATGGGCGCCTTTCGCCGATAATGGAAAAAAAGTATGCGTTTGTAGCTAGAATTTAGGGCACTTTTCCTGGACCCTGTTTTTTCATGAATAAGGCCCCAAAAAGTGCCCTAAATGACCAGATTACCACCAGAGGGAATCGGGGATGACCTTCCCTGACTCCCCCAGTGGTCACTAACCCCCTCCCACCACAAAACATGATGTTTCACAACTTTTTATTTTCACCTTCAAATGTCATACCCACCTCCCTGGCAGCAGTATGCAGGTCCCTGGAGCAGTTGTTAGGGGGGGGCAGTGGACTTCAGGCAGGTGGACCCAGGCCCATCCCCTCCTACCTGTTACAATTGTGCTGCTTAATGCTTAGTTGTCCAACCCCCCCAAACCCACTGTACCCACATGTAGGTGCCCCCCTTCATCCCTTAGGGCTATAGTAATGGTGTAGACTTGTGGGCAGTGGGTTTTGAGGGGGATTTGGGGGGCTCAACACACAAGGGAAGGGTGCTATGCACCTGGGAGCTCTTTTACCTTTTTTTTTGTTTTTGTAAAAGTGCCCCCTAGGGTGCCCGGTTGGTGTCCTGGCATGTGAGGGGGACCAGTGCACTACGAATCCTGGCCCCTCCCACGAACAAATGCCTTGGATTTATTCGTTTTTGAGCTGGGCGCTTTCATTTTCCATTATCACTGAAAAACAAAAACGCCCAGCTCACAAATTGTCGATTAAAACATGGACGTCTATTTTTTGCGAAAATACGGTTTGGTCCGCCCCTTCACGGACCCGTTCTCAGAGATAAACGCCCATGGAGATAGACGTTTTCGTTCAATTATGCCCCTCTAGGTCTGTCCCTATCCTTACAGGGTTTACAATCTAAGCTTGTATTTTGAGGTAATGGAAGGGGTTAAGTGACTTGCCTAAGGTCCTTAGAAGCAGCCATGGAATTTGAACCTGACTTCCCTGGTTCTGAGCCCCATGCTTTGACCATGAGGCTACTCCCTCACAGATTCAGACATTTGCTTGAATGATTCTGTACCAGCCCAGGCCTCTATGGATTTTTTTTTTAAACTAACAGAGCAGCGATTGGTTGTTGAATTTGACTTGAGCCATTTAAATAAGCTGCCTGCACCTGCTACATCATTAGCACTACTCTTTGTAGACACAGGAAATCATACTGAACAAATAAAGCTGCCTGTCATCATGGATAACCAAGAGGTAAGCTCAGGAGTCTCTTACAGTCAGATTTCTGTGGTAGAAATACACTGACACTGTTCTGTTTACTCATTGCATGTCTAAGGATCTGGGATATATTTTTCCCCACTGATATTGTCCTTTTTGTTAAAAGACAAAGTTTCTTTAAGGTACATGTAATTATGGTCCTAACTTTCAGTTTGCAAATTTTTCATTTATCTGAAATTAATAGGTATTTTAAAAAATATCCCATGTGGGCAAAGATCATTGCATATAGTGAAAGTGGGAAGGGAGAAGTCCCACCGTGCAGCCTCTCTCTTTGAATAAGGTGGCAAGGGAATATAAATGTATTCAGAAAATGTCTGGATCTGTGTGGTTTCACCCAGGTGTTCAAAGAGTGATGCAAGCAGTGGAATTTGGAGTTTGTGCAGGCTTGAACTCGTAGATGTGTTGCTGCTGCGGGGGGTGTTATCATTTTAGAATGTATCTCCTGGTTTAGGTTTGGAGGAATTATGGGTGGGATGGGATTAAGATAGTATACAATTATATACTAATTTGTAACAGTATTTATGATGCTTATGATGATGCATGTGATGTTTTAATGTATTTATTTGGGGTTTATTCCCATATATTACACCAGGAAGAGTTTCTGCACCAAAAATGTAAAATTCTCAGTAAAACAATGTTTGAGACTCTGCACACATCATAAATTCTACATATATTGTCATTTCTATGCAGATTTCTCTCATAATAAGATTTGGTACCTCACTTCTCCAGGACTTACCCCCTCCCACATCTAGTTTTCTCTCTCCTTAGCGCAACCCACCCCAGCAAATCACTCTTCCCAGCTATCTTTGTCACTCTCCACTTAATGCTTGAACTCCTCCCCGGGTTTGATCCCTCTCCTCTCCCCTGGCAGCTTAAACCCCAGTTTTCTCTGCTCCTTTTCCAAGATAGACACCTTCCAGTTTTTTCTCTCAACCCCTAATTCTTTCTTCTCATTCCCAGTCCCACCCCTCTCGCTGCCCCTCTGTTTTCTCTCTCCTATTCTCCTCAGCCCTCACCCCACTTGTCTATGACTCCCAGCAAGACCCCCAGTTCTCTGTCCCCAAGTTCTCTTCTCTCCCTTTATACAGAACTTCAGCTCCCTCCCCCACCTTGCCCAGGCACACACCCTCAGCCTTCTTTGCCCCCTCTCCCCCAAGGCAGACATTCCCAGCTTGTTCTCTATTGTTTCCAACACACACCCTCAGCCTACTGTCATCATGTTCTCCCCTACGATTATATGGGCGTTATGATCGAGACACTCTAAAGGTGGGCTTTATAATTTTGGAGTTTGTCTTTTGGCACACCTTGGCTTTTACTATCCACAAGGCTTGAAGTCCACTGTTTTAGTTTTGGCGACACCTGAGGAAGGCTTTGCACTGAAACACGGCCCATGTAGGGTCAATCTCTACTTTGGTTGTGGACTTTTGGCAAATAAATTATTTTAGAAGCTTGGTCTTTGGCTGTGCCTGTTTCTCCTGGAACATTCACTTCCTTCCACCCCTTTTTTGTGTCAAGAGGAAAAAGAGAACAGCTGTAAATTAGGCCACACACTCTTTCTCTGCTGCCAGGAGTCAGACTGCTGATTTGAACAATGGGGCTGTACAGTGTCCCATGTGGCTCAAAAGAGCAGTCTGGCAGAAGAGGAGAACATGACCCCATGTGCAGCTGGTTTCTGCTTTTTATGGTGTGATCAGGTGGGTACAGGCGGGGGAAGGGGAGGGAGGAGCCAAACAAGCCACTGTGACTGCCACTTCTGCATAGGTGGGGAATTGCACACCAAAACAAACAAGAGGGGTCACACCTTCCACAGGAAGGAACAAGTTCAGCAGCAAGGGGTGGAAGTGAAACCAAGTCTGAATGACCAGCCCAAACAGAAGGTAAGAGCATGGAAAAAGTTTATTGGCACAAAGGACCCTACACAGTCTGTGCTTTGGCAACAAGCCTTCCTCAGGGGTCAGATGCTTGGAAGTACAAAAAGTACCACGGAGGGCGTAAAAATGCCAATAAAAACATGCACAATGCGCTGCATCTGAAAGGGGAAAAGTCTCCACGAACAGTCAACCAAACAGTTTGGTTGACTGTTCGCGGAGACTGTTCATGGAGACTGCTCCCCTTTTGGATACAGTGCATTGTGCTTGTTTTTATTGGCTTTTTTACGCCCTCTGTGATACTTTTTGTACGTCCAAGCATCTGATCCCTGAGGAAAGCTTGTTGCCGAAACATGGACCGTGTAGGGTCCTTTGTGCCAACAAACATTTTCCATGCTCTTACCTTCTGTTTGGGCTGGTCATTTGGACTTCGTTTCACATCCACTCCTTGCTGCTGAACAGGAGGGGAATTGTACACATAAGTGGAGTTTGCCTGCTTAGTTTGGGAGGCGGGGAGCAAAGGGTAAGGGAGTTATATTGATGAAGAGGGGAGGGGACCCATGCAGCATTAACACCCACATTTCAGGTAGTGCCACCCTATACCCATCCCAAACTATGGGCTCCTTTTACTAAGGTGTGTCCTTTTACTAAGGTGTGTCCACTGTATACCTATGGGCTGCATAGCACTTAACGCACACTAATTAGTTCACCTTAGTAAAATGACCCCATGTATGAGTTAACATATATTAATATGTGATAATGTAATTATTGTTATAGGGCTTGATTTGATAACAAGATGTCTATGTGAGAAGTCCATAAAGATGCCTATTGCGAGACTAGTAGCATGTGAATGCTGAATTGTTGATGCACACATTTACAGCCATTGTGAAGCTGATATAAATGTGTGCACGGACTTTGTGCACTTACATATTTAATACAATATACACGAACACTACAATTCCACCTCCATTCTGCCCAAACTATGGGGGTCTTTTACTAAGCTGCGGTAGCGTTTTTAGCTCACGGTAGAAACCAGCTGGTGGTAAACGCCGAGATGTCCATAGGAATATAATGGGCATCTTGGCATTTATCATCAGCTGATTTCTACTGTGAGCTAAAAACGCTATTGAAGCTTAGTAAAAAAAAACCAAAACCTTATATCCCAGATCATGTGACAGTAGGCTAATGTTTCCTGTGTGCGTACTTTTTACATGTATGCAGTCATACAATTTTATAAAATTCCTCGCATTAAATAATATATATTAAGTTGCAAGTCTTACATTTGGAAGGGTGCCTAGTTGTTAGAGAAGTCAGCTGAGAGCCAGGAATACCAGAGTTCAAATCCTGCTTCTTGTGACTTTGGGCAAGTCTATTAGGATGAAATTCAGTAAATGGTGAAAAAAATGCATGTTAAGCACTTTTCTGTAAATGGTGCTCCACGTTGGGCGCTGTTTATAGAATAGCACGTAGTGCCAGGATGTGCACCCAACTTTTAGGTGCAAGGATTTACTCCAACTAAACCCTGGTGTAAATCCCCGTGCTTAAATTAGGTGCAGATCCCCCAAATTCTATAATAGTGCGTGCATCTTTAGTGAATGCCCTTAACCTGCCTGTGCCCCTCGTATGGCCATGCCCCTTTTCAGTTGCACCCTAAAGGATTTATAGAATAGCACTTAGCAAGATGCGTATGTAAACCCAAATTGTTGCCAATTAACTCCAATAGATTGTTAGCACCCAATTATTGGCGCTAATAGGTTTGTTAATTAAAAATTGGGCGCACACCTAAATTTGCACCTGCAGTTTATAAAATTCCCCTTTTAACCCTCCATTGTGTCAGCTACAAACAGGGGCCCTATTACTGAAGTGCAGTAAAATCTAGGCTTAGTATGTTCTAATGCGGTACTTTCCCACATAAGCCCAGATTTAGGGGTCCTTTTACCAAGCTGCGGTAAAAGGGGCCCTGCAGTGGCATCAGTGCATGGATTTGCTGTGTCCCAAGGCCCCCTTTTACTGCAGCGGGTTTAAGGCTTTAAAAAAAAAAGGAAATGGCCATGCGGTAAGTTAAACACTTACTGCGTGGCCATTTCCTGGGGGAGCCTTTATTACCATCTATTTATTAGGTGGTAAGGGGTCCACGCTGCCCAATTACTGCTGAGTAAGCCCTGGTACTAAAAATATAAAAATATTTTTTCAAGCGCCGGAAATGGTGCGCCGTGGGGGCAGGAACTACTGCCGGACTCCTGCTGTAGCCCACAAGTAGTGCCAAATTGTCGCATGGCAAGTGCCTTTGTAAAAGGGACCCTTAATGTGGCACTTTGCAGGGCATTTCTTTTATTTATTTTTTTGCAGGTTGTATGCTAATGCTATTAGGTGTGCGGTACCTGCAAAAAAAATATTGCGGGATCACTTACTTCCTCCTATTTAGGAGGCACTATATGCTCCCATGTTAACCCTGTGTTATCCAGTTAGCACATGCTAATCATAATGCCTTAGATGGATAAACTGGGAACAGCCACTCTCCATCTATGATATATCCGCTCTTAATATTTTTAAAAAATAGCCTGTCAGTGCATTTTAAGGGCTTAATACCCTTTAGTAAAAACGACCCTTAGATTGTAAGCCCTCCAAGGACAGGGAAATACCTAGGTCCCTGTTTACAAAGCCGCGCTAGTGGCTGGCGGTGCGATACTACTGACACAGCCTATTCACTTTGAATGGGTTGCGTCGGCAATGCCACACAGCTTTGTAAACAGAGGGGCTGATGTACCTAATGTAACTCATCATGAGCTACTACTGAAAAGCTGTGAGCTAAATCCAAATGTTTGTACTTGAGACAATGGATGGTGAAATGGCCTTGTCCAGGGTCACAAGGAGCATCAATAGGATTTGAACCCTGATTTTCACATTGCACAACTCTAACCATTAGGCTTTTATTCAAGCGCATTTATGTTTTATTATTTAATAGAATGTATAGGTCACTCATCGAGCTAAGCTCATCAGAGCAATGAATAATAGAATATACTGTCAAATAACAAAATACATTAACATAAAAAATACAGAAACCCTGATAACAGCAGGGGGTTAATAGATCTAACCTCTCATTTTGCACCCCCAAGTTATGTCGAAGAAAAACTAAAACCCCAGAAATAGAATAATCTAACAAATCCCAGCTAATGATCTCATGATTCAAAGATACATCTAATCAAGTAAGCCTTTGACTGCTTGTAAACCTCAGGCAAAGTCTTTTGCAGTTCCATTCACTTCAGTCTACCTGCTAAGTACCAACAAAAGCTCATTTAGACATGAGAACAAAAGCAGGAACTTTGCTTGGCATTTAGTTTTCAGCCTATGCAAAACAGTTTTGCATAGGCTCCTATCTGTCTTGGCTTTCACATAAGATTTTGTTTGCTTACTTTGTTAAACAAACAGAGCACCTACCATTCAGATATGACAGCATTTGTATTGTGCCCAAAGGGTAGGTTTCAAAAAAAGGAAGTTGATAGGGGGGACATGCATTCATTTGAAATGACATGGTAAATATCAATGACATTTTCCAAGTTATTTCATATCGTTTTAACCCAAAACAGGAGATAACATGACAATTTAGATTTTTTCTGGTATCCTCAATAGAATGCACTTCTGCTCTCAACAGTGTGCACCATTTCTTACTATCTGCACTATTTATTTAGATTTTGCTCACACCTTTTTCAGTAGTAGCTCAAGGTGAGTTACATTCAGGTACAATGGATATTTCTCTGTCGCAGGAGAGCTCACAATCTAAGTTTGGACCTGAGGCAATGGAGGGTTAAGTAACTTGCCCAAGATCACAAGGAGCAGCAGTGGGATTTGAACCAGCCAGTGGCGTACCAAGGGGGGGTCAGTGGGGGCGGTCCGCCCCGGGTGCACGCCGCTGGGGGGGGGGGGGGTGCCGCGCGCCTGTCGGTGCAGCTCCGGATGCCGGGACGTATCCCAGCTCCAACCCAATTTTTGCTCTTGATCCTTTTATGATGCTCCTGGATTACCATATTAAACTGTGGGCGGATCCAGCGCTATGGGAGACTCCTGAAGCTGCGGCCGAGAGAAAGCGTTGGGAGGACTCCAGTGTCTTGGGAAACCCAGTTACCGTTATGGATCTTTCTATCACACTCTCCGACTACCGCTGCAAACTTTGCTCGGATCCAGCCCTGCGGGATACTCCGGAAGCTGACGCTGAAAGAAGGCGCTGTGAAAGTCCCGAGTACAGGGCTTATTTGCAGCTTTATTGGAGCCATCTGGCGGCCAGTCTCAGTTCAGTTCCTGATTCCAGCCAAGATGCTGAGCCCAGACCGAGTCACAGTTCCAGCCTAGATACTGCGCCTAAGCCGAGTTCCAGTTCCAGTCAAGATGCTGAGTCCAAGTCAAGTTTCAATTCCAGCCAAGTTGCTCAGTCCCAGCCGAGTTCAAGCTCCAATCCAGCTTACCATGGTCCAGTTGTGAAGCTCCTCCGTAGGTTTCACCATTGTTACCCATGGAAACCTGAATGCTCCCGTGGGGACACGGGAGCCTTGAGGGGGAGGTACTGTCACGTCTGTGGCCGTGCCCCCTCTCAGACTCACCTTATTTTCTGTGGTCAGCTTCTGAGCTGGCTTCTGTCTGTTCTTTGTGAGTTAGTTCTGTCTCTGTCTCTGTGTGCTGGCTGCATTAGATTGTCTGTATGCTGTCACCCGCTCCAGATTTCAGCCCAGTCCGATCTGGATCTTCCAGACTGCTAGACCTGCTTGTTTTGTTTGAACCTGCACAGCACCCTTAGTTGCCTGGTGATTGTTACAGCTGAGTCTCAGCTGCTGCCGGGCTTATCAGCCATTTTGAAACCTTTCTGCTTTGCCTTTGCATTGTGTCTAAGACCCTGGTATGTTGGTGCTTTTGCACTTCAGTCTGAGTTTGCTTCCTTGCTCTAGTTCTTGCCTGAAGTCTTGCCTGTTCTAGTTAGTCTATGGTTAGTTTAGGGTATTGCTTGTTTACTGTATTGTTTGTTTCCCAGTCTTGTGTCTTGTTTGTATGTCTTTGTCTAGTTCTGGGTTTATCTGTGTTTGTTCCCTGCTTCAGTGGCTGCTTGCAGCTTTCAGTTCAGTCTCCTGTCTAGCTGTGTTTGTTCCCTGTTTCAGTGGCTGCTCGCAGCTTTCAGTCCTGTCCTTTAGCCTATCCTTTCCCTGCCTTGCTGTCCTTGTGCTGCCTAGCTGTTCTCCAGTCCTGCCCTGTCCAGTAAGTCCTGCCGGCCACCCAAAGCCTGGAGCTCAACTCTTGGTGAAAAGTGGCCAGGCGCAGGTGAAGCCTAACTGTTTGTCAGAGATCTGCCCTGTCTCTAGCGTGGGGTGGTTTTGCCTGTCACTGCCGCTCCTCGGCAGTGGCCCAAGGGCTCACAAACCCAGTTTCCAGCTTTGAAAACGTGACACTGGGCCCCCGGGCACTGACAGTGGTCTGGGCCCCCCTCCCAGCCATTGCCCGATGCCTCCCCCCCCCCCACTACCGCAGCCGACGCCCCTGCCTTCCCGGTTTTATCTGAAGTGTCTTGGTGATCTAGTGGCCTCTGCAGGGCTGAGCATGTTCTTTCCTGCCCACTGCGATGCTATTTCCCCGCCTGCCAGCCAGGGGTGTATCTGCGTGGGGCCACGGGGGCCTGGGCCTCCGTAGATTTGGCCCTGGACCCCCTGCCGACGACCCTCTCCACCCCCCTCCCGCCGCCAACCCGCCGTCGCCTATCTTTGCTGGTGGGGGGACCCCAACCCCCGCCAGCTGAGGTCCTTCCATTGCAAAGCTGGCAGGGGACCCCAACCCACGCCAGCCGAGGTCCTCTCTTCAGTTGCAGCAAAGCTTCCTGTTCTGAGTCTGATGTCCTGCACAGTGTTAAATGCAGTTACTTACTTTGTACCTGGGTCAATGGAGGGTTAAGGGGGTCTTTTACTAAGCTGTGGTAGCATTTTTAGCTTGCAGCAGAAATCATAGTAACATAGTAAAATAGTAACATAGTAGATGACGGCAGAGAAAGACCTGTACGGTCCATCCAGTCCACCCAACAAGATAAACTCATATGTGCTACTTTATATGTATACCAGACCTTGATTTGTATCTGTCATTTTCAGGGCACAGACCATAGAAGTCTGCCCAGCACTAGCCCTGCCTCCCAACCACTAGCCCCGCCTCCCAACTATCATTACCATTTTCATCTCCACCACCTCTTGCCGGAGGGCATTCCAAGTATCCACCACTGTCTCTGTGGAAAAAATACTTCCTGACATTTTTCTTGAGTCTGCCCCCTTTCAACCTCATTTCATGTCCTCTAGTTCTACTGCCTTCCCGTCTGCAGAAAAGGTTTGTTTGTGGATTAATACCTTTCAAATATTTGAAAGTCTGTATCATATCACCCCTGTTTCTCCTTTCCTCCAGGGTATACATGTTTTAGAGATTATTTGCTTGGTACTCCTGGTAGCTGAGGAACCTGGAAGGCATTTCACTTTGCATGGCTCCTTGAACTGTGGCTATAAACCCCGAGACACCCACCCATAGGAATATAATGGGCATCTTGGCTTTTACTACCAGCTGATTTCTACTGTGAGCTAAAAATGCTACTGCAGCTTAGTAAACGATCCCCAAAGTGACTTGCCCAGAGCAGTGGCGTTCCTTGCCTGGATGGCACCCGGGGCGGAGCGTCGATGCGCCCCCCCGGGTGCAGCGCGCCCCCCACTAAATTACACCTTCCCCCCCCTCCGGCGAAATGACACACCCCCAGGTGCATGCTGCTGGGGGGGGGGGGGGGGGGGGGTGCCGCGGCGTGCGCCTGCTCCGAGTTCGCTAAACTTCTTTGCTCATTTGCTGCAGCTCCCTCTACCCCGGAACAGGAAGTAACCTGTTCCGGGGCAGAGGGAGCTGCAGCGAACGAGCAAAGAAGTTTAGCGAACTCGGAGCAGGCGCGTGCTGCGGCACCCCCCAGCGGCGTGCACCTGGGGCGGACCACCCCCACAGCCCCCCCTTGGTACGCCACTGGCCCAGAGTCACAACGATTGAATCCACTTCCCCAGTTAGCTTAGCAGGTTTTAAAAAAGGTTTGGATAATTTCCTAAAAGAAAAGTCCACGAGCCATTATTTAGATGGACTTGGGAAAATTCACTACTTATTTTTAGGATAAGCAGCATAAAATCTGCTTTACTGTTCTGGGATCTTGCCAGGTACTTGTGATCTGGGTTGGCCATTATTTGGAATAGGATACTGGGCTTGATGGACCTTCGGTCTATCCTAGTATGGCAACTCTTATGTTCTTAGTATTCTGTAAAGTATAGTAGGTGCCAGCTTTCCTTTTAGAATAGGCTCCAGATAAGCAACTTCTTGGCACTGAAAATAGGTGCCCCTTAATAACATTGTCCTCAAACTGCTGCTTTATTACTTGTGGAAATGCCTTTGAAAGCGACCCCCCTCTTTAGCTAGCTTTTCAGATGCACTACAGTTCCCAGAAACTAAATAAGAACTGTATTGCTAGTCCAATAAAAAGGTTCCACCTTATATAATTATTTTTTGTTGACATTTATTTCCTTACATGACCTCTATTCAACGCCCCTTTTGTTTAAAGAATACAGCAGATGTATTACTACTAAAATACCTTTAAAAATAAAATGGAGCTTGTGGTTTAGGCTCAAGTTCATCTTGTGCAATTTTCCACATCCCTTCTATGTATGTTCTGTTTGGTGCCTTCCTTTGTCCTTTTTCCACTTAAGGGATAGCTTCTCTGGCCTCTGTTATTTCTGCAGCATTTCTCTCTCTGTGTCTGCCTTCCTGTACCTTGCATCTTTCCCAGCTTAACTTCTAGAACTCATTGCACCTCCCATTCAGCAGACAAGGGATATACAAATCGCTGGCAGAAGTGGCTCTAGTGAAATAAAAATGTGAATGCAAATTTTTGCAGGACCTGTTTACAGCACATGAATATTTGGTCAGGGTGGACAGGGCAGGGGTGGAGCTTTCTGATTTGCATCCATATTTTGTATACAAATGAAGGCAGCATGAAGCAAACCTGTGTTTAACCCCCTTCAACCATGGCTCACTATTAATTTTGATCTGGTTCTCACAGCCAAGAAATGATTTGATTAAGGTTGGTTTCTGGGAAAAGATGACTAAAGTAGCAAATGGCTGATTTTTCATGTCGTGAGTTCATAGACAGTCTGGAAAAAATGATACGTTTGAGCTTCTGTAACGTTTCTATTTTTTTAATATAAAACGATGGGGGTTGGATTGATGTATTACAAATTATTTGCTCTAGCAGAATTCATTAAAACCTCATTTTTTGTTTCTGGTGACTTTAGTCATCTTTTCCCAGAGATGGGCACATATGCAGGGTAATTCTATAAATGGTGCTAAAACTTGCACGCACCAATTTGGGTGTGTGCCCAATTTACATGCACAATTTAATTGAGTAACGAGCCTATTAATGCCAATAATTGGGCGCTAACAATCAATTATTGGCATTAATTGACAACAATTTGGATTTATGTGTGCATCTTGCTATGTGCTATTCTATAAAGATGCGTGGGCAAATCCTTTAGCGTGCAATTGAAAAGGAGGCATGGCATGGGTGGGTCAGGGGCATTCACTAAACAAGCGCACACTATTATATAATTCAGTGTATCAACTCCTAATTTAAAGCACAGGGATTTACACCAGGGTGTAAATTCTTGTGCCTAAAAGGTGGGTGCAGAACCTGGCATTAAGTACTATTCTATAAATGGCACACGGAGATTGCCACATCATATGCTCATTATAATTGTTAACAATCACTTAGCATATGTGTGTATAATAGTTTTGAAGTCCTTTATTTATTCTTTTAATCATTGTTTTGTACTCATTGTTTTGCTCATTATGAGATCATGAAGTATGTGTTTGCCTGTCTGTTCCCTCTTCTCCATCCCATAACAACTTTACAATCTGTCATCCTATTTCAGTCAGATTTCTGCCAGAGATAATGGAGTACCCCCTTAACCTCTGACCCACACTTTTCTTGAGCCTTCAACACCCTTAACTCCTAAACTTCTTTCTTGTTATTTCCTTTAGGGACACAGCTGGGTCCAGTTAAAATTTCAAGCTCATCAGAGCACATTATGATGTCAATGAGCATTTTAAAATCTGCCCTGCCATTTGGTAGCTATCGTAAACATATGCAAATTTTTTACCTAAAAAGGGAACTAGGCATACAAAAATGTTCAGAAAGCTTATGTTAATATAGCAATACCCAAATGAAAGCTGTAAGTAGCAGACTACAGAGGGAAGTTTAATTTTAGCATGGACATTGCTGGGCACTGCTGTGCTAGAAAGTTTGAATATCACGTGTTTTGTTTCAACAAAGGAGTTTTCTTGCCTAACCATTAGTTTGCATTTGATGGGAAATAATAAAGCAAGTACTTTGTTTAAACAAAACATGAGTACTGGGTCTTGTTGACAGTCATAGAATCATTCTCTTTGTTAGGTTTTCTTTTTGTATATAGAGAGGTGTGGTAGCCATGTTAGTCCACTCTTAAGGTTATCAATAGAAATCAAACAAAATAAAACATGGAAAATAAAATAAAATGATACCTTTTTATTGGACATAATACATTTCTTGATTAGCTTTCGAAGGTTGCCCTTCTTCGTCAGATCGGAAATAAGCAAATTTGGTAGCAGATAGTATATATAAGTGAAACATCCAAGCATTACTTTGACAGTCTGACAGGGTGGGGGTGGGTAGGAGGTATGCATGGGGACATCAAAGCATTTCATTGATATTCTAACAGGATGGGTGTGGGTAGGTGAGAGGAGGGTGATAAACAGAGAAATACAATTTTATGGTTTATAATGGGCTAGAAAACACAGGTCCTTGTTAAGTCCTGTCTGTTGGGTGTCAAAATATTCAATCATTCTGACTTCAAAGGTCTTACGTTCCTGTATTGTTTTAAAGTTACCTTTCAGGATTTTTACTATGAAATCACTGGTGCAGTGTCCTGGTCTTGTAAAATGCTGGCCCACTGGGGTGGGAACCTGACTGGCACCGGCTATCTTCATGTAATGTCTGTGCAGATTAAATCTTGTCTTAAGCATCTGGCCTGTTTCTCCAATATAACATCCTTCGTTACATTTTTTACACTGAATGATATATACCAAGTCTTAACCAACACATTCCACAAAGAGTCCAAGGTGACGACTGTTGGTCTTTGCAGCAGGGTAAGAGAGTCCACTGACGGTATCTGGGTGGAAGATGTCTTCGGAGCCACTGGGGCCACTCCAGCTAAAGGCTAGTTCCCTCTAAGGTCGAAGCAATACTCCCAGAGTTGCTGTCTTGCTCTGTAGATGCATCATCAACCATCATCAACCCTCTGCTCTAAGTAACTGCCTCGCAGAAGTATTTGAAACTTGATGCTGAAAGTGGGGGCTGAAAAGTTTCTCGTCTCCCAATCAGCTCAGACTTCCCCTTGGAAGAGCTGCAGCAGGAGAAACTATCTCTCAACTTGCTCCAGTTTGCTATGCCGCAAAAGCTTCCAGCGTCGGCTGAGACAAAGAAGAAACCAAAGTTGTAGGGGTACGTATAACCCCTTCCCCTTCTTTTTCAGAGGCATAATGTACGTTTTTCAGGAGAAATTCAGGAGATGCCGGCGCAGTCACAGTCAGAATGCTGCCATCTTGATTCTGCCCCCCACCATAAAACATTTTATACAGAGAAGAAGCAACTTTTTCGAGATTTTGCCAGGTATTTGTGACCTGGATTGGCCACTGTTAGAAACAGGAAGCTGGGCTTGATGGACCTTGGTCTGTCCCACTGTGGCAATACTTAAGTACTTAACATGCCAAGTACTAAAGAGACAATGAATTGTATGAAAAATAGAGTGTTGCTGAGTATTAAGATTGTCCAAGAGCTGACTTTTTTTGAATACAGTGTTTCAGCTGAAGCTATTTAAAAATCTGAGAATTTGGAAGAGAAAATTGCTCTTGTAGTTTCTGGAAAGATTTAACTGCCTTTACTTCTAATATATGATCAAGGGACCAAATACCATTATGTGTCCATTTCAACCCCCCAAAATGCTTGTTGTTAATTTTGAGTTTAGGATTACCCCAGATCATAGAGCAGTTTGAGACAACACTTGGAATGTCCATTATACTATCAAGTTCCAATAAAAGAAGGTGTGAGGATTTTATTATACGGTTGGAATTCAGTTTTTCTGGAGGAAAGAAAGACATATAGGGGTCCTTTTACCAAGCTGCAGGAAAAAGGGCACTGCGCTAGCACAGGGGCCATTTTTACTGCAGTGGGTAAAAAGCCCACATATACACATAGCCATGCGGTAAGAGAACTCTTACCGCGTGGCCATGCGATGGGGAGCCCTTATCGCCATCCATTGAGGTGGTGATAAGGGTTCATAAGCTAACCCGGAGGTAACCTGGGAGTGCGCATCAATGCTTGATTACCACCGGGTTACTGCTATGCAAGCCCCCATTAATGGCACGCGCTTGGGGTGGGACTACTGATGGCAGACATGCTGGGCCAGTGCTAGTCCTGGAAGAGCAAGTGGTAAGTCCGCGTTTGGCTTGCCACCACTCTGTAAAAGGGACCCATAATTAGGTACCAGATAATGTGACATCTAAGGATAACCAGATGGGAATATACAGCAAATCAGATTTTAACCAATAATGGGATTGTTGGGTGATAAATGCTTTATGATATAAGACTGGAAAACATTACCCCTGAGGCTTCTTTGGGTTTCTTTTGGGTTTTTAAAGCAATCTTGGGACTTGGATGCCCACAAGAATTGCATCAGTAACTTATCCACTTGTTTGTAAAATGAATTTTGTAAAATGGTCAGGCGCATACTGAGAGTAGAATTAATTTTAGGTCTCCAGATGGCCTCACCAAGAAGGATGAAGAGGATTCCAGGAACGAGTTAGATCTTTGACCATGTTCAAAATTTTTTTTGGAATTGACGTCAAGAGCTTTTTCTATGGTAGTGCATAAATCTAACCCCAGACTAAACCAGAGGATGAAGCAATGTCTGGGGTAGCATGTATATTCAAGGGAAGGACTTCAGTTTTCTGTGTGTTAATTTTGTATACAGAAAAAAGTGTGTATTGATCAACGAATTGAAGCAATGTAGCTATGGATTTTCTGGGATTAGAGAAGAATAACATTACACCACACTATGTTGCTTCTTTGCCTAGGGACCTCTTGAGGAATCTATTGGGAAGTAGGATTCAAGAATTCTTCCAATCTATATGAGAGGGAAAGCTTACAATTTCATTACTGTTTAAGGAAATAATCAAATGGCAACCCCCCAAGGACTATGAATTCTTGAAAAGATCCTGGGAGAAGGAGCTGGGCTCGTCATTGAGGCTATGGGATATATCCAAATCAGTGGCAAGAATTCCTTTGCTGGTGTCAGATGCCCATTTGAGGGAATGTGCATATAGATGCATTTATAGAGGATATGTGGCTCCTTCTCAATTGGCGCACATGGGAGGTAATCAAGGTCCAGAGTGTCTCAAGTGTGGGAGGAGCCCGGGCACCTTAGTACAAATGTATTGGAGCTGCCCAGCTCTGGAGAGATTCTGGAGTCAAATCCGACGGTTCTGGGCACTGCAGCTGGGTATTCCTGTGTTGGGGACGGTAGAGCAATTACTGTTGGATGTACCAGGGGCTTTTGGAGGTAGGAATCGATTTGAGATATTAATGCTTTGTAAGATGTGCTTAGTAGCTAGGAAATGTATTCTTCAATATTGGACCGTTGCAGATTCCCCGGCTTACTGGCATTGGAGGAATCAGCTACACTTGTTGATATCCTGGGAGGCTAGAGACTCTAGGCTTTCCCAGAGGAGACGAACTACCTTTCTGGCAATATTTTGCAACACTTAAGTCTCAGAGCACGTAGCTTACTCCTTAATGACGGGTGAACTGTCCACCAGGATAATTATGGCTCCCTTTGGTTCCTGGGAGGGGGGGAGGAGGGGAAGGGAGATACTGGGGGGTGGAGGTGAGATGGGGGGTAGGGAATGTTGGGGAGGGGGGGGGGGGGTTGGCCTGATTAGGTAAGATCTTGATGTTGAGTTAGATAGCCGATTGAACTGTTACTGAAGATAGTTTGTATTTGACAGTAAGGTGTTTTCTGGCAAATGCATATTTTGTTTGATTTGTTCTTTATAGAGAATATGTTGAAGTAACGTGGGAAGATAAAGGGGAGCTCGGGGTTAGGGGGGAAAATATTCAAACGTTTGGGATGTTGTTCCGTAATGCAACATGTTTTTGTCTGTGAAATTTGCTAAGTGGCACATACTGTTATGGTTTAACATGCTGATTTTTTCAATAAAATTGTTTAAACAACAAAAAAAAAAAGAATAACATTACACCATCAGCATATGCAGCCACTTTAATTTCTATGGAATTAAGTTTAATGCCTCCAATTTTGGAATTATCCCTTAGTGCAATGAGAGCTAGGTTAAAAAGTAAAGGAGAAAAAAGGGGACAACCCTATCGGGTACTTCTCGATAAAGAAATGTAATTGGATAGTGAAATATTTGCAATAATACGTGTTATTGGTTGTGTGTATAAAGTTTTAACTTTATTCATATAAGGGCTCCAAACCAGTATAATACTTTAAACAGAAATTTCCTCTTCACCCTGTCAAAAGCTTTTTCAGCATCCAAAGACATGGCCACGATAGGACAATCAAGTGATGGCACACTATTTGTAATGAGCCTATCAGGCATAAATCCCACTTGATTTATGTATAACGGATCCAATAATTTTTCTTATCCTAGTAGAAAGAAGTTTTGCAAAAAATTTATGATCTGCATTAAGGAGCAAGATCAGCCTATAATTGGAGACTAAGATGGAATCCTTGTTTGGTTTGGGGATAATAGTGATAACTGTCTCAGCAAATTTGTTAGGGACATTAGGCCTCTTTTCCAATTCCTGAAAAAAGGGTTTTAAGTAGGACAGTAAGCCTGGGGCTTTCCTGATTTGAGCATAGAAATAGCTTCTAAAATTTCCTTATCTGTAATTGGGGCTTGGAGCACTTTAATCTCATTTTGAGACCATATGGGGACCTTAAGCTTATGTAAGAAGTTTTCAAGATCACTAGATGGATATGATGATTCTGATATGTATAAATTTTCATAGAAATCAGAAAAAGTGTTGAGTATATCTGAAGTTTTAGTAAGGATGTTATTTTTATAATTAATTGAGGGAATTTGGGTTTTTAAAACTTTCCTTTCTAAAGGGTCCTTTTACCAAGCTGTGGAAAAAAGGGACCTGCGGTAGCAGCAGGGACAGTTTTTCCTATGCGCCAGGGCCCTTTTTACTGCAGTGGGTAAAAAGCCCCCCTCAAAAATGGCCACACGGTAATATAACTCTTACCACGTGGCCATGTGGAGGGGAGCACTTACGCCACCTATTGAGGTGGCGGTAAGGGCTCCCACGGTAACCTGGTGGTAGCCGAGCAGCATGCGGCAATGCCTGATTACTGCTGGGTTACCGCCCCACTACCCATATCTGGCTTTTAATTTTTTCCATGGAAATGATGCACACTCGATCCAGAAATACTGCTGGTGGCCGCGCTGGGCTAGCGGTAGTCCTTGAATAGCATGCGGTAAACCCACATTGTGCTTACCACCACTTCGTAAAAGGGCCCCTAAGTAATTAGCCTTGCTGCATTTGTTCTGTTCTGCATATATAGACCTTTTATGAATAAAAATTTCTTGACCTGCCCTTTGATAGGACTGCTTTCTAATTGTATACTCCTCTTTATAAGGCATCCTGGTTGGGCATCAAATAAATATCCAAATAATATGGGATATTGTTCAAATTATAATCTAGAGATCCATTTCTGGAAATTTTTCAGCAGCCATGCTTTGGAAGCACAGGGCCCACACATATTGGATGCAATCAGGAGCTAGGGCCATTTTACTAAGCAGCGTAGGTGCCTATGAGGCATATTTTCAAAGCACTTTGGGAGGCTAAGTTCCATAGGTTTCTATGGAACTTTGGGAGGCTAAGTGCTTTGAAAATGAGCCCCTATGTGTGCCGAACGCGCACCAAATTGAAGTTACCGCCCGGTTACTGCATGACCCTTGTGATAATTTCAAATTTGGCGTGCGTCCGCTACGTGTAACTGAAAAATATTTTTTATTTTCTGGCACGTGTAGCAGATGTACGCCAAGTGGCATTTGACACGCATAGGTTATTACCGCCCAGATTCTTTACCGCTAGGTCAATGGCTGGCGGTAAGGTCTCAGACCCAAAATGGACGCGTGGCAATTTTGATTTTGCTGCACGTTCATTTTCAGCAAAAAAAGAGGCCTTTTTTACAGGCATGCTAAAAAATGGATCAGCACATGTCCAAAACCCGTACCTACACTACTGCAAGCCATTTTTCAGCACGGCTTTGATAAAGGACCCCTGAATTACTTCTCCTCCATAAAAAAGTAAATAGTTGTTTAATATCAGAAACCTCTATTTTTTTCAGAGTATAAATCTTCCAAATATCAGAAGAAAGCAAAGTCAGCGTGGTCGGGACAGCACCGTAACTGTGTAAGTACTCTGAAGGATATCCAAAACACCAAATAAGAACATATATCGGGGTGCTTGATCAAACTGACTCGAACTCTTGCAGAGATTATATTGGAGGGGTGTGCAGGGCAATCGTTTTCATTTTTTTTGTTTCCTGTGCTATTTATAGGATTTTGAGTTTTATTTAGGTTTTATTTATTTTTTTTCTCAAATAGTGCATTCTGTTGCTCAAATAGGGCTAAATTCTGTAAGTAGCACCTAAAAATTGTTGCTGAAAATTTAATGCACAGCGTGATTCTATAAAGGGTATGTATCTTTTATAGAATCACGCTTAGCACATAACTGTGCATAAATGTAGGCACCTGCAATTAGACCTGCTGTGAGCAGGTCTAGTTCTTGGCGTCTACAGCAGTGGCATAGCTACGTGGGGCCAGGGCCCCCGTAGATTTGGCCCTGGACCCCCCCTGCCGATGACCCTCTCTATCACTCTCCCGCTGCCAACCCTCCCCTCCCCACTGCTGTCGCCATGGGCTACCTTTGCTGGCGGGGGACCCCAACCCCCGCCAGCCACTACTACTACTATTTAGCATTTCTATAGCGCTACAAGGCGTATTCAGCGCTGCACAAACATAGAAGAAAGACAGTCCCTGCTCAAAGAGCTTACAATCTAATAGACAAAAAATAAATAAAGTAAGCAAATCAAATCAATTAATGTGAACGGGAAGGAAGAGAGGAGGGTAGGTGGAGGTGAGTGGTTACAAGTGGTTACGAGTCAAAGCAATGTTAAAGAGGTGGGCTTTCAGTCTAGATTTAAAGGTGGCCAAGGATGGGGCAAGACGTAGGGGCTCAGGAAGTTTATTCCAGGCGTAGGGTGCAGCGAGGCAGAAGGCGCGAAGTCTGGAGTTGGCAGTAGTGGAGAAGGGAACAGATAAGAAGGATTTATCCATGGAGCGGAGTGCACGGGAAGGGGTGTAGGGAAGGACGAGTGTGGAGAGATACTGGGGAGCAGCAGAGTGAGTACATTTATAGGTTAGTAGAAGAAGTTTGAACAGGATGCGAAAACGGATAGGGAGCCTGTGAAGGGTCTTGAGGAGAGGGGTAGTATGAGTAAAGCGACCCTGGCGGAAGACGAGACGGGCAGCAGAGTTTTGAACCGACTGGAGAAGGGAGAGGTGACTAAGTGGGAGGCCAGCAAGAAGCAGATTGCAGTAGTCTAAACGAGAGGTGACAAGGGTGTGGATGAGGGTTTTGGTAGAGTGCTCGGAAAGAAAGGGGTGGATTTTATAGATGTTGTAAAGAAAGAAACGACAGGTCTTGGCAATCTGCTGGATATGAGCAGAGAAGGAGAGAGAAGAGTCAAAGATGACCCCAAGGTTTCGAGCTGAGGAGACAGGGAGAATGAGAGAGCCATCAACAGAAATAGGAAAACAGGGGGAGCAGGGAGGTGGGTTTGGGGGGGGGAAATGAGAAGCTCGGTTTTGGTCATATTTAATTTCAGGTGGCGTTGAGACATCCAGACAGCAATGTCAGACAAGCACGCTGAAACTTTGGTTTGGATGCAAGGTGAGATATCAGGGGTAGAAAGGTAGATTTGGGAGTCATCAGCATAGAGATGGTAGGAAAAGCCATGGGATGAGATTAATGAACCAAGGGAAGAAGTGTAGCTAGAAAAGAGGAGGGGACCAAGAACAGAACCCTGAGGTACGCCGACAGGCAGAGGGATAGAAGTAGAAGAGGATCCACCAGAGTGAACACTAAAGGTGCGGAGGGAGAGGTAGGAAGAGAACCAGGAAAGGACAGAGCCCTGGAATCCAAGTGAGGACAGGGTATCGAGAAGTATGCTGTGATCGACAGTGTCAAAAGCAGCGGAAAGATCAAGAAGAATGAGGATGGAATATTGACCTCTGGATTTAGCAGTAATAGGTCATTGGAGACTTTAGTAAGCGCAGTTTCGGTTTGAGTGGAGAGGGCAAAAACCAGATTGTAGTGGGTCAAGAATAGCATGTGAGGACAGAAATCAAGGCAGCGGCGGTGACAGCACGCTCAAGTAATTTGGAGAGAAAAGGAAGGAGGGAGATGGGTCGGTAATTAGAGGGACAAGTAGGGTCGAGTGAAGGCTTCTTAAGGAGAGGTGTGACCACAGCATGTTTAAAGGCAGCAGGGACAGTCGCAGTGGAAAGTGAGAGGTCCTCTTCTTCCGGCGCAAGGCTTCGTTCTGTTTCTGAGTCTGACGTCCTGCACGTTGTATGTGCAGGACGTCAGACTCACAGAAACAGAAAGAAGCTTTGCAGATCAGCCAGCAAAGGTAGGCGGCGACGGGGGAGGGTTGGCGGTGGGGGAGGGTTGGCGGCGGGAGGGGGGTCGAGAGGGTCATTGGCAGGTGGGGGCAAGTTGGTGGTGGCAGGGTTGGCAATGGCAGGGGGGTCGGCAATGGCGGGGGGGTCAGCGGCGCCGGGAGGGGCTAAAATGTGCCCCCTCACCTTGGGCTCTGGACCCCCCTGCCGCCGAAGTCTGGCTACGCCCCTGGCTACAGTTAGGCACAATTATATATATATGTACATGCATAACATTTAGGAACGCCCCAAAACATCCCTAGCCACACCCCAAAATTGTTACGCACTTTAGGATTTACGCGCAGATTATTATAGAATAATATCCAAGAATTGAATTGAATATGATATGCACATAAATCCTACTTAGGGCCAATTAGTGATGGTAATTAGTTATCTCCAATTATCAATGCTGATTGGCTCATTATTCAGTTGTTATATGTGTTAAATTGGGTGCACACCCAATTTAATGCACATAACTCTAGGTGCCATGTATAGAATTTGGCCGATAGTATGCACTATTGTGCCATAATGTGCACTAGTCTTCAATACTCACCTTTTTATAAGCAATAGTGCTCACTATTTATGACATAATAAAATAACAGAAACACTGTTTTTTTCCCTGTTGTTTTGGGTTGAAATGGAGGAATAGCCTAATGGCTAGATTAGTAGCTTGAAAACGAGGTAAGGCCAGCTCAAATTCTATTGTGCTTCCTTGTGATCTTGACAAGTCACTTAACTCTCTAAGGTACAAACTTAAAGGGCAATTCTATAAATTGGCACCTAACGAAAGGTGCCAATTGTGTGCATCCATTATAAAATAACATGCCTATCCAATAGCAACAGAAACGAAAGAAAGAACTTAAATTCACACACCAAGAAGACAAACAACTGATAGAAATCACCACTACCCTGAACCCAACTGAACACCACAAAATAATACAAATAGGCTACATTAATGCCAGATCGGCAGTTAATAAAACTATAATAATAACCGACTGGATTACTGACGACCATCTTGATTTCCTACTTATCAGCGAAACTTGGATCCATAACTCCAAAGACCCAATAATCTTAGAGCTCTGTCCTCCAGGATACAGAATTACCCACTGGACAAGAGAAGGAAAAAGAGGAGGATGCATAGCAATAATCTATAAATCTCAATTCACAGTCACAACAACAGCAGAATCTATCCTTCCCCAATTTGAAATAGCCTGTCAGAATTAACCACCCCAAACTACGCGATCACTTAAACCTAATCCTATTCTACAGACCCCCGGGCAATTGGCAAGATTCACAAACGAACTTCATGGAATTCATATCGAATACATGCGTTTCCAGCCAGGACCTTCTCATAGCAGGAGACATCAATCTTCACCTTGCAGATATTAATACTAGCAATGTACGTGAATGCAAAGACTTCCTCCAACTATGGGAGCTCCATTGACCAAACATGCAACCCACCCATAACAAAGGACACACACTAGACATCATCACCCACTAATTCTCATCAGAACCTATTCTCATCAGAACCTAACCTCACACTTACAGAGACAAAATGGACAGCCACGCCATGGTCCGACCACTACAAAGCAAACCTTTCCCTCCACTGGAGAACAAAAAAGGCACGACAAACACAAGAGAAAAAAACCTACACTACGAGAGGCAAAATATGCCCACTAACTTTTTGGCAACAATTCTACACAGATGAATGGACTACACCTACAGACTCACCCCAGTTCCTCCAAGAATGGGACAACAGATGCAGAACAATACTAGATAACATAGCACCACTTCAAACCAGAACCTCACACAGAAAAAACTCAATACCATGGTTTAATGAAGAATTGAAAGAACTAAAAACACAGGTCAGAAGACTAGAAAGAGCATGGAGCAAGAAAAAAGACAAACACACACTCAAAGACTGGAAACAGTTACAAAGAAAATACAAATACACTATCAGACAAACTAAAAGAACGTATTACAAAACCATAATAGGACCAAACTACAAGGATACACACAAACTCTTCCTACTCGTAAACAATCTCCCAAATACTACACCGGTTACCTC
The DNA here is from genome assembly GCF_901765095.1 of Microcaecilia unicolor. Taxonomy (NCBI): domain Eukaryota; kingdom Metazoa; phylum Chordata; class Amphibia; order Gymnophiona; family Siphonopidae; genus Microcaecilia; species Microcaecilia unicolor. The sequence continues at coordinate 201,751,095 of NC_044034.1, forward strand.
CAATAATATAGACACCCCATCCGCAACCAATCTTGCGAACTACTTCAATGAAAAAATTACAAAGCTCCGACTCATGATACCTACCAACAGTACGGAGTACACAAGCATCCTTGAATGTCTAGACCCAAAACCATGGACCAACTTTGACACGATATCGTCAGATCAAATCTCACAATGGCTTGGAAAATATGCCAAATCACAATGTAAGATCCGCCCCCAAACAATTCAAAAAAGACCTCACGGATCATGTAAACCATAGACTTCAAAATGGTCTCTTTCCTACGGATAAAGGAAACATCTTACTCACTCTGTTGCCAAAAGATGCTAAGAAAAGTACAATGGACATAACCAACTATCACCCAGTAGCATCGATTCCGCTCATAACCAAACACATGGAGGGCATAGTGAGGAAACAACTCAATTAATATCTAAATAAACACTCAATTCTGCATGAGTCTCAATCAGGATTTCGGTCAAATCACAGCACAGAAACTGTACTAGTGTCCGCAATGAACTCATTCAAACAAACAAACAATTGCAACTGGTAACAACATACTCCTCCTACAATTCGACATGTCCAGCGCCTTCGACATGGTTAATCATGGAATACTATTACACATACTAGAATACTTCGGAGTTGGAGGTACAGTTGAATGGCCCAAAGGATTCTTGACCACAAGATCGTACCAAGTAACAACGAATGAGGACATATCACCCCCATGGATAACTGAATGCGGAGTTCCCCAAGGATCCCCCCTCTCACCAACTCTCTTCAACCTAATGATGATACCTCTAGCCAAACTTTTAGCCAATCAAAACCTCAACCCCTACATATAAGCAGACGATGTCACGATCTACATCCCGTTCAAACATGATCTAAATGAAATCACCAACGAAATCAACCAAAGCCTCCAAATCATGCACTCCTGGGCGGATGCATTCCAGCTTAACCTCAATGCAGAAAAAACACAATCCTGCTTATAATCGAACGAGAAAAACGCCCAAGTTCCGACCTAAATCGGGAGATGGACGTTTATCTCACAAAAACGAATAACACGGTATAATCGAAAGCCGAACTTGGACGTTTTCAACTGCACTTCATTGCAGAAGCGTACAAAGTTGACGGGGGCATGTCGGAGGCGTGGTGAAGGCGGGACTGGGGCATGGTTATCACCCGAACAGAGATGGACGCCTTTCGCCGATAATGGAAAAAAGTATGCGTTTGTAGCTAGAATTTAGGGCACTTTTCCTGGACCCTGTTTTTTCACGAATAAGGCCCCAAAAAGTGCCCTAAATGACCAGATTACCACCAGAGGGAATCGGGGATGACCTCCCCTGACTCCCCCAGTGGTCACTAACCCCCTCCCACCACAAAAAATGATGTTTCACAACTTTTTATTTTCACCCTCAAATGTCATACCCACCTCCCTGGCAGCAGTATGCAGGTCCCTGGAGCAGTTGTTAGGGGGTGCAGTGGACTTCAGGCAGGTGGACCCAGGCCCACCCCCCCCTACCTGTTACAATTGTGCTGCTTAATGCTTAGTCGTCCAACCCCCCCCAAACCCATTGTACCCACATGTAGGTGCCCCCCTTCACCCCTTAGGGCTATAGTAATGGTGTAGACTTGTGGGCTGTGGGTTTGAGGGGGATTTGGGGGGCTCAACACACAAGGGAAGGGTGCTATGCACCTGGGAGCTCTTTTACCTTTTTTTTTTTGTTTTTGTAAAAGTGCCCCCTAGGGTGTCCGGTTGGTGTCCTGGCATGTGAGGGGGACCAGTGCACTACGAATCCTGGCCCCTCCCACGAACAAATGCCTTGGATTTATTCGTTTTTGAGCTGGGTGCTTTCATTTTCCATTATCGCTGAAAAGCAAAAACGCCCAGCTCACAAATTGTTGAATAAAACATGGACGTCTATTTTTTTCGAAAATACGGTTCGGTCCGCCCCTTCACGGACCCGTTCTCGGAGATAAACGCCCATGGAGATAGACGTTTTCGTTCGATTATGCCCCTCAATGTCTTGTACTCACTTCTCAACATAACACAAATAATTACACCACCATAACTACACCATACTGTTCTCTTCCCGTCTCACAAAATCTGAAAATTCTTGGAGTTACCATTGATCGAAACCTCACACTCAATACCCAAGTGAAGAATACGACAAAAAAGATGTTCTATGCCATGTGGAAACTCAAAAGAGTAAAACCTTTCTTCCCGAGATACATCTTCCATACCCTGGTACAATCAATGGTAATAAGTCACCTGGACTATTGCAACGCAGTGTACGCTGGCTGCAAAGAACATAAGTACATAAGTAATGCCATACTGGGAAAAGACCAAGGGTCCATCGAGCCCAGCATCTTGTCCACGACAGCAGCCAATCCAGGCCAAGGGCACCTGGCAAGCTTCCCAAACGTACAAACATTCTATACATGTTATTCCTGGGATTTTGGATTTTTCCAAGTCCGTTTAGTAGCGGTTTATGGACTTGTCCTTTAGGAAACCGTCCAACCTCTTTTTAAACTCTGCTAAGCTAACCGCCTTCACCACATTTTCCGGCAATGAATTCCAGAGTTTAATTACACGTTGGGTGAAGAAAAATTTTCTCCGATTTGTTTTAAATTTACTACACTGTAGTTTAATCGCATGCCCCCTAGTCCTAGTATTTTTGGAAAGCGTGAACAGACGCTTCACATCTACCTGTTCCACTCCACTCATTATTTTATATACCTCTATCATGTCTCCCCTCAGCCGTCTCTTCTCCAAGCTGAATAGCCCTAGCCGCCTTAGTCTTTCTTCATAGGGAAGTCGTCCCATCACCGCTATCATTTATTCGCCCTTCGCTGCACCTTTTCCAATTCTACTATATCTTTCTTGAGATGCGGCGACCAGAATTGAACACAATACTCAAGGTGCGGTCGCACCATGGAGCAATACAATGGCATTATAACATTCTCACACCTGTTTTCCATACCTTTCCTAATAATACCCAACATTCTATTCGCTTTCCTAGCCGCAGCAGCACACTGAGCAGAAGATTTCAGCGTGTTATCGACGACGACACCCAGATCCCTTTCTTGGTCCGTAACTCCTAACGTGGAACCTTGCATGACGTAGCTATAATTCGTGTTCTTTTTCCCCACATGCATCACCTTGCACTTGCTCACATTAAACGTCATCTGCCATTTAGCCGCCCAGTCTCCCAGTCTCGTAAGGTCCTCTTGTAATTTTTCACAATCCTGTCGCGAGTTAACGACTCTGAATAACTTTGTGTCATCAGCAAATTTACTCCTAGCAATTTACTTGCTAGTTACTCCCATCTCTAAATCATTTATAAATATATTAAAAAGCAGCGGTCCTAGCACAGACCCCTGAGGAACCCCACTAATTACCCTTCTCCATTGTGAATACTGCCCATTTAACCCCACTCTCTGTTTCCTATCCTTCAATCAGTTTTTAATCCACAATAGGACATTTCCTCCTATCCCATGACCCTCCAATTTCCTCTGTAGCCTTTCATGAGGTACCTTGTCAAACGCCTTTTGAAAATCCAGATACACAATATCAACCGGATCCCCTTTGTCCACATGTTTGTTTACTCCTTCAAAGAATTGAAGTAAATTGGTCAGGCAAGATTTCCCCACACAAAAGCCGTGCTGACTCGGTCTCAGTAATCCATGTCCTCGGATTTGCTCTGTAATTTTGTTTTTAATAATAGCCTCTACCATTTTCCCCGGCACCGACGTCAGACTCACCGGTCTGTAATTTCCCGGATCTCCCCTGGAGCCTTTTTAAAAAATGGGTGTTACATTGGCCACCCTCCAATCTTCCGGTACCACGCTCGATTTTAAGGATAAGTTGCATATCACTAGCAGTAGCTCCGCAAGCTCATTTTTCAGTTCTATCAGTACTCTAGGATGAATACCATCCGGTTCAGGAGATTTGCTACTCTTCAGTTTGCCGAACTGCCCCATTACGTCCTCCAGGTTTACCGTGAAGTCAGTAAGTTTCTCCGACTCGTCCGCTTGAAATACCATTTCCGACACCGGTATCCCACCCAAATCTTCCTCGGTGAAGACCGAAACAAAGAATTCATTCAGTCTCTCCGCTACGTCTTTGTCTTCCTTGATCGCCCCTTTTACCCCTCGGTCATCCAGCGGCCCAACCGATTCTTTTGCCGGCTTCCTGCTTTTAATATACCGACTATAACAGACTATCAAAAAACTCCAAACAGCCCAGAATACCGCAGCCAGACTCATATTTGGAAAAACTAAATATGAAAGTGGAAAACCCTTAAGAGAGAAACTTCACTGGCTCCCACTCAAGGAACGCATTGCGTTTAAGATCTGTATGATTGTACACAAAATCATTCAAGCAGAAGCCCCAATCTACATGCTCAACCTCGTGGACCTACCTCCCAGAAACGCCAAAAGATCAGTCCGCAAATTTCTCAACCTGCACTTTCCCAGCTGTAAAGGACTGAAATACAAGCTGACACACACCACCACCTTCTCCTACATCAGCACACAGTTATGGAATGCTTTACCCACAACCCTGAAAACCATTGACGAAATAACTAACTTTCGCAAATCTCTGAAGACACATCTCTTTAACAAAGGCAACAAAGAGAACACATAACCTTACAAAACTACCTCACCAACCCACTCAACTATTAATGTTCATCTTCTATACTATCCTGCCTACAACCTTCTTCTCTCTTCCCATACTTAATCTTTGTATATTACTAATCATATCTGATATCCTGTAATGACTATGACATAACAAAACTCTGTAAGCCACATTGAGCCTGCAAATAGGTGGGAAAATGTGGGATACAAATGCAATAAATAATAAATAAATAAAATAATAGCAGGCATGCACCTGATTGGCGCCACTTATTGGTAATTAGGCACTTAAGTGGTAGGCACAATTCTACAACAAATGCACCAATATTGCTTAGTGCCTAAGTGCGAGAAGGCATAAATATGGGTGGGGTATGGGCGGGTTATAGGAGTGTCTCTAGAATATGTACATAACTTATAGAATACTATCTGGCTCATTTTCGAAAGAAAAGGCGTCCAAAAAGCGACACAAAAGGCACATGGGTGTCCCCATGAAAGAAGGTCACCCAAATGCAATAATCAATACTGGGCCATAAGGGCGTCCTCAACGTGAGGATGCCCATCTATGGTCGTCCCCACAGGGGGCGTGTTACGGGCGGTGTTACGTGATGTGCGTCCCCAGCGTATAACGGCTTGCGAAATGGTTTCGCATGGGTCGGAACATGAGTGTTCTTAATTAGAACTGAAATAAAAGCAACCAGAGTAAGGGGGAAGTCGTCTTTAGACCCATTGGCGATTTTGTGCAGTTGGAGAGTAGCGAGAGCATTGTTGGGAGAGAAAGCTGAATCATTGTTTGCAGAGAAAGCTGAGAGTTTGTTGAGTACCTGTTACCTTTGTCTGTGTGCCGTAGTCGGAACGTTTTCACCCTCACCTGCCTCATTTGTGTTTTACCTTTTCAGCTTTCCCTACCCCTTCTAGCCCCCAAACCCAGACACCACTACTCCTTCCTCGTATCTCCCCCATCCTCTCCCCCATCCCTCTCCATTCACTGTCCCCAAGTTCATATTTCATTCCCTTACCTGTTTGTAGTCTCTGTTTGTCTCTTTGTCCTGTGTACTGCTGCAGCGTGTTTGTGAAGACTGCTTGGAGAGTGAGTGGCTAGAGGGTGTGGCAGGAGTGCTCACAGTGTGGCTCTGCTGTGTGTGACCGCATTGTTTGGGAGAGTGAGTGTCAGCTTCTGTTTGATGCTGCTGTGTTTCACCAAGTTGGTAGGGAGAGGTGAGCACTGGTGGTACTGCATTGCACCTCTAGTGTGGGGAAATGGAGGCACAAAATGCACAGGTGGTTTACATTTTGAAGGAAGAGGGGAGGCACCGCAGGAGGTACTCACGCCCCAGAGTTTTCAGGCCCTGTAGCAGTTTCCTAGACCTCACTGACCTGCAGTGTCTCACTAGGTACCGCTTTGATAGGGCTGCCATTCAGCACCTTTGTGACCAGCTCAAACTCCTCCTGCAGCCCAGGACCCATAGGAACAACCCCATCCCTGTGCACCTAAAGATCACTGCTTCTCTCTCTTTTCTGGCACTGGGAGTTTCCAGTCTGTCCTAGCTCTGAACACAGGTCTCATCCAGCCTTCGATTTCTGCCTCACCCAGTTCCTTGATGCCTTCCTTACCCACACCTCTGAGTACATCATCTTCCCCACACCCCCCCCCCCCCCAGGCCCTGCAGAACAACTTGGCTGATTTCTACGCCATAGCTCGCTTCCCCTCGGTCATAGGCGCCATTGACTGCACACATGTCGCACTCAGACCCTCCCCGGGCACAAGAGGCCACTTATAGGAGCAGGAAAACATTCCACTCCATGAATATGCAAGTTGTGTGTGACGCCCAGGGGGAGATTCTAGATGTGTGTGCCCAATACCCAGGTTCCACCCATGACGCCTATATATTGCAGCACTCAGGAATCTTCCGCAGGTTTGACCGAGGGGAGATCACCGGCGGATGGTGTGAGGAATGGGTTGATAAGCAGAAGCGGAAGGGGAGAAAAGGGGCCCTGCTTCCATGTAGAGGGGAAGAGGGGAAAGAGGGTGACTACAGAAACTACCGATCCCAGAAGGCCGCGCAAAGTAAAGGGGGGGAAGAGAGGGGAAACTACAAGTCCCAGAAGCCTGAGTTGAGCAGGAAACAGGAGGTGGAGGACTTGCCTTCTCAGAGAAGCAAGGGGGAGGAGGCTGATTGGGAAATGAGGAACACCTGCTGGGGGAGGGAGGGGCTGAGCATATGGACTGGCAAGAGGGAGAAGGAGGGGGGGAACAAGAGGAGATGGATATCTCAGCTTTTGCTCGGGGCCAGGAGGGGACCAAAGGAAAGTAAGTCCTGGAAAACAGACTGTATGAGTGCTAACCCTGTGTGGGTGGTTGTCAGGAGTGAGTGCTGACAAATGAGGGAGGTGGGTCTCTAGGTTTAGCTGACAAGGAACTGCTAGAACCTAGGGGAACTCATACAGCAGCGGGAAAGTTTGCAACAAGATAGCATTTGAACTTGAGAACTGAACTTTGGATTAGAACTCTATAAGGGGGAGAGAAATGAACTGAAGGGGCCTGTGCCAGGAACAGGACCCGTATAGAAGCATTGTTCACTTGGGAGCCTGGCTGGAGAGAAGCCAGGGAGCCGATAGACCTGGTTGCTGGCCTAAAACAACTTTGCAGGCGTGATCTGCTAAAAGTAGATGACGGCCTCCACCTGAGGAAAAGAACTACTGTCCCGCAGGACAAAGGGGGAGGAAGGGGAGAACGGACACAGGGGGTCCCAGTAGACGGAACTGTTTTCTTTTGGCTACCCAAAGAGGAGTATCTTTTTCAGTAGCCCGCCAGTCCTGGAACTGATTGACGGACTTCAGGCGGGAGTGAACTCAGCAGAGGAAGCATGATCTGTGTTTGAATACCAGCAAGGAGGAGTACTAGCAGGGCGGAGGTGATTCCCGGATCAGGGCAAGGAGGAGGCAACACCTCGAGCGGTAGACCAGTACCGAGGTGACAAGTGGTGGCAGTGGTGGGATCGATCGAGCCCAGGTTCCAGTGAGCCGAAAGCGGACGCGGAGGAGGGATTCGAGCAGGAGAGCTGGGGAGCTTAAACCCGAAAGCGGACAAACCTCCAGCTTCTGGTGAGCATATCGGGAGCTGGGAGGGGTTGGAGTGAAAAGTTGGAGTATTGTGAAAAGGCCACACTTGGTGTTTTTCTGTTGTTTTTTTTTGTAGGTGGAGGGTCAAGGTGGTCAGGATGGATCCGAAGGAGATGTTTGCCTTTATGACGCACCAATTCCAAAAACAACAGGAGATGGCACATAAACTTATGGAGGAGTCGTTGGCGGCTTCCAGAGCTCAGCAGCAACCCCTTTTGGACCTATTTCAGGAATTCCTCCGAGGCGGAGGAAGAGGGCCACTGCTGGGTGAGAGTGGTGCAACTTTACGGGGCGAAGGGCCAGCTGGACTGGTAGGGCATACGGGGGTGAACTGGCTACCGTGGGGAAAGTTGACTGATGCTGATAATATTGAAGATTATCTGGGGGCTTTTGAGAGGGTGGCGGTGGCAGCGGGATGGCCGCAGGAGCAGTGGACAATAAGGCTAGCTCCTGCGCTGTCGGGGGAGGCTTTAGCGGCTTTTCGGGCCCTACCTACTGGACATATAACAGATTACCCAAGTCTGAAAGCAGCTATTTTGGACAGGTTTGGGCTAAGCAAACATGCGTACAGGAGGAGGTTTCGGGAATTCAAGTGGGTGGAAGGGGAGACTCCAAGGGTGCTGGCTCAGAAATTAAGAGATTTGGCGGGGAAATGGTTAGAGCCAGAACGACGGTCAATGCAGCAAATAATGGAAGAGCTAGTTCTGGAACAGTTCTTGGAGTCCTTGCCCAGAGGTCTGCAAGTAGATTTAATAAAAAGGGGCTGCGGGACCCTGGAGGAAGCAATTCAGAGTATGGAGTGCTTCCTCGAGTCGCAGCATTGTGCTCGCAAAGGGCCCCAGCAAGGGGGGGGGGGGGTGTGGGTAGTCCTAAGGGTAGCAAGGTTCCTGAAGTAAAGGCCATGAGGAGGTGGGAGGGAAGTAAGGTGGACGAGAGAATGTGTTATCGTTGTGGGAGGAAGGGCCATGTGAAGAGAGACTGTTTTGTTAAATTGCAATTGGTGACCGGAGGGAGGAGGGGTGGCAGGCCGGAATTCTGCCAACAGGTGGAAGTGATGGGGGTGGAGGTGGAAGGACGGTTGGACTCCGGAGCGGATCAAACTATGCTGGCTCAGTCCTTGTGGGAACAGATCATGGTGAAAGGAGCAGGGAGAGTTGGGAGGAAGGGACAGGAGGTCACGATACAGTGTGTGCATGGGGCCGCTAGTAGATACCCGCTGCGGCATGTTAGGATAGTGGGTCCTTTGGGAGTGCATTGGGTCTGGGTTGCGGTTCTGCCTAGGTTGCCGCGAGCCCTTATTCTGGGAAGGGATTGGCCCCCATTTTCGCAGTATTTAAGAGAGAAAGAAGGTTTAGTGGTTACCCGGGCCCAGCGGAGGGGGGGGGGGGAGCAGGCTTTATCTCGGATATTTCCGTTTCAGATGGAGATACTGGGTACCCCGGGGAAAACCAGAGATACGGGGGGGCATAAGAAGACAGTTCAACGTCAAAGAGCTCTTTCTATGAAAGAACTGGAGCAGGAGACTGATTTCCCTGAGGCGGCAGGGGAGGTAAAAGAGCAATTCCCTTCTTTTGAGAGGGAGCAGCGGGCAGACCCCACTCTGCAATATGCCTGGGAGCGAGTAAGGGAGGGGGGCAGAAGGGCTCAGGGCCCTGGTTTTGTGGGGGATCAGGGACTTCTTTTCCGGGAAATTTCGGGAGAGGGGTTGGGGGAGGTACGGAGACAGTTAGTAGTGCCGCAGGGGTTTCGGAACCTACTGTTACGGTTGGCTCACGATCACCCTTTGGGGGGGCATAAAGGAGCCCAGAATACTGTCTCCCAGTTGTTAAGACGCTTTTATTGGCCAGGTATATATAAGAGGTTGAAAGATATTGTGAGTCTTGTCCTTTATGTCAGAAGGTATCAGAACAGGGTCCGGGGAGGGTACCTTTACATCCCTTGCCCCGAATAGGGGTCCCTCTGGGGCGGATTGCGATGGATATAATTGGTCCTATTCAAAAATCTACACGGGGGTTCTCTTATATTTTAGTGATTATGGATATGGCCACGCGTTTCCCTTGGGCAATTCCTTTACGTAGCATTTCTGCCAAAGTCATTGCTGCGGAACTGATTCGCATTTTTTGCGAAGTAGGGTTTCCGCGGGAGGTGCTCACTGATAGGGGGTCCAATTTTAGATCACAGACACTGGCCCAGGTATGGGAGGCCTTCGGTATTGTCCACATTTGTACGGCTGCCTATCATCCGCAGACCAATGGACTTGTAGAAAGATTTAATAAGACCTTGAAGACACTGCTTAGGAAGGGATTGGGCTCTCGTTTGGAGCAATGGGATCAGTTACTACCGTTTGTCCTGTATGTAACGAGGGAGTGTGTCCAGGCCTCCCTAGGGGTGTCCCCATTCGAGTTGTTCTTTGGTCGAGCTCCAAGGGGAGTCTTGGATATAGTGAAGGAGCGTTGGGTACCCCCGGAGCTAGAGGATAATACAGTGGTATCTTACCTGCATGATTTAAAGGGGCGCTTGAGGCGGTTGGGGGTCTACTCTAGAGACAAATTGCAGGCTGCCCAGCAATATCAGAAGGCTTCATATGATAAAAAAGCCCGGGAAAGGGAAGTTGGGATAGGGGATAAAGTGCTGATTATGGTCTCGGATAATCCGCACAAATTTAGTGGTAACTGGAGAGGACCTATGACGGTAACCAGGCGGTTGGGGCCCGTCACTTATGAGGTGAAGAATGAGCGGGGAAGAAAGCAGACGTATCATGTCAATTTGATCAAACCTTGGCATGCCAGAGAGGTATGTTGGGCCACTGCAGAGGACTTAGCGGAGGAGGATCTAGGTCCCCAGATATCTGAGATGGATTCCCAGGGGGAGTGGCAGGTAGGGGAGGCGTTAGAGGGGCACCAAAAGAAGCAAATAAGGGCTCTTTTGGGGGAATTTGAGGATGTGCTGACTCCGTGCCCAGGGGAAACGCGTCTGATTGTGCATGATATCCCTACTGGGGAAGGGAAGGTGGTAAGACAGAGGCCCTATAGGTTGTCTCCCATAAAGCAGCGGGAGGTGAATAGGCAAGTGAGGGAAATGTTGAAGTTTGGGGTGATTGAGGAATCACACAGCCCCTGGGCAAGCCCTGTCGTGCTAGTGCCCAAGTCTGACGGAACATGGCGTTTTTGTATTGATTTCCGTCAAGTAAATGCCCTCTCTACTCCGGATGCGTATCCGATGCCGAGGATAGAGGAATTACTGGATAGGCTAGGGTCAGCCCGGTTTTTGTCAACGTTGGACTTGACAAAGGGCTATTGGCAGATTCCGCTCTCTGCTGAAGCCAGGCCGAAAACAGCATTTTGTACTCCTCTCGGCCTGTTTCAGTTCAAGCGGATGCCATTTGGCTTGAATTCCGCTGCGGCGTCCTGCCAACGCCTGTTGGATCAGGTATTGAGACCGCATCAAGCTTATGCAGCAGCATATCTAGATGATGTCATTATTCATAGCCAGGGCTGGAGGTCCCATCTACTTCAGGTGGGGAAGGTATTGATGGCTTTTAGGGAAGCAGGGCTTACTCTTAACCCCCAGAAATGTTATTTTGCTCAGAGGGAGGTGAAATATTTGGGCTATAAAGTGGGGAATGGACAGATAAGGCCATTACAGGGCAAGGTCGAAAGTATTCAACTGTTCCCCCGCCCTGAGTCCAAGAAACAGATGAGGGGATTTTTGGGGCTAGTGGGGTATTATCGAAGGTTCATTCCTCACTTTGCTACTTTGGCAGCTCCCCTGACTGAAATGTTAAAGAAAGATAAGCCCAATCGGTTAAGGTGGGGAGAAGCAGAGCAGGGGGCATTTGTGGCCCTTCGGCAAGCACTGTGTGAGGAACCAGTACTTAGGGCCGTAGATTTTGACAGGGAATTTATCCTGCACACGGATGCTTCTGGCACCGGGTTGGGGGCAGTGCTATCGCAGGTCTACGGGGAGGAGGAACACCCGGTGTTGTATTTGAGCAGAAAGTTGCTTCCTCATGAAACTAAGTATGCTACCATTGAGAGGGAATGTCTGGCAGTAAAATGGGCCATACAGAAATGCCAGTTTTATCTGGAGGGGCGGCCATTCAAGCTGTTTACAGATCATGCCCCTTTAAAGTGGTTAGCGCAGATGAAGGATAGCAATGCTAGGCTGACGAGGTGGTATCTGGCATTGCAACCCTTCCAATATCACATTGAACATAGGGCAGGGAAGTTGCTACCACATGTGGATGTTTTGAGTAGGGTTGCTAGCCCTGAAGGAGAAGGTAGGAGGAAGATGCGGGCTAGCAATCACTTAAGGGGGGGGGGGTATGTGAGGAATGGGTTGATAAGCAGAAGCGGAAGGGGAGAAAAGGGGCCCTGCTTCCATGTAGAGGGGAAAGAGGGTGACTACAGAAACTACCGATCCCAGAAGGCCGCGCAAAGTAAAGGGGGGGAAGAGAGGGGAAACTACAAGTCCCAGAAGCCTGAGTTGAGCAGGAAACAGGAGGTGGAGGACTTGCCTTCTCAGAGAAGCAAGGGGGAGGAGGCTGATTGGGAAATGAAGTCTGAGGAAGGGAATGAGGAACACCTGCTGGGGGAGGGCGGGGCTGAGCATATGGACTGGCAAGAGGGAGAAGGAGGGGGGGAACAAGAGGAGATGGATATCTCAGCTTTTGCTCGGGGCCAGGAGGGGACCAAAGGAAAGTAAGTCCTGGAAAACAGACTGTATGAGTGCTAACCCTGTGTGGGTGGTTGTCAGGAGTGAGTGCTGACAAATGAGGGAGGTGGGTCTCTAGGTTTAGCTGACAAGGAACTGCTAGAACCTAGGGGAACTCATACAGCAGCGGGAAAGTTTGCAACAAGATAGCATTTGAACTTGAGAACTGAACTTTGGATTAGAACTCTATAAGGGGAGAGAAATGAACTGAAGGGGCCTGTGCCAGGAACAGGACCCGTATAGAAGCATTGTTCACTTGGGAGCCTGGCTGGAGAGAAGCCAGGGAGCCGATAGACCTGGTTGCTGGCCTAAAACAACTTTGCAGGCGTGATCTGCTAAAAGTAGATGACGGCCTCCACCTGAAGAAAAGAACTAGTGTCCCGCAGGACAAAGGGGGAGGAAGGGGAGAACGGACACAGGGGGTCCCAGTAGACGGAACTGTTTTCTTTTGGCTACCCAAAGAGGAGTATCTTTTTCAGTAGCCCGCCAGTCCTGGAACTGATTGACGGACTTCAGGCGGGAGTGAACTCAGCAGAGGAAGCATGATCTGTGTTTGAATACCAGCAAGGAGGAGTACTAGCAGGGCGGAGGTGATTCCCGGATCAGGGCAAGGAGGAGGCAACACCTCGAGCGGTGGACCAGTACCGAGGTGACAATGGCTCCTAGGTAAGTGCAGCATGGATCTGCCCAAACTATACCTTCTCCAACAGGCAGCCCTCAGCACTGTCTCCCTCCAACTCACTCCACAAACCACTATTCCCCCCCTCCACCTCCACAAGGTACCCGCTCCAAGCAATACACACTCATCTTTCTCATCCTGCTTCTCTCCAAAGGTGACCGAGGCTACCCACAGCGGAGCTGGCTCATGACCCCCAAGTGCACCCACAAACAGGGTCAGAGGAGAACTACAACAGTAGACATCGGACCACCTGTGGCATAATCGAGCGCACCTTTGGACAACTGAAGAACAGGTTCCGATGTCTGGACCGTTCTGGAGGGGAACTCCTGTACAGCCCCCAAAAGGTGGCAAAGATATTCCTGGCCTGCTGCATGCTACATAGTTTGGCAATGCGCAGAGGAAAGGCCCTACCAGAACAGCCACAGCCACCACAGCAGCAGGCCCCAGATGAACAGGATGAGGAGCCCCCTCCACCTCCTGCCCACAGAGCAGAGCAGAGTGCACACAAGCTGGGGGTCAGAACCAGGCAAAGACTGATCGAAACAAGTTTTCTGTGAGAGTAAGTTGACATTTATTTATATCACACACAGTATTTACACACCAACACCACCACCACCCCCCTCCCACCACCATTACCCGCTCTGTGCATATTCCTCTCCCTCCAACCCTCACCCCCCCAGCATGTTCCATCACTTTCCCCATCCCCTCCCCTGGCCCCATCCCCTCCTACCCCTCCCACCGTGTTCCTTTGCAGCTGGTGCTGCAGGGGAACTGTTGAGAGTCCTCTGATGAGCTCCCACTCTCCTCCTCTGTGTCCACAAGGCAGCCTCGGCTGCCCTGTGGAAGTCCGGCCACCTTGCGCTCTGTAGCTTGCCCTGCATCCTGGGCACAGGACCCAGAAGGGGAGCTGGTGTGGTGCCTGCTGGACCAGTGGCTGGGGAGGCTGAGGATCTCAAGCTCCACTTCTTAGCAGGTGGTTGCTGTGCAGTGGTGGAAGTCGACGCCAGTTGTTGTTGTTGCTGCATCACGGCTGTATTAGGTGCTCTCAGGTCACGGTGTAGGCCCTTGATGCTGTGCTCCAGCAATTGGAGCTGCTGTATCACATCACATTGGGCCTGTACCACTTCCCGTTGCACCTGGAGCGCTTCCCGTTGGGCTTGTACCGCTTCCTGTTGGGCTTGTACCGCTTCCCGGTGCTGCTTCAATTTCTGGCGCTGGTAGTCTTCCATGTGCACATTCTGGGCCAGTAATTGTGTGGCGAGGCGCAGTAGCTGCCTCCTCTGGCTGGATGGCCTCTGCTGAGGAGGTGCCCCCCTTCTGCTTCTTCTTCAGTGCCACCATCAGCAAAGGCTGTGGGTGATGGAGGGAGAGCCTCTGCTGCAGGTGGTGGAGGAGAGCCAGCGCTGCTGCTGCTGCTGGGTCCTGTGGTTCCACCCCATGGTCCTGTGTGCTTTCTTGTGCAGGCCCACTGGTTTGGTGTTCTGTGTGCTAGGGCTGGTGGCCACTAGGGCCAGCTTTTTCCTCCGACTGGCTGTCATCACTTGCATAGCAAAAGGGGAGGAAGTGTGTTGGTCAAAATAATCCGCTTTTGTTTTTCACCATTCATATACGTGGCCCCACAGGCAAAGACAAAGATTCGCAGGCAAGCCACAGATGTCATTGTACATAGTACAAAGCTGGAGACAAGGAGCACAGTGTACTACAGAGACTGATGTGCAAGAGAGCCACACAGGCAGGTGAGTAGACATAGAACTGTGGAAGGAGTGCAGAGGACACAGTGGCTACAGCACAGAGGTGTGGGAAGGAGATATGCACAGTTTGGTGATGGGGAAGGCCCCCAAAGCTGTGAAACAGTGCTAACCTACACACAGTTTATTTATTTTATTTATATTTTATATTTTAAACTAGCCGTTGAGCCCGTAAAAACGGGCTAGTATAGGACCGGGGGGGGGGGGGGTTGAAAGGCCCCTTCTCCTCACCGCTGCAAGGCCCCCCCGCCGCCGAGCTCGCTGCTGCCCCTCTGAGGTCACCACTATGCCCCCCCCCCCCACCTGAGTCACCGCCACCCCTCCACCCGGGCCGGACCCTCGCTTCACTATTGAAACAGCGCGGGAACGCAGCACACAGCTCAGATGAGCTGCCTTCCTTCCCTGCCTGTGTCGCGGGACACAGGCAGAGAAGAAGGACGGCAGCTCATCTGAGCTGTGTGCTGCGTTGACGCTGTTTCTATAGCGGAGCGAGAGCCTGGCCCGGGTGGAGGGGGAGTGGTGGCAGCGACCTGGGGGGGGAAGCGGTAGTGACGGCGGTTTCGTCCCTCCCCTTGCGCAGTAGAGACCCTCTCTGTCCCTCCCCCCCCCCCGTCATCACGTATTGATGTGGGGGCAGGACAGAGAGGGTCTTTACTGCGCATTTGCGAGTGAGTTCGGTCACTCGCCATTTATATGTTTGATATATTATTTACATATATTATATACATTGCTGGAAACCCTCCCCCTCTACTCTCCCCCTTCCCCCTCCCCCCTGCTACTCCCTGTGTCATGGTCTGTAATGAAATGTGATTTGCATTGCATGTGGTGTTCTCCCCACTTTTCCTACTGAGGACCACCACACTGTCCCCCACTTGTGTAAAACAGAGTGTAGTACAGCACAACAGATACCCCAGCTTCCTAATGGTGAACCTACCTGAGCCTTCAGGCTGTGCTGATGTGTCAAGGGACCCAATGCCATGGATCCACTGCTGGGGCAAGAGCCCATGAATGATGCGCTCGACGGCGGTCAAGTTAGTGGTATCATCTGCTGGGGGGTTGGCACCAGCCTTCCTCCTGACATCACGCCTCAGCTGGTGCCTCTTTCGTTTGCAGTCTTCCACATCTCTGCCACAGTGGAAGACCGCGTTGAGCCGGTCCCTTACTGCTTCCCATTCTTGCTTCTCCGTTGTAGCAGCTAGCCTCTGGCCCATGGGAGCAAAAAGATGCATGTGCCTCCTCTGTATTTCTTGAACCAGCAGTTCAACTTCTGTGTCGGTGAAATTACCCTTGCGGGTGGGTGGTTGCTTTGGTGCCATTGTACCAATGCGATGCAAAGAATCTAAAATACTGAGAAGGGCGCTTAAATACGCTCTCAGGGACACCCATCTCATTCTCACATGGGTTCCCAGCTTTCGCCGATTTGGGCGTCCTAATTTCTATTATAGGTAGGGAACTATTGACGTCCCCAGCTGCACTGTGTTTTGGATGTCCTCATTTCGATTAAGGGGTGATAATGATAAATGTCTGCAGCTGCTCTTCCCATTTGGAAGTTTGCATTCCCTTTACTGGCGCCTCTTTAAAACGGCTTTCTCTGTGCTTGCACTTTAGAGGGTTTTTTTTTAATGGGGTGGTATTTCAAAGCGTTTTAGCTCCAGTTATAGTAAACCTTGTTTTTGTCACTGTATGCTTTTGTACACCTGTTTGTTTGTGGGGGGGGGGGGGGGGAGGACTTTTTTTTGCCAATTCTTGAAAGATAACTGGTGTGTGGGCTTTGTTTCAGACTGGGTGTTGGCTGATAGGTTAGCATATACTCTGCATTTTCTACATGTGACCAACTCTCCATTCTCTACCCTCCAGGAGCTCCTTGCTGTGTGTGATGTGCTTCCTCACTGCCCCCCATTCTCTCTCTCTCCTTTGTTGAAGCAGGCAGCCTCTGGTCCCTTGGAGCCAACAGATTCTTGCACCACAAGTTCAAGGTAAGTTCATACCTCTCAGCCACCTCTTCCCTTTCTGCTATGTAGGTGCTAAACAAATACTTCTTGCATCTTGCTGGACAGCTGGTCAAGAGGATTGCAAGAGACAGCAGTGGACTGTAATACACTGGACTCTCAGAACCATGATTGTTTCCACCCAATTCATTGTACAGATGTCTTGTTCTCTATTGGACACTCTCAGTTGTGGCTGCCTGTGGGGTGGGGTTGGGGAAGAGGCCCTGAGAATGAATGTGTGCATCTCTCATGGTCAAGGGCTCCCCATTCTCTCTCTCTTCTCTGCATTCAAATCTTACCTCTATTTTCAGCAGGTTCATGGATATCCACAGCAGTTAGTTTTTCTCCCGCTTTCCACCTCATGTGTCTCCCCGCTAGGTTCCATCCTTCTTATTTATTTATTATCTCATTTGTACCCCACATTTTCCCAACATCGTCAGGCTCAAAGTGGCTTACAGTGCACCGCAAAGGCAGACGCCAATGCAGTAAGATTAAGCTATTACAACAGAAAACCTACATAAGTAATAATGGGAGGGATGGGGAAGGGATGGAAGGAGCAGGAAAACCAGGAGAGAGGAGGGAAGGGAGGATGTGTCCAAAATTGTCACTAGATTGACGTGTATCAAGCAGAGGAGACACATGTGGAGTCCTTGGGATAAGCTTTTCTAAATAACATGGTCTTAAGTGATTTCCTGAAATTTAGATGGTTGCGGATAGTTTTTGGTAAAGAATTCCATAGTTGTGAGCTGATGAAGGAGAAGAATGAAGCATACGTGGATTTATACTGAAGTCCATTGCAGTTTTGGAAATGAAGATTTAGATATGAACGGGATAGTCTCAATGAATTCCTGGGAGGTAGGATGATTAGATTAATCATGTAGCCAGGGACTTCACCATATAGAATTTTGTGAACTAGGAAGCAGATTTTAAAGGTGATTCGATCCTTGACAGGAAGCCAATGTAATTTCTCTCGGAGTTGTTTGGCACTTTCAAATTTGGATTTTCCATAAATTAATCTGGCCGCTGTGTTTTGGGCCATCTGTAGTTTCTTAATTAGTTGCTCTTTACATCCAGCGTAAACTCCATTACAATAATCCAAGTAGCATAAAACGATGGACTGTATTAGGTGACAAAATATTTCTCTTGGGAAAAAAGTTTTTATTCGTTTTAGTTTCCACAGTGAGAAGAACATTTTCTTTGTGGTGGAGTTTATTTGGCTTTCGAGAGAAAGGTTGCGGTCAAGGGTGACTCCCAATATTTTAAGGCTTTCTAAGATGGGAAGGTTAAGGCTTGGGGTGATTAAGGTTGAAGGTCTGTATTTGTTGTGTTGAGATGATAGTATAAGGCAGTGCGTTTTGTCAGCATTCAGTTTTAGTTGGAAAGATGTTGCCCAAAAGTACATCGTATTGAGACAGTGATTGATTTCATTAGAGATCTCGGTCAAATCGTATCTGAAGGGAATATAGATTGTAACATCATCCACATAAATATGCAGGTTAAGTCATAACTTACTTAAGGTTTTGGCCAGTGGGATCATCATAATATTGAAGAGTGTGGGAGAAAGAGGTGAGCCTTGAGGGACTCCACAAACAGCTTTTCAAGGTGGTGATAAATCTGAGTTGGTAATTACTTGGTAAGTTCTAGAGGAGAGAAAGCCCTTAATCCAGCTATGAACATTTCCACAGATCCCTATGTTATAGAGAAGGTTCAGTAGAATGTCAAAAGCACTCGACAAGTTGAACTGTAGCAACAATATACTTTTTCCTAGAGCTATTTCCTGCCGAAAGTTGTTGAGTAGAGTGATGAGCACGGTTTCGGTGCTGTGAAGGGGACGGAAACCAGATTGGGACTTGTGAAAAATAGAGAACTTTTCAAAGTAATCATTAAGTTGTTTTGTCACCATGCTCGCCATCAATTTTACAAAAAGTGGGATTGATGCAATAGGCCGATAATTGATAAGGCCATCACTTTTTTTCTTGGAATCCTTTGGAATTGGTGTTAGTAAGATGTTGCCGTTTTCAACAGGGAATAGACCGCATTCGAGCATAAAATTGAGGTAATCTTTTAGGTCTGCAATAAAGCAGGAAGGTGCTGTTTTGAGTAAGTACTTAGGACAGCAGTCTAGTTTACAGTACTTTTTTGAAAATTTGTGAAACCCCTGTGTAACAGCATCCAAGGAGAGGGGGGCAAAGTTAGATAAGAATCGGTCTGCAGGATTTTCTCCTGGTATAGGGCGAGACAGTTGAGAAAGTAATCAAGGTCAGAGTTGTTCTGAGGGATTGATTTCTGCAAATTAGTTATTTTTTCCTGAAAGTATGTAGCAAGGTTGCCAGCAGGTGAGATATCATTGTAGGTAGAGGTAAGTGAATTAGTATCTGTTAATTTGTTGATGAAATAAAATAGTTTCTTCAGGTCTTTGAAGTCAGGGCCTATTTTGGTCTTATTATAGATCCGTTTAGACTGTCGTATTGAATATTTATACTTTCGTTGCATTTGTTTCCATGTTTCAAGAGTATGCTCGTTTTTATTTTTTCTCCAGGACCGTTCAGCTCATCTAGTAAGTGTTTTAAGTTTTCTTAGGTCTTCATTATACCAAGGCGTCAAATTCTGTCTTTGTGATGTTCGAGTTTTTTCAGGAGCTAAAACATCTAAGATTTTTCTACATCTAGCATCCCAGTCGCAGTGGAAGTATTTGGAATCAGTACATGCTGACCGGTCATTGTCGTAAATCATTTTCCAGAAATCCTTTGGTTCAATTTGACCTCTAGTGCTGTAAGTTATATGGCCTTGTGTGCGTTGGGGACCTTTTTTCCGCCAAAGTAGAGTTAAGTGTAACTTGTAATGATCAGACCAAGGAGTTTCTGACCAATTAATGTATGGGATACGGAAATCATCATAGGCCAATTTGTGTGAAAGTAGATCGAGGGAATGCCCTTTGGTGTGGGTAGCTTGCAGGAATGGTAAAGAAAGATCCCATGAATGGAGAAAATTGATGCAATCCTGTGCACTGGTCGATTTTGGGTTTTCAAGGTGGAGGTTAATGTCACCTAAAATAATAATGTTAGAACTTGTTACACATATGTTTGAGATAAAGTCTGTAAGGATAGTTTGGGACTCATTCCAATTACCGGGAGGTCTATTAAATAAAATGCAGTGCAAATGGCCATGTAACGATTTGTTGGAGATTCTCATCAAGGCAATTTCAAGATGAGGAGTAAGAGAGTCGGCGAAAATGTCAATAATAAAATGGGAGCGGTAGATGAAAGCAATGCCACTCCCACTTTTTCTTTTCCTAATCCAATGTGTAAGTTTGTATCCTGGAGGACATAAATCGAGAATAATGGGATCGTTTTGGATATAAATCCAAGTTTCACTAATAAAAATCAAGTCAAGGTTTTCCGATGAAATCCAGTCTGATATAATAGTTGTTTTATTTACTACAGATCTTGCATTAATGTAGCCCACTAGGATAGTATGAAAGAGGGACTTTAGGTTTGGTGAGGGATAAATCTTTAAAAGTTGTCATTTAGAGGATGGTGTATGCTTATGATGACAAGTCTTTCCATGGAGTGAACGAGGAGCTTGTTTGAACATTCTGCTTTTGATACGATGGGAGGCAAATCGGCTAGGCAGGCTGTGAGAACTATGGATGATGGGACTAAAGTTATTTTCTGTGGGTGAGATATGAAGTGCAAGGTAAGACAGTAGGGAGAAGATGGTTGTGACAAAAGGTTTGAATATTTTTATATTTCAAGTGGATTGAAGAAGGGCAGAATTATTAATTTTGTAGCCAGATTAAAAAGGTCGACTGAAGGTCATAGCGCTGATGTTCAGATGTATGTTCTCATTCTGTTGAGATGTAGTAGTTTTTCTCCCGCTTTCCACCTCATGTGTCTCCACGCTAGGTTCCATCCTTCTTTATGTGGTGAACCCCAGTCCCCTTTTATGAAGTGCCCACCCATTCTCAAGGTTGTTGGGGGTAGGTAGGGGGGGAAGCATATATGCACTGAATGTCTTTTCCACATTATTCAACACAGTCCTACAATCCTCTATAGTTATGGAACAACAACATTTCTAAATTCTACCCTGCAAATTAATTTCAAGGTGGCCACAGGTGCTTGCCTAGTGTCTTGAGCCCTTAAGTCATGGTGAGAGACAGGGGTTCTGGTTACAGTTCCTATTCTAAATTACCTGCAGGTGTCTACAGCCTGGTGCCTATATAATTCCCCTAGCCTGTGCCCTTCTGTACCTGATGTATTATATTGCAATTGTGATGAAGTAAACATCCATCTAATGTTTTTACCCTTGTTTTCCCTTTTCTCATGAGCACTGATGTCAAGCTGATACCTTCAATGTGAAAAGATGACCCAGCTGTTTGTAGCTCCTTCTTGACCCTCACCAATGTGGTTTGGTTGTGGGTAAGGGTGTCTGCTGATCAGAGAGCAAACATCGTCTATGCGCTACCTATGGTTATCTCCAAGTTTCTACTTGGCAGATCACTAGTGCTAGACAACATACCTATTATTTACACAACTCTGTGCTGTGGGGCTCTATGGTAAGGGGGGCAGAGGCTGGATGGGCATTTCTGTTCCTCAACAGAAATGCCCACCCAGCCTCCCCCCCCCCCCCCCTTACCATACAGCCATGTAGTTTGGAAGGAACAGGTTTGGCCACACTTATGACACATATGTACCAAAGTTTCTCTGTCACACTTCACCTGTCATGCAACCCAGATTGCTGCCTCCTCTCAAATCAACCCCAGCATTTGATAATATGTAGTGCACAAAGTAGAGACACACACCCTGTTATATCAAAAATATGAAACTGTTATTTAAACAGAAGAAATATAACTATGTACAATTTTTTTTTACAAAGGTTCACCCTGCATGGCCCTCTGTAGCAGGCTAATGAGCAGCACCAGGAGCAGCCTCTGCGCCCTGAAGTGCTGCTCGTTAGCCTGCCGCGTTGCTGTCATCTCCAGCCTGATCTCTGACACCTCCTGCAGCAACTGGTTTTGGCTATTCACCAGTTGCTGCAGGAGGCGCAGAGCTGGGGCTGGAGATGGGGCTGGGGCTGCGGCTGGGGTGGAGAGGGCGGGTGGTGTTGGGCCCTCATCCCCCTCAAGGGGAGGCATGTCATGCCATGGGTCTGCCGCTTGGCTTGTTGCTGCTGCCTCTGCCTCCTCCTCCTCCAACACTGGAGCAGACACTCCTGCCTCCTCCTCCTCCTGCTCCTCCTCCTCCTGCTGGCGCCCTGTGTATGTGAAAGGATTGTCCTTGAGATCAGCACATTCAACATGACTTGCATAGTACAGGAGCTGGCTGGCTGGCATAAGGCAGGAATGGGGAAAGGTGGGGTCAGTGGTGAGCCCTGGGCTTGACACATGGGGTGTGAGATGCATGAGATGACATGACAGGGACCCCTGGAAGCTGTTCTGAAAAAGGAATACACTATAAGATGTGTTGGCAGGGAACACTCATTCCGCAGCAGCATGTTAGCATTTTGAGTTGTAACTATGGTAGGATGACCATTTTTTTTTTTGGGGGGGGGGGGGGTAGGAGGGGGGTGGAAGCACTATTTCTTTACATTACTTTCAAATCATGCTATGACATCCACTAAGAGCAGGACATCAGGCAAGAATACCATGAAACCATATCCACCCCAGAAAGGGGGATACAGAAATGAGGCATGTCATCTCATTCATCTCAGAGGAGGTTAGTAGGAAGTTGCAGCCACACTCATGGGAGGGTAGCTGCAACCTCAGGCCTTGATCTGGCACAGAGGTGCTATGACTTACTAGTTGCCTATTAGCCACATGGAAACTGATATGGTACAGGACATTCGCATTATTAAATAAATACATTTACAAATGAGTACAGGTGCCCTGCTTATAATAAGTCGAGCCCTGAGGCCAGTGGCGTACCAAGGGGGGGGGGGGGGCGGTGGGGGCGGTCTGCCCCGGGTGCACGCCACTGGGGGGGTGCCGCGTGCCTGTTGGCTCTTCGTTTTCATGCTCCCTTTGCCCCGGAACAGGTTACTTCCTGTTCCGGGGCAGAGGGAGCATGAAAACGAAGAGCCGGTAGGCGCGCGGCACCCCCCCCCCCCCAGCGGCGTGCACCCGGGGGGTGGGGGTTGTTTCGCCAGGGATCGGGGTTGTTTCGCTGGGGGGGGGGGGGGCGTCGCGCTGTTCCGGGGGGCGCTGCACCCGGGGGGCAAGGCACATCAGTGATCTGCCCTGGGTGTCAGCCCCCCTTGGAACGCCACTGCCTGAGGCGCCGTCTCACTGCCCTGATTATGTCAGGGCTCTCTCTTGGTTCTTCGGAATCTCCGCCGGAGGCACTTGAGGTCCCTCCGAATGCCAAATCTTCTACAAGATATAAGTCTGTACACCAGGAGCCAGGGGATAGCCCTTCTTGCCTTCAGCACACAAATTAATTTGGAAATCAAATAGGAGAGACTCACAACACTGATTGGGGGGGAGATATTACATTGGTACAGATGATGTCATTGAGGTGGACATGAAGACAGAGAGTACCGTTTGTATGCAGTATTGTAGGGATATAGGAATGTTTTTGCTTTCTAGTACATAGATTCTATTAATGAATGTGCATGTGCACATACCACTGATTACCCTTGAATGCAGACTACAGTTTGTGCTTACATTGCTGAGGGAGCTCTTATATGTGTAGCTACAGGAGGGGGCCCTGATAGCCCAGGAGGGGGGGAGCAAACACTTACCTCTCCAACCTGTCCCTTATCTCAACCCAGGCTTCGATGGAGAGAGTCCTGGGAGGCAGGTGGTGGTGGTAGCGAAAAAGAATGCGCCTGTGCTTCAAGCACAGGTGCAGTAGGTACATGGTTTCAGCTTGGCTGAAATCAGGCTCACTACACTGCGCCATGTTTCTCAGTGAACAAGCGTTGGAAAGCATATTGGAAAGCATGCATCGCCTTATATGGACACCCATGCGTGATGGACGTCCTTACATGCACAGCTCTATATATGGATGACCATCCCATATATGGATAGGTCAGTATGTGCACATCTTGGCATCTATAATGGCTCCACACATGGATGGCCATGACGCATGGACGTCCATGGACTGTCGTCACGCGTGCGGGGCCTACGTGCACAACTCTTCTTATATGAATCATTATCAAGTGTGCGAACTTCATATACACACAATAAAATATGTATGTTCCTTATATTTCCCATACCTGCATGTTCCGGAAGTACAGTGCATGTAGTTGCAGATATGCAGTTACGGGGAAAATATAAGGAACATTGAGAAGTATAAAGTACAGTAACAAGGACGTGTTTCTCACAGAACTGTCGAAGGACATCCCTGTTACAGGGCCGCTGTTCTTAGGTCGGCCTAGTAAGATGGACGTCGTTTGGCAGTTCTATAAGAAATGTGTCCTTGTTACTGTACTAAGGACGTCTTTGCAGTATTTTTCCTATACTTTGGGCTTCCCTGATTTGGGCGTTTTCAACTGTGATAATGGAATGTCTAAGGACGTCCATACTATTTTTCCATTATACCTGCCTGATTTTGGACGACTTCGTGAGGGTGTCCAAATTCAGATTTGGACGACCTTTCAAAAATGCCCCTCTATATGTTATTCCCCTGATTCTATAAAGGTCACCAAAAATTGTGCATGCAAATTCCCAATTTGCAAGCACAATTTAATAGAATAATAAACTTATTAGTGCCAATTGGCTTTTTAACAAGCAATTATTGGTACTAATTAGATTTAATTGGGACTTAGCCACGTAACGTTAGGTGTGGGATCCATGCCTAAATTTTATGTGTGGTCAAAAAAAAGGGGAGTCTGGCAATGGGAGGGTCATGGTTGTTTTCGGGTGGATTGGGGATGTGGTTTTGAGTTTTGCACGTAATTGTAGAATAATGGTGCTCCACACGTAAATTTAGGTGTGGGTATTTTTACCATGTTTTCATTGGTGCAAATGGCCATGCCTAAATTTACGTGCAACCTGTCCACTTAAGTGTTAATTCTATAAACCAGCCGAATTATAGGCACAGCTTATAGAATACCGCTTATGGGGGGGGGGGGGGGGGTTCAGTGTCATGACTTGGTGTAATTGATGGGAGTTCACTCCCAACATTGAACCTGCCAATACTGACTTACACTAGTATTCTATAATGGAATCTTGGCGTGCAGTAGCTCCTATAGTATTTATTTATTTATTTTTAGTACATTTATACCCCACATTTTCCCACTAGAGCGGGCACAATGCAGCTTACAGGGTTACATAAGCTTACAACTCAATGAGGGTAATGATACAAATAGACAGAAAAACGGGTTGAACATGAAGATAATAAAGGGTGCAAGACGAGGTTGATGCAGTCAGTGGTAAACAGGTGTAGTCAATATGAAGAAGGTGAGGGCTGAATGCTATTGGTTGGATAAGCTGTCACGAATAAAAATGTCTTTAAAGATTTCTTTAAAAGCTGGTGGTCGTCAATCTCTTTGAGATATCTAGGTAGACCGTTCCAAGACTGCGGGCTGACGTAGGAGAAGGAGGAGGAAAAGAGTAATTTATATTTAACAGACTTGCAGCTTGGATAGTGTAGGTTAAGGTAGGAATGAGAAGTCACTGAAGCATTTCTGGATGGAAGATCTAACAAATCTAGCAAGTAGGCAGGGGCTTCTCCATATATTATGAGTCAATGAGCAGATTTTAAAGGTAATACGATCTATAATGGGGAGCCAATGTAGGTTAAAACGAAGAGGTTGAGCATGTTCAAAGCGTGATTTGCCTAAAATGAGCCTTGCAGCTGTGTTTTGAGCAGTCTGGAGTTTTTTCGGCAACCAGCATAAATTCCACTACAGTAGTCTATATGAGATAGGACCAACCAGTGAGTGAGGGTACGGAAGAGTTCCCTTGTGAGGAATTGTGCTAAGTGCATGATATTGGGGTGCTAACTCTTGGTGTTAGTTTATAGATTTGCCACCTTAGATTGTAAGCCCTCAGGGGACAGAAAAATACATAATGTTCTTGAATGAAACTCCCCCTGAATTACAGGTGTGAGTTAAATCCAAATCCCTTCCCTTAAAATGACATGAAACAATACGGGAAATGTGACATCTCCCATGTAGTTTCAAATGAATCCACATCCCTAATATATAGCCATATAAAAGACAGCTTTCTGCATTTTCTGATTATTTTTTGAGAACATCATAATACATGGAGACTGCTTCTCACAGAATAAGCTGGCAGAATATGCAACCTATTGCATGTTCTTATCAGCAGAGGCTTGTCTTGCTTTAAAAGTAACAGTTAACTTATGACAGAACTGTTTTCTCTTTTGTTGATGGTTTCAATGCATTTTAGCAAACATTGGACAGTTTTCCATTCAATATTGTAGAAAAGAACCTGCTGGTGCTCAGCTCAGAGCCCTTTTCCTCTGTTGTCCCACTTCCTTAGGGATCTTTCAACTCAAAACCCGGTTCCCTGGGGAGACAGGCTGTTTCCAGCACCTTTCAATTTACAGCAAGGCTTTTAAACACAGTTCCACTTGCAGCAGGGCCTTTCCAAACACAGCCCTAAATGTAGCCAGGCTTTTCCAACACAGTATCACAAAGTAGCAAGGCTTTTAAACACAGTTCCACTTGCAGCAGGGCCTTTCCAAACACAGCCCTAAATGTAGCCTGGCTTTTCAAACACAGTTTCAAAAAGTAGCAAGGCCTTTAAACACAGTTCCACTTGCAGCAGGGCTTTTCCAAACACAGCCCTAAATGTAGCCAGGCTTTTCCAACAAAGTAGCAAGGCTTTTAAACACAGTTCCACTTGCAGCAGGGCCTTTCCAAACACAGCCCTAAATGTAGCCTGGCTTTTCAAACACAGTCTCAAAAAGTAGCAAGGCCTTTAAACACAGTTCCACTTGCAGCAGGGCTTTTCCAAACACAGCCCTAAATGTAGCCAGGCTTTTCAAACACAGTATCACAAAGTAGCAAGGCTTTGCGCGGGCTCAAAGCCTCCGGGTCCCACCCTCTTGGTCAGCCTTTTCTCCTGACCTCCTCCCGCTTGACCCGGACAGCACCCTATACCTCCTGCTCTGACTGAGTCAGAGCCAACAGCTTCATCGGTTCCTCAGGGACCTCCTCTGGCTCTCCTTGTTCCATTGCCTCTGGCTCCTCTCTTCCTCTCTCCTCTGGAGCCCAGTCCATTTTCTCCTCTTCCCTCCCCTCCTCCAGCTGATTCCCTTTTCCCTCATTAACCGGGTTCTGGGGTTGTTCTTTCTCCGCCCCTTTTTTCCACCACCACCTTTTCCACCAGGGTAGGGCTTCAGCTTTCTCCCTTTTTGGTTGGCCCCCTTTTGGAGCCTCTGGGAGGTGCACCCTATTTCTCCCCCTTACCAGGTGCTCTCCTGGGGCTTTCTGGGACTTGTAGTGTTCTACTCTTATGTCCCTTTTGGGCAGGATCGGAACCCCCACCGTGTCTTCTTTCCCTTTTTGGTAGCTGGGGCTCCTCCCCATCCCCTTTCTTTCTCCAGACTCCTTACCATACTCCTTACATACCCCCCCCCCCTTAAGCTTTCCCCCCTCCCCCCACCCCCCCCCGTTTTCCCTTTTCCTCTGTATCGTCCCTTACCCGGGATAGGGCGTCCACATTCGCCAAACACTTCCCCGGACGATGCTCCACTGTGTACTGGAAGGGTTGCAAGGCTAAATACCAGCGCATCAGCCTTCCATTGTTGTTTTTCATTAAATTAAGCCACTTCAGTGGAGCATGATCCGTCACCAACTTGAAGGGTCGCCCTTCCAGATAGACTGTACATTCCTGCACCGCCCATCTTATAGCTAGACACTCCTTCTCTATGGTGGAATAATGGGTCTCATGCGGTAGGAGTTTTCGGCTTAGATACAGAACAGGGTGCTCTGCCTCTTCGTGTTCTTGAGACAGCACCGCCCCTAGCCCCCTACCCGAAGCATCGGTTTGCAGGATAAAAGGTTTTCTGAAATCTACTGCCTTCAACACCGGTTCCTGGCACAGGGCATTCTGCATCTGCTCTAGGGCCCGTAACTCCTCCTCCCCCCATCTCAGCTGATCGGGGTTCTTACCCTTCAACATATCGGTTAAGGGGGTAGCTATTTCGGAAAAGTGAGGGATGAATCGCCTGTAATAGCCCACCATACCTAGGAATCGCCGCAACTGTTTTTTTCGGCTGGGCCTGGGAAATTCTTGGATGCCTTGAACTTTGTTCAATAAAGGCCGCACCTCTCCTCGGCCTACGTTATAGCCTAAGTACTTGACCCTATATTGGGCAAAGCAACACTTTCTAGGGTTAAGGGTAAGACCCGCCTCCCTAAAAGCTTGCAGCACTGCCCCTACCTGCTTTAAATGGGTGTCCCAGTCCTCACTGTGGATTACCACATCATCCATATACGCTGCCGCATAGGTCTGATGTGGTCTGAGGACTTGGTCAAGCAAGCGTTGGCAGCTGGCCGCAGCTGAATTGAGGCCAAAAGGCAGCCTTTTAAATTGGTATAAGCCCATGGGGGTACTAAAAGCGGTTTTTGCTTGGGCCTCGTGAGACAGGGGGATTTGCCAGTACCCTTTTGTTAAATCGAGAGTAGTTAGATACTGGGCAGCTCCCAACCGGTCCACTAGCTCCTCTATATACGGCATAGGATAAGCATCCGTTTGGGAGATTGTATTAAGTTGCCTGAAATCAATACAAAATCTCCATTCGCCTTCAGGCTTAGGTACTAACACTACCGGGCTGGACCAAGGACTATGGGACTCCTCAATTACCCCAAAGTCTAACATTTCTTGTACTTGGGTAATGACTTCCCTCCTTTTCATCGGGGAGAGTCTATAGGGCCTTTGCCTTACAATCTTCCCCGGCTCGGTGATTATCTCGTGCTCTACTAAGTGGGTACTCCCCGGACAGGCCGTCAACACATCCTTAAAGCGCTCTAAGAGCCTTCCTATTTCCTTCCTTTTCCCCTGGGGTAACTGGGGATTAACTCCGGGCTCGCCGTGCTTAAAAATCTCCCTTATTTGAGGCCCTAACTCCTCGCCCCCCCTTTCTTCCTCACAGGTTTGATACCCTACCCTAGCTACCCAGGGCTTCATTAGATTAACGTGAAATGTTTGTACTCTACCCCTCTCATTCGCCACCTCATAGGTGAGGGGACCGAGTCTCCTCCTTACCACCCAAGGTCCTTTCCACCGGGAGGAGAACCTATGTGGATCTTCCGAAATTAATATCAGGACCCTATCCCCTGAGGAAAACTCCCTTCCCCGGGTCCCTTTGTCATAATACCCCTTCTGTTGTTCTTGGCTATGTTCTAGTTGGTCTTGGGCATATTCTTGTATCCTGTCTAACCGGCCCCTTAGATCCTGTAAATACTCCACCACGGTTTTATCGGTTGTTTCGTGGGGCACCCAGTGCTCCTACACTATATCTAATATGCCCCTGGGGCGCCTCCCAAACATTAATTCAAAAGGAGAAACCCCTAAGGAGGCTTGCACCTTTTCCCGGTAGGCGTACAACACGAATGGTAAAAGCTGGTCCCACCCGGTCCTGTCTGCCCCCAAGGCTTTTTTTAGCATACCCTTTAAGGTCCGGTTAAAGCGTTCCACCATCCCATTTGTTTGGGGATGGTAAGCCGCCGTGCGTATATGTTTTATTCCAAAGGCCTCCCATACCTGCCTCAATGTCTGCGACATAAAATTGGACCCCCGGTCGGTCAATACTTCTTGGGGGAACCCTACCTCGCAAAAAATTTTTATAAGCTCCCTAGCGATATTCCTCGCCGAAATATTCCTTAAGGGCAGGGCCCATGGATATCGGGTGGCCATGTCCATCACCACTAACACGTAGAGGAACCCTCTCTGTGACCTTGTCACCGGCCCCACGATATCCATGGCCATTCTCCTCCCAGGTTGGTCTACCCTAGGCAGCGGCATTAAAGGGGCTTTTGGAGGGAATCTGTCTGATACCTTTTGACAGTTGGGACAGGATTTACAGTATCTTTCCACCTCCCCATAAATCCCTGGCCAATAAAATCGGGCCAATATTTGGTTTAGTGTAGCTTGGGAGCCCTTATGCCCCCCCCAGGGGATGATCATGGGCCAGCCTTACCACCAGAGAACGGAACGCCCGGGGTACCACTAGCTGTTTCCCTCCCCCCGAGTTCTCCCAGCTAGGCACCTTCCTATACAATATATTCCCGTCCACCATGAACCCGGAGGCTGCCTGGCCTTCCCCCTGGTGGGCCCTCTCCCACGCACACTCCAGAGTAGGGTCTGTGGCCTGCTCTCGGTGAAATTGGGGAAACTGTTCCCTCAATTCCTCCGGGGCCACCGGCAGGTAACTTTCCCTCTGTACCCTCTGAAGAGCCTCCCTTCTATCCTTCTGTTCCTTTCTTTTCAAGGATTTTCCTTTCCTTTCTCGGCCTGGATCCCCAGGACCTCGCCTTGAAAAGGAAAAAACACCCCCGAGGTCCTCCCCGCCCCTATCTGCCTCACGGCTAGACTGAGCTCTGGTGGTAACCAACACTTTTTTTTCTCCCATACATTCCCTAAACTGGGGCCAATCCCTTCCTAAGATCATATCTTGGGGTAATCTGGGCAGAATAGCCACCGCAAGCTTTATGTCCCCCAGGGGTCCCTGTAAGTTGACCCTGTGGAGGGCATAAGGCGTCTTAGCCCCATGAATACATTGTATGGCCACTTTTCCTTCATAGATCTCCCTCCCCGGGGGTCTCCTCCTCCGTATCTGTTCCCATAGCCCTCTAGAGATCATGGATTGATCTGCGCCTGAATCTAACATTGCCGTAACGGGTACCCTCTCTACCTTAACCTGAGTCAGGTACCGGGGCATACCCCCTTTTTCCAGCCGCGAGATCCATCCCTCCCGCCACTGGCAATCCTTTTTTAAATGTCCAGCGCTACCACACTTAAAACACACCCTGTTCCCAAAAGGGGCAGCCTTTTTACTCGGGCCTGCAACTACCTCGGGCTTCCTACCCCAAGTCGGGGTCTCTGGCTTGCTGAGGGAAACTTTGGGGGGCCCCTCTTTCTCTACCACCCGGGCTTTTCCTCCTTCCAGCCCTGGGGTACCCCACTGCTGGGCCTCGAGGTAACACTCCAACCCAGCCGTCACCCCCTCCACCGTCTTACATCCCCTCTTTATTAATTCTGCCCTAATTCCTTCGGGAAGCCCCTGAAGGAATTGCTCCACCACCAACTCCTGCAATACCTCTTGCAGGCTATGTTGCTCGGGCTCTAGCCATTTTTTTACTAAATCCATAAGTTTATTTGCTACGGCTCTAGGGGGGGTACCCTTTTCCCATTTTGTGGCTCTAAACTGGCGTCTGTAAGCTTGGGTACTGAGGCCATATCGGTCTTTAATAGCCTCTTTCAGTCTTGCATAATTGGCAGCATCTACAGGAGATAAATCCCTAAAGGCTGCCAAGGCCTCTCCTGACAAAGAAGGCACTAACCTCATAGCCCATTGCTCTCCTGGCCACCCCGCCGCCCCAGCCACCCTTTCAAATGCAGTTAAAAAATCGTCCACATTATCTTGTTCTGACAATTTCCCCCAGTTAAGTGAATGTAGGGATACAGGTCCTACCGCTCCTCCTGCTCCGATCCCTTGTCCATTAGTTCCAGCTCCCTCCTCACGGGGAGTAGTAGCTCCTCTCTGAAAAAAATCCTGCAGCATGTGCAGTACGGGTTGCTGTTGATCGCGAGCGGCGGTCAGGGAGTCTTCGACTATTTTGGCGGTCAGCTCCTGTTGTTTTTGAAATTGCAGAGTCATCCATCCGAAGATCTCCTTGGGGTCCATCTCGAGGCCGGCACCTCCACCTGGGAAAAAAACAACAGAGAAAACTCCTCCAAGGGCGATTACCCTTTTTTTTATGTTGGGCTCTTTTCCTGACCCCTTTGTTATCTCCCCTCCCCCGTCCGGCCCGCTTACCGGAACCCCAGATGGGTCTGCGCCTTTCTCCGCGTTGGCCCTCCCGAGGGGCTTCTCCCTCCGTCTGATCCCAGTCTCCTCTCTAGCGACAGGTCCTGTAGAAAGATCCCACCACTGCCACCATTTGTAGAAAAGAACCTGCTGGTCCTCAGCTCAGAGCCCTTTTCCTCTGTTGTCCCACTTCCTTAGGGATCTTTCAACTCAAAACCCGGTTCCCTGGGGAGACAGGCTGTTTCCAGCACCTTTCAATTTACAGCAAGGCTTTTAAACACAGTTCCACTTGCAGCAGGGCTTTTCCAAACACAGCCCTAAATGTAGCCAGGCTTTTCCAACACAGTATCACAAAGTAGCAAGGCTTTTAAACACAGTTCCACTTGCAGCAGGGCCTTTCCAAACACAGCCCTAAATGTAGCCTGGCTTTTCAAACACAGTCTCAAAAAGTAGCAAGGCCTTTAAACACAGTTCCACTTGCAGCAGGGCTTTTCCAAACACAGCCCTAAATGTAGCCAGGCTTTTCAAACACAGTATCACAAAGTAGCAAGGCTTTGCGCGGGCTCAAAGCCTCCGGGTCCCACCCTCTTGGTCAGCCTTTTCTCCTGACCTCCTCCCGCTTGACCCGGACAGCACCCTATACCTCCTGCTCTGACTGAGTCAGAGCCAACAGCTCCATCGGTTCCTCAGGGACCTCCTCTGGCTCTCCTTGTTCCATTGCCTCTGGCTCCTCTCTTCCTCTCTCCTCTGGAGCCCAGTCCATTTTCTCCTCTTCCCTCCCCTCCTCCAGCTGATTCCCTTTTCCCTCATTAACCGGGTTCTGGGGTTGTTCTTTCTCCGCCCCTTTTTTCCACCACCACCTTTTCCACCAGGGTAGGGCTTCAGCTTTCTCCCTTTTTGGTTGGCCCCCTTTTGGAGCCTCTGGGAGGTGCACCCTATTTCTCCCCCTTACCAGGTGCTCTCCTGGGGCTTTCTGGGACTTGTAGTGTTCTACTCTTATGTCCCTTTTGGGCAGGATCGGAACCCCCACCGTGTCTTCTTTCCCTTTTTGGTAGCTGGGGCTCCTCCCCATCCCCTTTCTTTCTCCAGACTCCTTACCATACTCCTTACAATATGCAATATAAAATCATGTATCCCAATCATAAAGCAAAACTAATTGTGATGAACCATCAAAAAGGTGACATGATATCGATAATATTATGTTCAAACTTGACTCAACAATAAGATTTCATCATTGGTTCTTATAAGTGATATAATTGAAAACAATCATGTAATAAAAAAATGTATTATTTTACTTATTATAAAACTCATTAAAAACACTGTCCCTTTGTTTCTACAATAGGTCACTTAAATTTAAGCACCATCCCCAGGATTCTATATATGGTGCCTGAAAATCCGTGTAGAAACCAAAGCGTATTCTATAACAATGCACATAACTTAATTGGTTAACTAGCTAATCAATGCTGTTCATTGGATGTTAACAAGTAATTATCACCTCTAATTGGCATTGAGATTTACACGCACAACTTGCTAAGTGTATTCTAAGTCATATAATTAAATTCTAAGTCATATAATTAAAAAGGGGGCATGGCCATGGGTGTGGCATGAGTGTTTCCAAAATCTATGTGCATTATTATAGAATACACCCAATCTGCGCCTAATTTAAGCATCGGGATTTACACCAAGTAAAATGTGGCCTAAATGGAGGCGACCAAATTTAGTCACATGGTGAGCTGCTCAGCGTATTCTATATACCACTCAGAAATTTAATCTATTCTATAACATTTAGGTGTATTTTACAGAATACGCTTAGGTGTAATTTTTTTTCTGTGCGGATTTTTCAGGTACCATATATAGAATCTAGCCCCATACCCCAGATCCTACACATGGTTATGCACCCAATGTGCCAAAGATATGTGTGCAAATTAATTGAGTAATGAGCCCTTGCCTATCAATAATTGGGTGCTAACCAATTATTGAAGTTAATTGGCACTAATTAAAATTTGTGCATACATATGGCTGTGCACTATTCTATAAGGCATGGTGCCTAACTACTAGAGCACAACTCAAAAATGGGTGTGGCCATGGGCATGTCAGGGGCGATCTGAAAATTTGCGTGTATAGTTATAGAATACTGTAATTTAAGCATGTAAATGTCACAGGTAGGTTCTTGCTTTTACGTCAGCCCTAGATTTGGTGTAAGTGCACATGCCTAATTGTAAGCATGTGGATGCTATTTTATGCTAGTATTCTATAAAAACATTCATACATACAAATGCTCTCATAGAATAGGCTCATAGCCTGTGGAAAGTAGATGCCAAACTTTTGGTGATTTGTTATAGAATTGCCCTTGTAGAGCTCATTGTAACTGCTGTGCATGAGTGCACTGTTCCCTCTAAGCGGTGTGGGAGTTCTCTAACTTCATTTCTGGCAGTGGAGGGTGGCGCTTCAATATTGTGTTTTCAATCACTAGGGACAGGCACATAGGCGGTCGGTGGCCCAACTGTTTGGGGAGGCTAATGGGGGTGGGGTTAGGGGTGGGGCCAGGGGTGGAGCTTACATCCATAATTGTCTGACAACACACAGAAAAAAAAAGTAAAAATAAAAGTCACAATTAATACCTTTTATTAAATTTAGATATTAGATATGTATCATATGTCAAAGAATAAAGTGGTTGCTCAAAGTATATCCTAACCACAATCGCTCAACTGCAAAACACTATGCACAACTTTGTCCAAAAACACACTCAGAACCTTACTGTACCATAAATATTACACTGGGCAGAACCTAATACACCAATATACCACCCATACGGAAAATGCAGACCGTCAACAATATGAAACAAGGAATCATATCACAATTCTCATGTACAGCCACAAAACATCATTTTAGGGTGGATGGTATTCACAATGAGCTCCTTTTATTAACGACCAGTTTTCAAATTTCTATTTTGGCACAGAATAAGTCATCAAAAACACATAGAACACAGATACATCCTCACCAAGTATAGAATAAGTAACCACAAACTAAAATAGAAATATATAGACAAAAATTAAACTGAACCCCCAAGAGGCCAGATTCCACATTCAATGCAACACCACAGAAACAGTGATGCATATCCCTAGTACTGTGCAAAATATAAAGATAGCAGACATAAATTTGAAAAAAACTGACAAATACCAATCACCACTTTTCAAATTAAAAAATAGAAATAAAACAAAACAGAGAAAATAAGTTAATACCATTTTATTGGACTAATACTTTTTCAATTAGCATTCAGAGGCCAAAACCTCCTTCCTCAGGTCAGTACTGCTGTTACGGTCCTGTGCTGACCTAAGGATGAAGGTTTTGGTCTCTGAAAGTTGGTCAAAACTGTATTAAAACTGTATTAAAATTAGTCCAACAAAAAGATCACCTTATTTTCATTTCTATTTATCACCACAGCTACAATACTAAGCAAATAAATAAATCTTTCTTTCTACCTTTGTCGTCTCTGGTTTCTGCTTTCCTCTTCTTCTCTTCTCTCTCCCTTTTATCCAGCATCTGTCTGCTTTCTCTGCCCCTTCCATCCACTGCCTGCCCTTTCTTTCCCTTCTGCCTGTGTCTTCCTCTTTTCTTTTTACATATGCATTCCAGTATCTCCCCCCCCCCCCATCTTTATTTCTTCTCTCTCTGTTCGTCATCCATACCCATCTTCTGCTTACTTCCTATTTGACTTTTTTCTCTCCATGTCCACTGTCATTCCTTCTGACTCACTATCTCTCTTATTCATATCCTCCCCTGTCCCCTCTGTATTCCTGTCCCTATTCCACCCATGTTCAGTATTTGCTCTGTGTTCCCATCCCTGTTCCCAAGTTCAGCATCTGCCCTGTGTCCCCTTCCCATGATGTTCCTCACCCTTCTTTCTCTCTCTCCTACACTCCCACCCCTCTTCTCTCCACCCCCCTTTCCCTTTGGTCTGGCTGGAATCGCTGTCCTTCCGTTCCCCCCCCCCCCCGGTTATTGCACTCCCCCTCCTCACTCCACGCCCGCTCCGCTCCTGCATGCCTCCAAGCTCGCCAGCAGCATCTCAGCAATGAATGTACGCTGCCTTCTGCCTGCCCCGGAAGCCTCCTCTATACAACTTCCCGCGTAGGCGGGACAATGAACAGAGAATGCTTCCAGGATTGGCTGAAGGCAGCACTCACATTGCTGATGCTGTCGGACTCTGAAATTTAAAGATTAGCAGAGTCGGGGGGGGGGGGGGGGGGGGAGATGCTGGGACACCCCATGCAGGACCGCACCAGTTGGGGGTGGGGGAAGACGTCAATGGATAGCAGCACTGGAGCACTTGCACCCCCTAACCAGATCGGGACCGCCCCCACCAGTACGCCACTGCCCATAGGTCCCGACTCCCACCCCCTGCATGCACAGAGTTGACGGTGCTGATCGCTGGCTACCGCTTGTGGTAGTAGCGATTAAGGGAACAGGAGGACTCGTTGCCAGCCGCCCAGCCTGAAGGGAGAGTCGCACGGGGGAGGGGAAAGAGGAGAAACAGGTCTGGAGGAAGACGGAGAAACTGCTGATCCTGCTGTTAACTTCTGGCTGGGGAGGCTTAGCCTCCCCAAGCCTCTTATACCGGGCGCCTATGGACAGGCAGGTTCCCTGGAGTCCTGCAGAGCTTGTCTGTCCTTCATTATTGAAAATGTGATAGTGAAACAGCACCCTCCATTGGCAGGACTCATGCTTAGCTTACAGGGGAAAAGGAAATGGGACTTGATATACTGCCTTTCTGAAGTTTTTGCAACTACATTCAAAGTGGTTTACATATATTCAGGTACTTATTTTGTACCAGGGGCAATGGAGGGTTAAGTGACTTGCCCAGAGTCACAAGGAGCTGTACTGGGAATTGAACTCAGTTCCCCAGAATCCATAGGCGGTCGGTGGCCCAACTGTTTGGGGAGGCTAAAGGGGGCAGGGGCGGGGCTTACATCCATAATTATCTGACAACACAGAAAAAAATAAGTAAACGTAAAATAGTAACAAGTAATATCTTTTATTAAATTTAGATATTAGATATGTATCATATGTCAAAAAATAAAGTGGTTGCTCAGTCTGAGAGCTTGATGGCTGAACAGTATAGTTGGAAGGAAAGTGCATTTCTATAGAATAGGCAGTCATAACTTTTGATGACACAAAAGCACCAGTGCTAAGGTCCAATTTCTAGAGTGCAGAGATACCAAGGGTGTCCCATCCCAAATTTGAAAAGTACCATCCCAATTAGTGAGATTCAAGGTTAGCAAGTGAAAGTTGAGCTACTACTGAGAATGCTATGAGCTAAATTAAGTCCAAATTCTAATATTAGGCATATTGAAAAGTAATGCAAAACCTTAAAAAAGTCACTCAGGACCTATAAAGCAAATTGACTGTAACATAAGAATAGCCATACTGAGTCAGACCAACAGATTTAAATTTCAGAAACTGACACATTCCACTCACTAAATTAAAAAATGAATAAATATTTGAAACAAAAATGTATAATAAGGTGATACCTTTTTATTTAACTAATTTAATAAATTTTTTGACTAGCTTTTTGGAGTTTACTAACCTGAGGAAGGAGGTTTAGACCTCTGAAAGCAAGTCAAAAATGTATTTAGTCCAATAAAAAGTTGGCATCTTATTTTACATTTTTTTGTTTCTTTTTTATTTATTAACCTGTAAAGTGGACTAACATGGCTACTTCATTCTACATTAAAAATAATTTTACCTTTGCTATCTGGCATCTAATTTTTCTAATTGTGCAGGTCACAGTCTCTTTCCATATCTCTTGTCCATTTATCATTTTTCTCTCTTCGCATGTCTTCTTCACATCTTCTACTACATCCATCTCCGACACTGATATTTTCTTTTCTGCTTTCTTCTATTTTTCTGCCGCTCTGACCACTCAGACTTATCCATGCTTCATTTTCCCTGTTTTCCATCTTTTTCCTTCACCCAGGGTGTGTGTGTGTGTGTGTGTGTCTGAACTCCCCCTCAGCCATATCGGATCTGTTTCTCTCTCTCTCACCCCACCATCCAGGATCTTGTGTATGTGTCTCTCTCCCTGCCTGCCATAATCTCCTCTGTTTCTCTCCCTCCATCTAACTTTCTTCCCCCTCCCTGCCATGCAGCATCTCTTCTCTCTCTTTCCCTGCCCCAGGCACCCAGGATCTCCTCTCTCTCTCCCACCTCACCCTACCTCACATACCATACAGATCTCTTCTCTGTCTCTCTCTCTCTCTCCCCATACAATGCACCTCTGTCTCTCCCCCACCTTCCAGCATTGCTCCTCCCTCTCTCTCTTCACTTTACACCTCAACCTCTCTTCTTCCACTGCCTGTTTTTCTTTTCACTATCCAGCTTTGCTCCTCTGTCTCTTCCCCCCTCCCAAAAAAAAATATCTAGCTTTTTGCTCCTCTGTTTCTTCTCTCCCCCTAATATCCAGCTTTGCCCATCTGCCTCTTCTCCCCCAAAACATCTAGCCTTGCTTCTCTGTCTGCCCCCTCGCATATCCAACATTGTGCCTCTGCCTCTTCCCTCCCCCATCATCCTCTCTGTTTCCTCCCATTTCCTGCCTCCACCACCTTCAGTGAATTCCTTCATAAAGGCGGCAAATCCTAATAAATAAATAAAATAAATAGTTTAGCTGGGGTGGGTTCCTATCTCTTCCCCCTCCTCCTCACCCCACTATGTCTTCACCCTGTCACAAGGTGTAAAGGTTGTGCACGAATGCACTGCTTGCGATTCAGTAACACCCATGTGCCTCTGTGAGGTTGGTCCCTGGACAGTGCTTCGGACGGACTTGGGTGGGCTTCACGTTCAGGTCCCGGCAGAGGGAGGCGAAATCCTCGAACTCCACCAGCCCTGAATGATTCACGTCGCAGGCGGAGAAGAGGCGCCTGAGCTCCGGCCGGGAGATCACGTCGGAACCCATCGGAACTCGGAGATCACCTGGACCCGAAGGCAGTAGCGGCACCGATCCTCGCAGAGCCTGGAAGCACTTCCCTTCCATGCTGCCCTGCCTCCAAACCTGCTGCCTCTCCGATTCAGTGGCCATCCATCGTCGGCAAACAAACACTGTGCACGGAGCCATAGAGCTCCGCATGGCAGCGCTGACAGCTCTTCCGGTCCTCCCACCCTCTATGATGCAACATAGGCTCCGTGCACAGTGTTTGTTTGCCGACGATGGATGGCCACTGAATCGGAGAGGCAGCGGGTTTGGCGGCAGGGTAGCATGGAAGGGAAGTTCCAGCTAAGCTTCTTTTTCTTTTTGGGAAGATAATGCTGGGGCAGCTGGTCCGATCCAATCCCGACCAGCAGGTTCCAGCTTCTTTCGGGCAAGAACCGGCAATCTGCAAGTGACGTGCACTCCAAAAGAGGTTGCATTTGGGCTGGGGAGGCTTAGCCTCCCCAAGCCTCTTATACGGGGCGCCTATGCTAGAATCAAAGTCCACTGCACTAACCACTAGGCTACTCCTCCACTCCTAGAGGGAACAGTGAACGTGACATCATGTTTCACAGTCTGCATCAGGGAATCGCAACTATAATAGCAGTCCATTATGAGCATGAACATTCAGTTTCAATATTTAAAACTGAGTTGTTATAACAGGTAACTGTTGGCTGTTGATTAATGCTTTGACATCAGCAACAGTAAAGTATAATGTTTAAAAGATATATTGTTATTGTAATGGCCCAGTGGCTCCTGCGGATATGCTTTCTATTTGGAATGTTTGTTTGTGTGAATTAAAGTTTTTAGCAAATGCTAAAGGCCCCATTTTACATAGAACATGGAGATCGTAATTGAGAATCCAGTTTTGGATGTGCTAAATACTGGTGGTATTTTAGAAAAGAATCTGCTGATGCAAATCCTTTTCTAAAAATACCTGCTAGACTGCTGGCACATACTGCAGGAGCAGCCATTTTACAAATATACACATTGAAAACATGTAAGCTGTAAATTACTGCTTACATGTGTAAGTAACAGCTTATCCCGCATTTGCTATTTTCCATATTTATGTTTTAGGGAAGAATTTATCAGTGTTGACTACAGTTAAGTTGTGTTATTTTACTGTTAACCTGGGTTATTAGAACTTGGTCTCACTGCATAAATAATCTGCCTTAACAGCAGCCCAAATTGATGATGTACCCTTTAGAGTTACGAAATGGATGCTCCTGCAGTAGTGTAGGGAGGAATTTCTCCAGGGCCTGGGTGTGTGGGGGGGTGCAAAATAATTTTTTGCATTACCCTTCTGTCGCCAGGGGAAGGCGAGTGGTCAGTCAGCCTTTGGTGGTCCCGAAATACAACTCCACTTAGTCTGCCTTGGTGAACTTCCTCTTATTAACTTGAAATCAAGATCGTTAATAAATCCCTCACACCTAGTCCCCGGTGCAGTCTTTCCAGGTCCTGAGCATTCAATTCCTAAGTTCATATAGGCCTTTGCCTAGGGCAGCTTTGGTAAAAGAGTTCAATATAGCCTACTTGTCTAGTTTGCTCACCCTTCCAACAAATCAACACAGTCCTTGAAGGTAAATTGTTTAGCATGGAGAGAATGGGCCCGCATACTGGCCCCCAGTCCCTGATATATTGAAACTAGACCCCCCCACTCGCCCAAGTTCATGCATTCCTTGGATTATAGCTCATACTAGAGACAGAGTTTGTTAATATACAACAGTTCCACTACTTCCAGCTCAAATCAGAGTTCATTTAGATATATAACAAATCCTTTTATTTCTTCACCCCCTTACACGTGTAGAGGATGAAGGGATCCCCTCCCTTACTATACCACCATCCAACTCCTGGTATCCACCTGCACAGGTCAGGTTTGAGCGTTTTATTTAGTCCTTCTCCCCTTCAGGGAACAGTCCTTGCTGGGAGCCTGGAGCCTAAGGGCCTTTGCCTAGGAGTCTTTCCTCCACCCTTGCACCAAGCTTAGAGAGTAGGGACACTATATATCCCTTCAGCTTCACCCCTTTTACCTTAGCCAGGGCAGAGATATCCATAAGCTCTGGCCCAGCAGCTTCTTGGGAAATCTCTTGAACTCCCTCTAAGGGCTGCCAGTCCATGGGTTCCTCCCGCTGCTCCTCCCCCAGCTGCTCCAATCCCCGTGATTTGCCCTCCTGAACCAGTCATCATTCTTCCCTCTAGGAGCCTGGGAATCGTAGTACCTGCTATCTTCCTTAGCAGGGTCAGGTGTTCTATCTCAGGGCAGCTGGGAACTGTAGTCTTCCTGGCTCTCAGAGGAAATGGAAGGTCTATTCTCCCGATGAAGGGCAGGTAATCTACCTCAGGGAAGCTGGGATTTGTAACTCCTTAAGGTTTCAGGATAAAACTTGCCCTTTCTGCTCTTCTTCCTAGAAACTTTCTTGCCTGTTTTCCTGGACTCTTTACACCTTCCTATTACTATCTGCTTCATAGAAAGCTACTTCTATGGAGCAGATAGTTATAGGGAGAGTGACCATGATGATAATCGCTTTATATATGGTGGAATAGAACATTTTAGAATGCTTAAACGGAGGGGAATAGCAGCAGTAGCAGGCAGCAGTGAGTGGCTAAGAAATCCAGGGAGGTGGCAAACCCATGTGCTCCTGCTGCACCTTCCACCACATACATGTGCATCTTTGCTTGTATTTCAGAACTGGCTCTGTCAGTAGATCCTGTTCTGAAATATTACCAGAATTGTTCAGCTCACCTGGATGTGTCAATTCTGATCTCTGTATTCTATCTAAAATGGGGCTCCACATCTAATGAATTTCTTTTAGTCCAGACGTTGGCAAGGTCTGGAACTCATCTATAAATGTTTCCATTTTATGATAGTGAAGGCCCATGTCCTGCTGTTCAGACGGCAATGGCAAAAGAAAACCCAGATGCCAACTACAGGACTTGGAAAAAGGAAACACTGAGAAGGGATATGCAGTATAGTACTGGAGAGATTGATTTCATGAGTTGTGGAAGGAAGAATGGAAAGGTATGAAAAGGAGCAGAAATCAATGGATATATTTTTGGAAAAAGTATTAACTGTATAGCTCATCACATATTAAATGCAGCATCAGCAAATTACTACTGTAGATTGCAATGGACTATGGACTAACAGGTCAATATTCAAATGTCACAGTCTGCATGTTTTTTAAACACTGGTAGCATCATTTAAATATATTCCATATATATTAATAGAGCTGGATTTATTTGGAAAGCGATGACTGCTGCAGACTCTGGATAGTAGTGCTATTCAGTGGCTATGCGGATAGCTTTCAGGATAGTGAATGAATCATGTGAACAATCCATAGAGACAGGTAAAACATCCACACCCTTGCTCTTCTCCAGCATTATACCGAATTTTCAGCAGCACAATCCATATAACCACACAGTGTCACTAGCCATGGATAAATTGTTGAGCATATGCAATGTACTTGTTTTTGTTATGTATGTTTATAAGGGTTAAAATTGCAGAGAATTATTTATAAAAAATCCATGCATTCATCAAGGACTTATTATACAAGTATGCATGAAAGGGAGAATGATGAGCTAGTCATATGCAGTTACTGCTGTGAGAGAGATGAGCACTGATCATCATTACTCATCCAAAAGTCCCACCCAGGAAAATTACTTAAAAGATGGTAAATAGTAAAAATAACTATAAAATGTTCAAAAATGTCATTATTATATAAGACAAAATCTTCTACATGTGTAGTCCATTTTGAATATAGAAATTCAAATCAATCAATATAGTGTCTCCCATTGAATTTCTTTGCATGATGAAATATATTTCCTTCCTTCAGTATGCAGAGCGTGAATGAATGTAAAATGTGACTATAGGTGAACTGATCTTATTTTACAAAAACGTAGCCTGCATGATCCAAACATCCAGGTGGGTAACAACCAAATGTACATAATAGATAAAAGCATTAAAGAAATCATAAAATCATAAACACTATGGGCCCAATATTCAGACCTTGGAAGCCCAGATATTCAACGTTGAGCTGTTTCCAGTGACCGGCATTGAATGTCGAGGTGTTTTTTGACGAGTTTAAATTTAACTGGCCAAGCCGATATTCAGCACTGGCTGGTAAAGTTTAAACTAGCTAAAGATATTCCAGCTATTTTGGCAGCCTAATTAGGCCACCAAACTTAGCCAGTGATGGACTGAATATTGGCGGATAGCCGGTAATATTGCATGATATAACCAACTATCCGCTAAGAGCTGTCCGGCAATATTCAGCGGGAGATAACCAGTTATCTCCTGCTGAATATTGCCGGATAGTTGGTTAAATGGCTGGTTAAATGGTTTTAAATGTCAGGCAGTATTATTCTATAAGGTAAAGTAAGTCACCACATTCCTTGATAGAATAGCCACATACCAGGTGCCCCTATTATAGAATTGTTGTTCGATTCCTGCCTTTAGGTAGCAACTTATAGGAAAGCCTGCCTTAATAAAATAGGCCTTCAATTGCTTCCAAAATGTGGTCAAGTTGGTTAGCAGCTTTTATTCTCCTGGCAGAGAAGTCCATAATCTCAACCCTACATGAGAGCAAGCCACATCATATTTGACCTGTCAAAATGACGGGACATGTAATAAACAAAGCTTTGAAGATCTGTTATTGGACATCAATGCAATCTTCAAGTTTGGCTATGCTTTGAAATGAGATGACTCTTCTGCTTTCTCTAGTTTGTTAAGGTTCCATGTGGTATCCATCCTGGTGTTATATTTGATCTCATGGTCAATGAGTGGAATCTGGCAGCACCAAACCTGGTGGTATCTCTTGTTGGGGGTGAAGAGAACTTTCAGATGAAACCTTGGCTCCGGGATATTATGAGAAAAGGACTGGTGAAAGGCGCACAGAGCACAGGTTTGCTACTCCTGCAGATATTGCACTTTTCAGACGTTATGCCAATAGTCTCTGCACAAAGGGTGTGGCCTGTTATTTCTCTGCCCTGTTTTACTTGATGGTGAAGTCTGGGTTGAGGTGTGAGCTTTCTTCAATAGTAGAACCCAGGAATGTATAGCCAGAATATTTTTCCTTTTTTAAAATTTGAAAATGAATCTTCTAATAGTGCACATTTGTATTTAGTGCACACTGTGTATTGTATGCACATAGGGCCGGATTCAGTAAATGGCGCTGAAAAGTAGGTGTTGGAAAAAAATCAGGACTCAGCACTTTATAAAATAGTACCTAGCAGGGATTCCCGTGCAAGGACTTACACCATAGAAGTATAGAAAACTGTAGGCAGATAAAGACTATAAGGCCTATCCAGTCTGCCCATCCATACTATCTATTCTCCCTATCACTCCCGTAGAGATCCTGTGTACTTGTCCCAAGCTCTCTTGAATTCCGACACTGTTTTTGAGTCCACCATTTCCACTGGGAGGCCACTCCACGAATTCACCTTTTCCGTGAAGAAGTATTTATTTATTTATTTATTGCATTTGTATCCCACATTTTCCCACCTCTTTGCAGGCTCAATGTGGCTTACAATACATCATGAATGGTGGATATATATTAGAAAATAGACATTTAGTGATACAGAAGGATCTTGGGTAACATGATAATGATAAAACATGATAGTAGTATAACAAGCAACTATTATAAGACAGTTCCTGAGTCTACCCCTATCACCTTCATCCTATGCCCCCTTGTTCCAGAGCTTCCTTTCAATTGAAAGAGACTTACCTCCTGTGCATTTATGTCACGTAGGTATTTAAATGTCTCTATCATAGCTCCCCTTTTCTGCCTTTTTTCCAAAGTATACATATTGAGATCTTTAAGTCTGTCCCCATACTCTTTATGACAAATTCCTCTGACCATTTTAGTAGCCACCCTCTGGACCGACTCCATCCTGTTTATATCTTTTTAAAGACGTGGTCTCCAGAATTGTA
The DNA here is from genome assembly GCF_901765095.1 of Microcaecilia unicolor. Lineage (NCBI taxonomy): Eukaryota > Metazoa > Chordata > Amphibia > Gymnophiona > Siphonopidae > Microcaecilia > Microcaecilia unicolor. The sequence continues at coordinate 201,795,805 of NC_044034.1, forward strand.
CATAATATTCGAAATGAGGTCTCGCCAGAGTCTTATACAGGGGCATCATTGCCTCCTTTTTCGTACTGGACATTCCTCTCTCTATGCACCCAAGCATCCATCTAGCTTTTGCCACTGCCTTTTCTACCTGTTTGACCACCTTAAGATCATCACATATGATCACACCCTAGTCCCGCTCCTCTTTCATGCACAAAAGTTCTTCACCCCCTAAACTATACCGTTCCCTTTGGGTTTTGCAGCCCAAATGCATGACCCTACATTTTTTTAGCATTAAATCTTAGCTGCCAAATTCCAGACCAGCTGAAAGCCAGTGTAAATCCCGGTGTGCAAGTTGGGCGCAGATCCCCAGAATTCTATAACAATGCACACATCTTTTGAAAACACACCTGACCCAACAATGCCCCTCCCACATATTATTATTATTGAATACTGGGGATCCACACCTAAATTATATGCCAGGATGTACACTGTTCTGTGAGCTGGAATAATCAGTGCACAACTCGGAGCAGAATTTATAGAATAGTGCTCTGCGTGGATTTTTTCAGCATGGAATTTTGAGCACCATTTACTGAATCTAGTCCTATGTGCATATAGAGTGCACAATTTATCAAAACGCAGTGCCTAGATTTAGGTGCAGTATATAGAATATGCTTAGTTGATATCCCAGCACCTAGAACTATGTGCATCCATTTACATTCATTTACATTTCATTTGATTAATCAGTTGTCTAAGATGCTTGTAGTTGGTTCATTACTTGTTCCTACCCCTTACTACTACTTTGTCTTGCCCTCCATTCTAGTCATTCCCTCCCTCCTCCTGTCCCCCCATTTGTTGGTTTCCCTTAGACCTTAGAAAGAAGGGATCCTCAGAAGCTTAGCCGAGATTGGGTGGCGGAGCCGGTGGAGGGAGGCGGGGCTAGTGGTTGGGAGGTGGGGCTAGTGCTGGGCAGACTTCTACGGTCTGTGCCCTGAAAATGACAGATACAAATCAAGGTAAGGTATATACAAAAAGTAGCACATATGAGTTTATCTTGTTGGGCAGACTGGATGGATCGTGCAGGTCTTTTTCTACCGTCATCTACTATATACCTTTCAGGCTTATTTTCGAAAGTGATCACTGGCCATTTCCCGACATAAATCGGGAGATGGCCGGCAATCTCTCAAAAGCGGCGAAATCGGTATAATCGAAAGCGGCTTTTTTGACAGCATCGCTGCTTTTCCTTCGCCTCGCTGGCGAAAGTTCAAGGGGGCGTGTTGGCGGTGTAGTGAAGGCAGGACATGGGCGGGCATGGGCGTGGCTACTAGATAGCCAGCTTTCGCGGATAATGGGAAAAAAAGCGGCATTAATCAGTATTTCGCTGGGTTTACTTGATCCTTTTATTTTCACGACCAAGCCTCAAAAAGGTGCCCCAACTGACCAGATGACCACCGGAAGGAATGGGGGATTCCTCCCCGTAGTCCCCCAGTGGTCACCAACCCCCTTCCACACTAAAAAAATAAAAATAAAAACCTTTTTCCCCAGCCTGTATGCCAGCCTCAAATGTCATACCCAGCTCCCTGACAGCAGTATGCAAGTCCCTGGAGCAGTTTTTAATGGGTGCAGTGCACTTCAGGTCGTTATCTCTGATATAATAAAGACTGTTGGACTCACGTCTCCAGTGGTGAATCGTCTATTAGTCTCTACTTTTGCCTTCTGTGCACTTCAGGCAGGCAGACCCAGGTCCATCCCCCCTTACCTGTTACACTTGTGGTGGTAAGTGTTGAGCCCTCCAAACCCCCCCAAAACCCACTCTACCCACATGTAGGTGCGCCCCTTCACCCATGAGGGCTATGGTAATGGTGTAGAGTTGTGGGGAGTGGGTTTGGGACGGATTTGGGGGGCTCAGCACCCAAGGGAAGGGAGCTATGCACCTGGGAGGTATTTGTATATATTTTTAAAATTGTTAGAAGTGCCCCCTAGGGTGCCCGGTTGGTGTCCTGGCATGTCAGGGAGACCAGTGCACTACAAATGCTGGTTCCTTCCACGGCTAAATGCCTTGGATTTTGCCAGGTTTGAGATGGCTGGCATTTTTTTCCATTATCGCTGAAAAACAAAACTGGCGATCTCAAACCCGGCAAAATCAAAGGCATTTGGCCGGGCTAAACCGTATTATCGAAAAAAAGATGGGCGGCCATCTTTTTCGATAATACGGTTCCAGCCATCTGTTGCGCCGCTGCCAAAATAGATCGCCGGCGAACTATTTTGCCGGCGACGTTCGATTATGCCCCTCTTTGTTTGACTGCTTGGTTTCTTTCTTGTTGATTATTGTAGTTCCTTTCCTCTTTTAAGTTTATATTTTTAGATTTGTAAACTGCCCAGATCTGCCAGTCAGTATAGAAAGTTTTAATAAACATAAACATACACCACGAGAAACATGACTTAAATAGTGACATGTAGATTTATAGGCTTATTTTCGAAAGTGATCGCCGGCGATCTTCCGACATAAAGCGGGAGATGGCTGGCGATCTCGCAAAAGCGGCGAAATCGGTATAATCGAAAGCTGCTTTCTTGACAACATCACTGCTTTCCCGTCGCCGAGCCGGCGAAAATCCAAGGGGGTGTGTCGGCGGCAAAGTGAAGGTGGGACATGGGCGGGCATGGGTGTGGCTACCAGATGGCAGGCTTTTGCGGATAATGGAAAAAAAAAGTGGCGTTAATCAGTATTTTGCTGCTTTTACTTGGTCCTTTTATTTTCACGACCAAGCCTCAAAAAGGTGCCCGAACTGACCAGATGACCACCGGAGGGAATGGGGGATGACCTCCGCGTACTCCCCCAGTGGTCACCAACCCCCTCCCACACTAAAACAATAAAAATAAAAACCTTTTTTGCCAGCCTATATGCCAGTCTCAAATGTCATACCCAGCTCCCTAAGAGCAGTATGCAGGTCCCTGGAACAATTTATGTTGGTTGCAGTGGACTTCAGGCAGGTGGACCCAGGCCCATCACCCCCACCTGTTACACTTGTGGTGGTAAGTGTTGAGCCCTCCAACCCCCCCCCCCCAAAACGCACTCTACCCACATGTAGGTGCCCCCCTTCACCCATAAGGACTATGGTAGTGGTGTAGAGTTGTGGGGAATGGGTTTTGGGGGGGATTTGGGGGGCTCAGCACCCAAGGTTATGCACCTGGGAGGTATTTGTATATGTTTTTAAAATGTTTAGAAGTGCCCCCTAGGGTGCCCGGTTGGTGTCCTGGCATGTCAGGGGGACCAGTGCACTACAAATGCTGGCTCTTCCCACGACCAAATGCCTTGGATGTCGCCGGGTTGGAGATCGCCGGCATTTGTTTCCATTATCGCTGAAAAACAAAACCGGCCATCTCAAACCTGGCGAACTCTGGCATTTGGCCGGGCTAAATCGTATTATCGAAAAAAAAGATGGCCGGCCATCTTTTTTGATAATACGGTTACGGCCAGCTGTAGCGCCACTGCCAAAATAGATCGCTGGTGATCTATTTCGCTGGCGACGTTCGATTATGCCCTTCTATGGCACAGAGGGGCGTATTCTATAACAGTGCATGTTAATTTTGGAACGCCCACAAAACACCCATTTCCCCACCCATAACCATGCCTTTTTTTAGCTCTGTGCATTACAATTATTGCCAATTAGTGTTCATTATTGCTTGTTAAATGCTGTTAAAAATGCTGATTGCCTTTTTAAGCCAATTAAATTACACACGTTCTTATAGAATATGCTTGGATTATGGCGCAGAATGCTAGGTGCAATATATAGAATCCAGCGGATAATGTCTAAAGATGAATTAAAACCATATAATATCGTGTATTTTCACATACACACACAAATTTGGTGATGGCAAAATATTGTCCCCCTGATATTTAAACTCTGTGGTCAGCATTGCTTTAAATGCTGATTGCGACATTCAAAGTTATGTCCTGATGTTCAACACTAAGCCATATCCGAATGCTGGCGCTGAATATTGCGTATAAGGCAACTGCCAGAAATTATATGGATACTGATGCTTCTGGTTCTGCCTTGGCTCTGCCCCAGGGAGTCTGTGAGGACTTTCAGTGGCTTTATCCATATAATGCTGTTGAGAATCTGGTTTTGGCCCCAGTGAACAGCACTTATCCGAGTTGGAATTGTTCCTACCTACTAGATAAGTGCTGCTGAATATCATGGCCATACTTTTTACATTTTTACAAAATGGTACAGAAAACAAGTTTAAAATAAAGATATTCATATTGTAGCATCATTGTATTATTTCATCTGTATATGAATATACTGTAACAAATGCACAGCCTTGAATAAACAGTAGATTTCTTCAAGTTTGGATCAGTAATATAGCCATCTAACCACTAGTCTGTGCCATCTTATAGAAAAATGTACTTCAGTTCACCAAAGGTGAGGTTTCCTCTGCTTGAAATTATTAATAGCTGCATCTTGACTGTCTTCAAATTCAGCTAGTAATTCTTAGGCAAAATTTTCATGTGGTGAACACCAGGACATGAAATGAACTCCCTATACATCTATCATTTTTCTAAATATTGTTGTAGGAGCCCACAGATTTTTGAAACAAACAAACATGGCATACCTTGTATTTCTTACAGGTGCCTGGATCTTCACCAGTGGTCTGCGAGCTGGAATAACGAGACATATAGGGGAAGCAGTTCAAGATCACTCTTTGGCGAGTACATCGTCCAAAATTAAAGTTGTTGCAATAGGAATAGCTTCACTAGAAATGATTCAACACAGGGAGGTCTTGGATAATGCAAAGGTATTCGACTTTCATCTCACTGGAAATTTGTATTTTCTTATTAAATATGTCTCCTGCATTAATCAGTTGTGAAATGTTCATCCCATGGAAAGCTTTGATGGAATTACACTGTCTGGGCATTGAAAGATGGATTTATTGTTTCTTAGTGGAATGATACAACACAAGAGGAACAACAATCCCTATGACCGTAACAAGAAGATCCAAAGAGTAGGGAAGGGGTTGCACCTCCAAGGACCAAGGAAGAAGTGATAGTTCTTGTAAATGATGTTTATTGAAAATACACCAATGATATTTTTCCTCTGGGGAAGGATAGGTATAGGGAGAGTTAGATAAGTCAACAGTATTGCCCCTATTGTTTTCTATTTTTTCTCTCTTTTCACTACGTTAAGATTAGCTTCTGTAATGTGGTGAATTGAATAAGCTGTTCTCTCTTTCCATTATGATTATGATGGTACAATTTAATTGTATTATAACATAGTAACATAGTAGATGACAGCAGAAAAAGACCTGCACGGTCCAGCCAGTCTGCCCAACAAGATAAATTCATATGTGCTACTTTTTATTTGTAGCTGTCCTCTTCAGGGCACAGACCGTATAAGTCTGCCCAGTACTATCCCCGCCTCCCAACTACCAGTTCCGCCTCCCACCACCAGCTCTGGCACAGACCGTATAAGTCTGCCCAGCACTATCCCTGCCTCCCAACCACTAGCCCCGCCTCCCACCTCCGGCTCTGCCACCTAAACTCGGCTAAGCTCCCAAGGATACATTCCTTCTGAACAGGATTCCTTTATGTTTATCCCACGCATGTTTGAATTCTGTTACTGTTTTCATCTCCACCACCTCCCTCGGGAGGGCATTCCAAGTATCCACCACTCTCTCCGTGGAAAAGTACTTCCTGACATTTTTCCTGAGTCTGCCCCCCTTCAATCTCATTTCATGTCCTCTCGTTCTACCGCCTTCGCATCTCCGGAAAAGATTCGTTTGCGGATTAATACCTTTCAAATATTTGAACGTCTGTATCATATCACCCCTGTTTCTCCTTTCCTCCAGAGTATACATGTTCAGGTCCGCAAGTCTCCCCGCATACTGTAAACCTCTCCCCCACTCCTGGGTCGAGATGGAATTCAGAATGTGTTCTGGTTTAGTTTTTCAATGTAGTCCTGACCTGGTGGTCCGAACACACCACCCAGAAGCACAGAAGAGGTACACAAAAAAAAAACTAAAAAGATGGAATTGATTTAAAAGGGTTTTTTATTTAAAACATTTGCTTTATTAAACACAATTGTTTTCAACCCACAACTCAATAATTTATACCCTGCACACTGCTAGTATTTCCCCTTCCCATTCACCAGTAGTTCTTTAGGCATAAAAATTGTAACACATTCCTGCTTATAATCGAAAGAGAAAAACGCCTATATTGCGACCCAAATCAGGAGATGGGCGTCTTTCTCCCATTGGCGCCCAAATCGGTATAATCGAAAGCCGATTTTAGGTGTTTCCAACTGCAATCCGTCACGGAAACGGGTAAAGTTGACAGGGGCGTGTCGGAGGCGTGGTGAAGGCGGAACTGGGGCGTGGTTATTGGCCGAGGAGAGATGGGCGTCTTTAGCTGATAATCGAAAAAAAGGCGTTTTTACTGCGATTTTGGGTCACTTTTTTTGGACCCTTTTTTTTTCACGAACAAGTCCCAAAAAAGTGCCCCAACTGCCCAGATGACCACCGGAGGGAATCGGGGATGACCTCCCCGGACTCCCCCAGTGGTCACTAACCCCCTCCCACCAAAAAAAACCCCACTTTAATAACTTTTTTTCCAGCCTCTATGCCAGCCTCAAATGCCGTACCCACCTCTATGACAGCAGAATGTGTTCTATCCTTTGACAGCCTTTCCCTGGTTCTGATGTGGCTCTCGGGTGAGTGTGACAACTTTTCTGTTATGCGCACTGCAGAGTCACATCAGCAATGCATTGTGGTGGGTGTAGGGTATTGGGCTCCATGATTCCACTAGCTTGTGGCAAATGCTCACGATGTTGGTAGTTGGTAGGCTCTACTCCCATGGTGCTTTCCCCCCTGCTTACTGGGTCAGAGTGTGCCCTGTTTTGTTTCCGGTAGTCCATGAGGTAAAGGCCATTTTTGTAAGCCAGTTTTAGATATCTTTCACGTGTTAGCCACGTTACAGCACTTAGTTCTTACCTTGAATGTGGCTGAAAGAGGGCATTGTACACCATTCTGCCAGCTCTGACCTACTGCTAATCGCAGTACGAGGAAGACTCGTTGCCAGTGGGGCACAACCTCTGATCTGCAGTTAACTGTGAATAAAGGCGGTTATTCCAATAAAGGACGTTTTCGGAGAGATTAGTCTTCAGGTGTCAACTGCTGTGCCAATGTTATACAGCAGCAACAAGTCCTACAGGCCTGCATGTATGCAGGTCCCTGGAGCACTTTTAGTGAGTACCGCAGTGCACTTCAGCCAGGTGGCCCCAGGCCCATCCACCTCCCACCTGTAACGTGCTGGTAAATGGGAGGCCTCCAAAACCCACTGTACCCACATGTAGGTGCCCCCTTCACCCCTAAGAGCTATGGTAGTGTTGTACATTTGTGGGTTTTGGGGGAGGGGGGTTGGGAGCTCAGCACCCGTGGTAAGGGAGCTATGCATGTGGGAGCTTTTTCTGAAGTCCACTGCACTGACCTAGGGTGCCCAGTTGGTGTCCTGGCATATCAGGGGGGCGAGTGTACTACGAATCGTGGCCCCTCCCATGACCAAATGGCTCGGATTAGGACGTTTTTGAGCTGGGCGTTTTTAGTTTCCATTATCGCTAAAAAAAGCAAACGCCCAGCTCAAAAACGTCCATTTCTTCGAAAATACGGTTCGGCCCGCCCCTTCATGGACCCGTTCTCGGAGATAAATGCCCATGGAGATAGGCGTTTCCGTTCGATTATGCCCCTTCACATTGATGGCTCTTTCTTCTCTGCTTCCAATGTACACTATGCAGATTTTTTTTTCAATTTGTGGCCTAATGAATCATATTTCAATCACACGGAATATGATCAGCATTTGGTTCATGTCCCATTTGCGTGCTCAAACGTCTCTCTGACTATCACTTTCCATTTCTTTATCTTATTGAACTAATGTGTCAAGACTATGCATGGTATTCTGTACATTTGTTTTTGTCATGTGCTGGCATTATTCTGTTGTTGGCATTATGGTTGTTTTAACTCATGAGTTTCCTTCTTTACCAAACATCTTACCCATTTGGATACTGTACATAGGTCCAGTCCATTTTTATACACTATTATTTCAGGTCAGTCCCTTTCAATGATGTTTATGTTTTATGTGAGAAATTTAATTTTTAGGACAGACACTGATGTAGCTGTACTATAGCTCCAGCAAATCAGGACCAAGTACTTTGTTTTTTTTCTTCAAAACATATATGAGTTTCTCTTGCTGCCTTTTATAATTTACATTTTAAACATTGCATGTAAAGCTAATCCTCTTCTGAAGCAATTATAAACTCACTAGTAAAAAAGGCCCGTTTCTGTTTTAAAGGAAACGGGCGCTAGCAAGGTTTTCCTGGAAGTGTATATGTTTGAGTGTGTGTGAGAGTCACTGTGTGAAAGAGAGTGAATGTGCAAGTGTGTGTGTGTGTGTGTGTCACAGAGAGAGAGTGAGAATGGGTGTGAGTGTGTGTGTAAGAATGAGAGTATGTGCCAAGGTCCACCCTCCCTCCCAGTTCCAGGGTCATCATCCCCCCCGGTCTGTCTCCCAGTTGCAGGGTCCCCCCCCCTACCTCCCAGTTGCAGGGGGGTCCCCCTCCCTCGCTCGCTCCCTCCCTTTTTCCCAGTTGCAGGGCTCCCCCCTCCGTCCCTCCCTCCCTTCCTTCCTTCCTCCCTGTTTCCCTGTTGAAGGGTCCTCCCTGTTTCCCCGCCCTGCCCCCTCCCTCCCCCCCTCCCATCCCCAGTTGCAGGGTCTGTCTGTCTCCCCCCTCCTTTTGTCCTTCACGTTTTAAGGCACTGTGTATCAACAATTTTAAAAGGACAATGTGCAGCAGCAGCTCCTAGGTTTCGTTGTTTCCGAGTGTATGCCAATGAGGGCTGTGTAGGGGATTAGCGAATGTGCTTCGTTGCTTACCATAGACTTGCTGTGCTCTCTTCCACTCCTATGTATTAGACATCCTGCAGCATCTCGTAGGTTTGCTTGCTTTGTTGTTAGTGAACAGGGATGAGCGATGCGCTGGAGTCGGACCCGCTGGTCTTTCCCTCTGCCCTCTTGCGAGTGGACCCCGACCGTCGCTGTGATCCGTCACCGGCCTCCTCGACATCCTATACGCTTGCCGTGTCGCCGTCCTCCCTCTTCGTCCTCTCCGACAGTCCGAATCTGGAGTTGGAGAGAAGAGGGAGGGTGGCGGCGTTTTTTTGATGGCGGTTATTCTGCGCGGGAGGTTGGCAGCCAGTCTGTTGCGATTCCTAGATAGGGGGAAACTGCCTGGGTCGGTGTTTGCTGCTGCCTACTGCTCCCCCTGGCTGTTACTCCTCCCCCTGCCTGGGTCGCTGTTTCCTGCTGATGTCAATGATCTACTCCATGAAGCAGACCACCTCCAGCGGATGCCACGGTCCCAGGCAGCCTCAGAAGGTTGGAGGTGTGAGAATATTATATAGGATATCTCCACATATTTTGATTATCAGCATATCTCATTGACTTGTCCGCTTTTATGCCCATTCTCTCTCTATGTGTTTTTTAAGTCATATTTTTAAATGCATCTTTTTAAGTTCTAATTGATATGCTTTGTCTTACAAATTTTTTATCTATTATATTTGTATTTTATTGATTTACGTATTTTTCAGACTCCTGAGGCAGGCGCTTAGGTACTGAAACACAGTTGCTGTATCAATTAGTTTTGGTGTATTTTAAATAAATATCATTTACAAGAACTATCACATCTCCCTTGGTTCTTGCAGGTGCCACCCCTGCCCTACTCTTTATTTCTTCTATATTGTTTCATAGGCATCACAGTATTAACATTCATATTTGATTCCTAGGAGAGTCCAGTCTACTACAAAACTGATAATAATGCACAAGGTCCATTGTATTCTCTTGACAACAATCACTCCCATTTTATCTTGGTGGATCAGACGAATGAGGATGAAGCTGATGAAACAACAAAGTTAAGGCTGAAACTGGAAAAACACATTTCAGAGCAACGCACTGGCTATGGAGGTAGGTGCTGGAATTATAAACACACAGCAGGGTTGGGTTGACTCCTGCTTCTTGGATGTATGAAAGAGCCATTGAAGCAGGAATTCTGATCACTCAAAGGTAGGGTGCATAAACATCACTCCATGGTAGAAATTCCCAACCTTTTTGGTTGTATAGAGATCTTGCCAGTCTCTGCCAATCTATCTCTTCCCCCTCCAGACAATCCCCAGCAGTCTGTCTCTTTAGCCAATTCCTACCAATCTTTCTCCCTGCCCCTCAGCAGAACTGGGCTGGTCTTCAGAAGGAGCCAATCAGCAGAAGAATTCCTGCTATGATACTGGAGCTACTACTGTTGAACCCTTCCATAAAAATAGGTATTTATGGGTCACCATTTATGTCTTACAGGATCAGGCAGCATTGAAATCCCTGTGCTTTGCTTATTGATGAATGGATGGCCAAATATACTTGAGGTAAGGCATAGTTTGCATTGTTAAAACTGAAGGAAGCAGGTTAGGTTCATGCCTGTAAGATGGAGGTAGGGTGGCTTCTGTGTTTATATTTAAATCTTTTTATTGACTGAAAGGTCAATACATATGAACAGGAAACATCAACTTGTACACAAATCTTATACAAGAACATCAGTCAGCATTTCACAGTCAATGAAATTTCTTTTTATCCCCAGACACCCCAACCCCGTTTCTTATCCCTCTGCCTTAAATCTGTTTATATTTAACCATTGCAGTTGATATTGACAGAGACCACACATACTATTTCAGAGCGTATAATAATAAACAATCTTATATCATGGAGTTATCAAGTTTCGCTTCACATTCCACAATGAATCATAGTGTAACTCTTTGATCCGTAATTAACCCCTTTCTCCTACCTTTCCCAGTTATCAAACCCTCCCTCCCTGCCCTCCCTTCCCTTCAAAATCTAGGATACTTTCTGACAGTCTGAATACAAGCTGTTGTCACTAAAAGTTCAACAGGTAACTCTTTGAAGCATGTGGTAATGTCTGTATAAATGGGTTCCATTTCTTTAGGAATTGCTGCAAGTCTGATTCTGGCCTGCCTTGACACATCTGTCTTTCCAAACGCATTAATGCCACCATTTTCATTCTCCACACCTGTGCTGAGGGACCATCTGGGGAAAGCCAATCTACAAGAATTGTTGCCTTCGCTATGACTATGGCCCGGTTTATGAATGCAATGCAGCCTCCTGGGACCGGGGCATTCACCTCAGGATTACCAAATAGCAGCAACGGGGAATATCGCCAATCTATAGCCCACAATTTAGAGACTTGTCTCAGAATGATCTTCCAAAATTCCTCCACCTGTACACAGAGCCAGAACATATGCCCCAAAGTCGCTCCCTCCTTCCCACACTTGGGGCATTCTCCGTCTGGGGAGGCTCCCATGTGAAACGCTCGCCGTGGGGGAATGTGTAGTCTGAGGGCAAATCGATACTGCATCTCCCAATGTGCTGATAATAAGGAGGATCGTTGGATTGTCAGGACATGTCTTTTGAACATGTCAGACGTTACTGTGATATTCAAGTCACTCTCCCATCCCCCAGCATATTTATCATAGTCCAATTCCAGCTTATGATCTTTGATGTGTCTGTGATGGTATTTCAAAGGCACTTTCTGTTGAGAGTTGAATGAGAATGCCTCTGCCACTTCCACTTGGACATCTTCTGTTAGGTCTTCCCATTCCAGGCTAGACACATAATGCTGTAGCTGCCAATAGTGGAAATAGTCTTTCGGAGTTATCAGCTTTGACCTTTGAAGATCTGTAGATGATTTTAGTTTCCCTTCCTCTGTTAGTATTTGTTGAAGGTAGATTATTCCTTGGTCTTCCCATCGTTTAAACATCGTGTATAAATCTCCGGGAGGGAAGTCTGGATTCCCCTTCAATGTCAAGTATGGAGTAGTTTTATAAGAGAATTGATGCATTCTGCAAATCCACTTCCAGGTTTTTTGCGCAGTCTGTAAAATGTTAGTGGCCGCCAAAACTGGGAATGTTCTCTTACCCAAACCATGAAGGGCACTACTGAAGTGGAAGGGTTTTAATAAGTTTTTCTCCATTTGAGTCGCTGAAAAATCTGATGTGTTACGGAACCAGTCATTGATGTGTCTCATTGCACAGGCCACCGTCATATGCCGCATGCTCAGCACTCCCATTCCCCCATATTCTTTTGGTATCTCCATCACTGACTGAGGCAGTCGCGGTCTTCTCCCCTGCCAGAGGAATTTCTTTAGCATTACATTCAACTGCTTTTCATCTTTACTAGAAAGGTATAATGGCAAAACTTGAAAGATATACAGCCAGCGTGGCACTATCATCATGTTATACAACGCTATGCGTCCCGAGAGAGAGAGAGGTAGCCCCTGCCAATGACCCAGCCTTGTTGCTGTTTCAGTCAGCAGTTTTTGAATGTTCAGATTATAGAGTTGGGATAAGTCGCTCGGGATCTGTACCCCCAGATATTTGATGGCGCCTGCCGCTCTACGTAATGGGAATTTAAATCTCTTCATGTCATCGGGGCTGGACTGGATGTGCATAACACTAGATTTCTCTAAATTGACTTTAAAGCCTGAGAGTTTACCAAATTGGGAGACCCTGTTTATCAGCACACTCAGTGTCGTTGTTGGTTTAGAGGTCATTATCAATAAGTCGTCTGCAAACGCTAATGCTTTCACTGTCTCTCCCCCTACCTCTACCCCAGCTATCTCCCTTTCTAGTTTCAGGCTCCTCAGCAGTGGTTCTATCGAGAGGAGGAAGAGGGCCGGAGATAATGGACAGCCCTGCCTCGTGCCCCTTGCTATAGAAAATTGTGCTGTTCTTGAGCCATTAATCAGTACTGCGGCTGTGGGACCCGAGTATAACGATTGAATCGCCTGATATGCCCATCCCTTGACACCTATGTGTTGTAGCACTGCAAACATGTACTCCCATTCCACTCTGTCGAACGCCTTCTCGGCATCCAGACTCACCAAGACCGCCTTTGTTTCTGTACAACTACATTGTCCCATTGCCATAAGTAGACGCCTCACATTTACTGCGGCATGTCTATTTCGTACAAAACCCACTTGCTCTGGATCTATTAATGTCGGCAACACTCTCTGAATTCTGTTTGCTAGAAGCTTGGCCATGATTTTTGTATCCACATTGATTAGTGATATGGGCCTGTAGGAGTCTGCCTGCGTTTCTTTTCTTCCTGGCTTTAAAAGTAATGTGATTAACGCTTCATTAGCATAGAGTGGGAATTCTCCCAGATCCACCACCTCTTCGTAATATGAGAGCAGAGGTCTTATTATCTGCTGGGTTAACATTTGGTAGAATGCACTAGAGAACCCATCTGGCCCCGGAGCCGAGTGTTTAGGCATCGTTTTAATTATGTCTTGTAGCTCCTTCCCTGTTATTGGTGAATTGAGTTCCTCTAACTCCATCTCACCAAGTTTGTTTAGCCCTGCCTGCTCTAGATACTGATTAATAGAGTCTGTAGAGTGGGGCATGGGCGTAGAGTATAAGTCTTGATAGAAATCTCGAAACACCTTCGCTACCTTGTCTCTTTGGTTTTGAATATGGCCCTCCTTATCCTTGACCGCCACTATTACTCTGCTTCCTCCCCAAGTTTTTATTACACGTGCTAACATGCCTCCCGATTTGTTCCCAAAACGTTGTAACCGATATTTCCTACGTATTAATGCCCTAGAGGCTCGATCTTGTAGGAGGGAATCTAACGCTATTCTTGCTGACTGCATTTGTTCTTTGAAATGTGTGTTGGGATTATTAATGTACCTGCGCTTTGCTTTTTGGAGTCTTTTTTCTAGGTTGGTGATTGCTCTAGTGATTCGCCTTTCTCTTTTTGCTGTGAAGGCTATAATTGCCCCTCTTAATACTGCTTTAGCTGCTTGCCAAAACAAGGATGGCTGGCTTTTGTGGACTGCATTAAATTTTTCATATTCCTCCCAGCTATCTTGTAAGTATCGTTTGAATTCAGTATCTGCGGCTAAGTATGTTGGGAAGCGCCACCCCGCCCCGGCTCCAGATGACCCTGGATCTGTCAAGTCTATCCATGTCATCGCGTGATCTGAGACCTCTTCTGGCCCTATTACTGCTTCTGCTACCATATGAAACATGTTTTGATCTACAAGTATGTAATCTATCCTTGACCAGCTGCCATGTGCCCGTGATAAATGAGTATAGTCTCGTGAGTCTGGATGTAGAGTCCGCCACGTATCTACCAAATTTAGTGATTGCATGAATTGTGGAAGGGCTCTCGATCTCATTCCTCCCCTGCTGGCCCGTCTAGGTGTTGAACAATCTAATGTTGGATCTGCTACGAGATTAAAGTCTCCCATTATAATTAGGGGGATAGTTTTGCGGATGAGACATCTTTGGGCCACCCGCTCATAGAATGATTTGTCAAATAGATTTGGCCCATACAGTGCTACCAGCGTATATTCGCGATGTTGAATCCATAGGTGAATCAGCAGATATCTCCCCTGAGTGTCTCTTTCTATAACTTCCGATTTGGCCACTAATCCCTTGCGGATCAGAATAGCTATTCCTTTACTCCTCCCCTCAGCTGGAATCGCATGTACTTCTCCTACCCACGCCCGCTTCAGTTTCTGATGTTCCTCTGTATTGAGGCGGGTTTCCTGCAAGCAGGCTACATCCGCTCTATGTTTTTTAAGGGCTGCTAGGATTTTTGTTCTTTTGATTGGGGATGAAATACCTCCCACATTCCAAGTAAGGAACCGAACTAAATTGTGCTTAGTCATTACTATGTCCGGTTGTCGAGTAGCGGTGAAATTTTTTGTTTGTGAGGAACCCCGGGGCCCAGCTCCACCCGTGTTCCTTCCTATCTGTCCACATGACTCCAGTGACCTGTTCTGTTGCCCTTCCCCTTTCTATGTGTCCAACAGCGCGATGATCTCTATATGTGTCCCAGAAAGTCCTACATTTAACTTTCCCACCCATCCCCCCCTCTCTCCCGCCCCCCCCTCCCCTCCCCTCCTCCCCTATCCCCCTTGACTCCAACCTTGCACTCCCCTCTCTTATCTTAGATCAGGTGTGCTGAGTCAACGATGGTAGGGTCTCCTCCCTCCCCCCTCCACACTTGCCATAGATAGTATCTCACTGTTCAAACTGGTTCATCTCTCTCTGCAGGAAAAAACACAGCGCTGTAAATCACTACATATTGTACTTACTATTCAACATTAGGCTATTCAGCCAACTTTCTAACATCCAACTGAGACTTGACTTCAGATTACTGAGTTTCTAGCTCTCATTGAATTAAGTTGTGCTCTTCAACTGTTGCTTCCCTCCTGTTCAGAGTTTTTATGATCCTGACATTGAAGTGCCTCTTGAGCTTCTTTTGGAGAGCCAAAGGATCTCCAAGTGCCATCCATGTTGATTTTTAATTGTGCTGGGTATAGTAGCAAAAATCGTTGGTTCCTCTCTGCAAGTTGTCTGCAAATCGGGGTAAAAGCTTTCCTGCGTTCCTGTAACGCCTGTGAATAGTCTTGGAACACTTTAATACTAACTCCATCAAAGTTTAAGGAATCCCATTTTAATCGTGCTCCCCTTAAAATTTCTTCTTTATGTACAAAATTATGTACTTTAACAATCACTGCTCTTGGTCGAGTTCCATTATTAAGTCTTTTCCCCAACCTGTGAGCTCTTTCCAGGCAGAGTGGTCCCATACTGTCAGAAAGGGCAAATTCTGATTTTAACCAGCGTTCTAATTGTTCCGCCAGTGACCGATCCGGTATCGACTCCGGGACACCTATAAGTCTCAAGTTGGATCTTCGAGATCTATTTTCAAGATCATCCATTTTCATTGCCTGCGCTTTCAATTCTTTTTGTATCTCTTGCAACGACGCCACAGCGCTAACTGCGGCGTCCTCTGCTTCCGATACACGTGCTTCAAGTTCGCCCGTTCTTTTTGTTGTTTCACCAAGCTTCGTTTCTACGCTTGTTAGCCTTTCAGCAATCTGGGTTAGTTGCGGTTCCAAAGCGGACTTTACCGCTTCTGTGAGCTGTTCGAGTTGGGCCTGATGGAACCTTGGCGCCGAGTCTGACGCTGGGCTCGGCGCCATCTTGTTTTCGCCGACCCCTCGCTGCTTCTCTGGCTCTTTTTTTGCTGTTTTCCCCGTCATCGCTCTAGTTTCGCGGATGATATAAGAGTCCATGAGTCTTAAGTTTGATTCCGATTACTTTCCTTTGTTTATCAGCAAGTCAATCCAGTTTGTGGAGGGTTCGAGGGAGGGAGGACCCGAGAGTGAAAAGGAATGCGACCTCTTCCCTCAGCCCATCACGTGACTCGGCTTCTGTGTTTAAATATTGCTTAGAAACCTGCTAACAAGATCTTCTGAGAGAAGAGGACATTTCTCTGGTAAGTGAACATTATTTTGCTTTGTGCTTTGGGAACTTAAAGATGGGGGGGTTTAAAGGAGGAATTGTAGGTTAGTGATAGGCAGAATAAAAATATAAAAAAGCAAACTTTATCAGCTAATCTCCATACTCTTTTCCCCTTAGCTATAAAACTTGAACTTTGTACCACAGCATTAACAGATAGCCTCTAGCAGGCACAGCACAACCTAGTTTAGTTTTCATCCCACCCTCCCTCCCCATCTCTCTCACCCCTAGCACAACTCTTCATTTATAGTCAGTTATCCTAATTAGGATAATAAGGGAGGAGAGCTCTTACAGAGTTTTAATTACATTTCATTATTTCTAAGAAGAAAACACTAAATAAATCACACAATATACCATCAGGCTTATTTTCAAAAGAGAAGGGCGCTCATCTTTCGACACAAATCGCAAGATGGGCGTCCTTCTCACAGGGTCGCCCAAATCGGCATAATCAAAAGCCGATTTTGGGCATCCTCAACTGCTTTCCGTCACGGGGATGGCCAAAGTTCACATGGGCGTGTCGGAGGCGTAGCGAAGGCGGGACTGGGGGCGTGCCTAACACATGGGCATCCTCGACCGAAAATGGAAAAAAGAAGGGCGTCCCTGAAGAACACTTGGACGACTTTACCTGGTCCTTTTTTTCTTACGACCATGCCACAAAAATGTGCCCTAAATAACCAGATGACCACCGGAGGGATTCGGGGATGACCTCCCCTTACTCCCCCAGTGGGCACTAACCCCCTCCCACCCGCAAAAAAAATTAAAAAAAAATTTTTCAGCCTCTATACCAGCCTCAAATATCATACTCAGCTCCATGACAGCAGTATGCAGGTCCCTGGAGCAGTTTTAGTGGGTGCAGTGCACTTTAGGCAGGTGGACTCAGGCCCATCCCCCCTACTTGTTACACTTGTGGTGGTAAATGTGAGCCCTTCAAAACCCACCACAAACCCACTGTACCCACATGTAGGTGCCCCCTTTCACCCATAAGGGCTATGGTAGTGGTGTACAGTTGTGGGACTGGGTTTTGGGGGGCTCAGCACACAAGGTAAGGGAACTATGTACCTGGGAGCAATTTCTGAAGTCCACTGCAGTGCCCCCTAGGGTGCCTGGTTGGTGTCTTGGCATGTCAGGGGGACCAGTGCATTACGAATGCTGGCTCCTCCCATGACCAAAGGGTTTGGATTTGGTCGTTTCTGAGATGGGCGTCCTCAGTTTCCATTATCGCCGAAAATTGGGGACGACCATCTCTAAGGATGACCATCTATCTCTAAGGTCGACCTAAATTTCGTGATTTGGGTGTCCCTGACCATATTCGCGAAACGAAAGATGGATGCCCATCTTGTTTCAATAATACAGGTTTCCCCACCCATTCGCCAGGACATCCTGCGAGGACGTCCTCAGGAAAACTTGGGCACCCCTTTCGATTATGCTCCTCCATATAAACTAAAGACATTTTTATATTAGACTAATATCCTTAATACCTTAGCAAGTTTTAAATTATTGAAAAACTCAAAAATACTAATATGGAGACAGCACTCCAGCAGTGAGAGGGGTGCTATCCAGTCTTTTGCACTGTGTGTCACATGTATAATTATCTCCCAGTTGGTGAGCAGTTATATGTGTGTGCCTGATGCAAACAGCTCCTAGCTGTCAGAGAACAGGTCCGTTCTCTTGAGGCTAGAGAAGCTGACTTGGTGGAGCTGAAGGAGACAGAGATGTACATATAGGAGACCTACAGGGATGTTTTAGAGAAGTCCCACCTCCAGCCTGGTAGCCCCTGTGATACCTTGGAGGAGGGATGTCTCCTAGAAGGAGATCATCACCCTGGTGAAGTAGGAAGTTCTCCTTTAGCCAGGACCTGCCCACCAGGGGATGCATTATCCTCTCGCAACAAGGATATGTCTCTGAGAGCACCTGCCCAAGCAGAAAGGGTTAGGACATCTGTTGTAGTTGGTGATTCGATCATTAGGCTAATGGATAGCTGGGTGCCTGGTCACTTGCCTGCCTGGTGCAAAGATGGCGGACCTCGCGCTTCACCTAGACAGGATCTTAGATAGTGCTGGGGAGAATCCGGCTGTCTTGGTACATGTGGGTACCAATGACATAGTAAAATATGGGAGGGAAGTTCTGGAAGCCAAATTTAGGCTCTTAGGTAGAAAGCTGAAGTCCAGATCCTCCAGGGTATCATTTTCAGAGATGCTCCCTGTTCCACACGCAGGGCAGGCAGGAGAGCTCTGAAGTCTTAATGCATGGTTGAGATGATGGTGCAGGGATGAGGGATTTAAATTTGCTAGGAACTGGTTGACATTCTGGGAAAGGGGGTGACTGTTCCAAAAGGATAGGCTCCACATTAACCAGGATGGAACCAGGCTGCTGGTGCTAACTTTTATAAAGGAGATAGAGCAGCTTTTAAACTAGAATGGGGGGGGGGGGGGGGGGGGGGGGGAAGCCAACAGTCATCCAGGAGCGCATGGTTCAGTGTGGAGTATCCTTGTAGGATACTATTGAAACAGGACATTTATGGAATCCCAGTACAGAGGTTTCAACAATGCTGAAAGTAAGCCAGGTGTGCTTAATGAGAAAGCAGGATAAAGGATGCACATTATCCCCTTCAACTTCTTAGCAGCTTGTAGATCAAAGGAAAAAATACAATTTGAAGTGCCTGTATGCTAGAATCCTAAAAAATAAAGATGGGAGAGTTAGAATATATAAAACTAAATGATGAGGTAGATATAATAGGCATCTCAGAGACTTGGTGGAAAGATGACAATCAGTGGGACGCTGTGTTAACAGGGTAAAATTTATATCACAGTGATAGAGAGCTCAAGTTGGAGGGAGTGGTTGCACTATATGTTAAAGATGGAATTGAGCCAAATAAAATATACATTTTCATGACACAGCAGCTTGGAATCATTATGGGTAGAAATTCCATGTGTGAAGGGAAGGAACATTCTTGTAGGGCTGTACTACCATCTGCCGGGACAGAATGAACAGACAGATGAAGAAATGTTTACAGAGATTAGGAAAGCTGGCAAATTAGGCAATGCTATAATAATGGGTGATTTCAATTACCCCGATATTGACTGGATAAATGTTACATCATGGAGTGCCAGGAAGATAAAATGTCTAGATGTAATAAATGACTGCTTCTTGGAGTAAGTGGTCCAGGAACTGATGAGATGGGAAGCCATTTTGGATCTGGTCCTTGGTGGTGTGCAGGGCATAGCGCGAGAGATGCTGTTGTTGGGTCCCCTGGGAAACAGTGATCATAACATGGTCAAATTTTAGCTACTATCTGGGATGAACCCACAAAGGAAATCTACTGTAGCTGCATTTAATTTTTTAATATTTGAAAAGGCGACTATAATAAAATGAGGAAAATGGTTAAAAAGAAACTAAAAGGATCGGCTGTTAAGATTAGGACACTATCAGGCTCATTTTCAAAAGAGAAGGATGTCCATCTTTCGACATAAATCGGAACATGGACGTCCATCTCCCAGAGACGTCCAAATCGGAATAATGAAACCTGATTTTGAATGTCTCCAACTGAAGTCCGTTGCAAGGACGTCCAAATTTCAAGGGGCTGTGTCGGAGGCGAAGCGAAGGCGGGACTTGGGTGTGCCTAACACTTGGACGTTTTTGACCCATAATTGAAAAAAGCAAGGACATCCATGACGAATACTTGGACGTTTTCACCCGGATATGTTTTTTTACGAATAAGGCACAAAAAGGTGCCCGAAATGACCAGATGACCACCGGAGGGAATCAGGGATGACCTCCCGTTACTCCCCCAGTGGTCACTAACCCCTCCCACCCTCAAAAAAATTAAAAAAAAATTTTTCAGCCTCTATACCAGCCTCAAATATCATACTCAGCTCCATGACAGCAGTATGCAGGTCCCTGGAGCAGTTTTAGTGGGTGCAGTGCACTTTAGGCAGGTGGACTCAGGCCCATCCCCCCTACTTGTTACACTTGTGGTGGTAAATGTGAGCCCTTCAAAACCCACCACAAACCCACTGTACCCACATGTAGGTGCCCCCTTTCACCCATAAGGGCTATGGTAGTGGTGTACAGTTGTGGGACTGGGTTTTGGGGGGCTCAGCACACAAGGTAAGGGAACTATGTACCTGGGAGCAATTTCTGAAGTCCACTGCAGTGCCCCCTAGGGTGCCTGGTTGGTGTCTTGGCATGTCAGGGGGACCAGTGCATTACGAATGCTGGCTCCTCCCATGACCAAAGGGTTTGGATTTGGTCGTTTCTGAGATGGGCGTCCTCAGTTTCCATTATCGCCGAAAATTGGGGACGACCATCTCTAAGGATGACCATCTATCTCTAAGGTCGACCTAAATTTCGTGATTTGGGTGTCCCTGACCATATTCGCGAAACGAAAGATGGATGCCCATCTTGTTTCAATAATACAGGTTTCCCCACCCATTCGCCAGGACATCCTGCGAGGACGTCCTCAGGAAAACTTGGGCACCCCTTTCGATTATGCTCCTCCATATAAACTAAAGACATTTTTATATTAGACTAATATCCTTAATACCTTAGCAAGTTTTAAATTATTGAAAAACTCAAAAATACTAATATGGAGACAGCACTCCAGCAGTGAGAGGGGTGCTATCCAGTCTTTTGCACTGTGTGTCACATGTATAATTATCTCCCAGTTGGTGAGCAGTTATATGTGTGTGCCTGATGCAAACAGCTCCTAGCTGTCAGAGAACAGGTCCGTTCTCTTGAGGCTAGAGAAGCTGACTTGGTGGAGCTGAAGGAGACAGAGATGTACATATAGGAGACCTACAGGGATGTTTTAGAGAAGTCCCACCTCCAGCCTGGTAGCCCCTGTGATACCTTGGAGGAGGGATGTCTCCTAGAAGGAGATCATCACCCTGGTGAAGTAGGAAGTTCTCCTTTAGCCAGGACCTGCCCACCAGGGGATGCATTATCCTCTCGCAACAAGGATATGTCTCTGAGAGCACCTGCCCAAGCAGAAAGGGTTAGGACATCTGTTGTAGTTGGTGATTCGATCATTAGGCTAATGGATAGCTGGGTGCCTGGTCACTTGCCTGCCTGGTGCAAAGATGGCGGACCTCGCGCTTCACCTAGACAGGATCTTAGATAGTGCTGGGGAGAATCCGGCTGTCTTGGTACATGTGGGTACCAATGACATAGTAAAATATGGGAGGGAAGTTCTGGAAGCCAAATTTAGGCTCTTAGGTAGAAAGCTGAAGTCCAGATCCTCCAGGGTATCATTTTCAGAGATGCTCCCTGTTCCACACGCAGGGCAGGCAGGAGAGCTCTGAAGTCTTAATGCATGGTTGAGATGATGGTGCAGGGATGAGGGATTTAAATTTGCTAGGAACTGGTTGACATTCTGGGAAAGGGGGTGACTGTTCCAAAAGGATAGGCTCCACATTAACCAGGATGGAACCAGGCTGCTGGTGCTAACTTTTATAAAGGAGATAGAGCAGCTTTTAAACTAGAATGGGGGGGGGGGGGGGGGGGGGCGGAAGCCAACAGTCATCCAGGAGCGCATGGTTCAGTGTGGAGTATCCTTGTAGGATACTATTGAAACAGGACATTTATGGAATCCCAGTACAGAGGTTTCAACAATGCTGAAAGTAAGCCAGGTGTGCTTAATGAGAAAGCAGGATAAAGGATGCACATTATCCCCTTCAACTTCTTAGCAGCTTGTAGATCAAAGGAAAAAATACAATTTGAAGTGCCTGTATGCTAGAATCCTAAAAAATAAAGATGGGAGAGTTAGAATATATAAAACTAAATGATGAGGTAGATATAATAGGCATCTCAGAGACTTGGTGGAAAGATGACAATCAGTGGGACGCTGTGTTAACAGGGTAAAATTTATATCACAGTGATAGAGAGCTCAAGTTGGAGGGAGTGGTTGCACTATATGTTAAAGATGGAATTGAGCCAAATAAAATATACATTTTCATGACACAGCAGCTTGGAATCATTATGGGTAGAAATTCCATGTGTGAAGGGAAGGAACATTCTTGTAGGGCTGTACTACCATCTGCCGGGACAGAATGAACAGACAGATGAAGAAATGTTTACAGAGATTAGGAAAGCTGGCAAATTAGGCAATGCTATAATAATGGGTGATTTCAATTACCCCGATATTGACTGGATAAATGTTACATCATGGAGTGCCAGGAAGATAAAATGTCTAGATGTAATAAATGACTGCTTCTTGGAGTAAGTGGTCCAGGAACTGATGAGATGGGAAGCCATTTTGGATCTGGTCCTTGGTGGTGTGCAGGGCATAGCGCGAGAGATGCTGTTGTTGGGTCCCCTGGGAAACAGTGATCATAACATGGTCAAATTTTAGCTACTATCTGGGATGAACCCACAAAGGAAATCTACTGTAGCTGCATTTAATTTTTTAATATTTGAAAAGGCGACTATAATAAAATGAGGAAAATGGTTAAAAAGAAACTAAAAGGATCGGCTGTTAAGATTAGGACACTATCAGGCTCATTTTCAAAAGAGAAGGATGTCCATCTTTCGACATAAATCGGAACATGGACGTCCATCTCCCAGAGACGTCCAAATCGGAATAATGAAACCTGATTTTGAATGTCTCCAACTGAAGTCCGTTGCAAGGACGTCCAAATTTCAAGGGGCTGTGTCGGAGGCGAAGCGAAGGCGGGACTTGGGTGTGCCTAACACTTGGACGTTTTTGACCCATAATTGAAAAAAGCAAGGACATCCATGACGAATACTTGGACGTTTTCACCCGGATATGTTTTTTTACGAATAAGGCACAAAAAGGTGCCCGAAATGACCAGATGACCACCGGAGGGAATCAGGGATGACCTCCCGTTACTCCCCCAGTGGTCACTAACCCCTCCCACCCTCAAAAAAAATTAAAAAAAAATTTTTCAGCCTCTATACCAGCCTCAAATATCATACTCAGCTCCATGACAGCAGTATGCAGGTCCCTGGAGCAGTTTTAGTGGGTGCAGTGCACTTTAGGCAGGTGGACTCAGGCCCATCCCCCCTACTTGTTACACTTGTGGTGGTAAATGTGAGCCCTTCAAAACCCACCACAAACCCACTGTACCCACATGTAGGTGCCCCCTTTCACCCATAAGGGCTATGGTAGTGGTGTACAGTTGTGGGACTGGGTTTTGGGGGGCTCAGCACACAAGGTAAGGGAACTATGTACCTGGGAGCAATTTCTGAAGTCCACTGCAGTGCCCCCTAGGGTGCCTGGTTGGTGTCTTGGCATGTCAGGGGGACCAGTGCATTACGAATGCTGGCTCCTCCCATGACCAAAGGGTTTGGATTTGGTCGTTTCTGAGATGGGCGTCCTCAGTTTCCATTATCGCCGAAAATTGGGGACGACCATCTCTAAGGATGACCATCTATCTCTAAGGTCGACCTAAATTTCGTGATTTGGGTGTCCCTGACCATATTCGCGAAACGAAAGATGGATGCCCATCTTGTTTCAATAATACAGGTTTCCCCACCCATTCGCCAGGACATCCTGCGAGGACGTCCTCAGGAAAACTTGGGCACCCCTTTCGATTATGCTCCTCCATATAAACTAAAGACATTTTTATATTAGACTAATATCCTTAATACCTTAGCAAGTTTTAAATTATTGAAAAACTCAAAAATACTAATATGGAGACAGCACTCCAGCAGTGAGAGGGGTGCTATCCAGTCTTTTGCACTGTGTGTCACATGTATAATTATCTCCCAGTTGGTGAGCAGTTATATGTGTGTGCCTGATGCAAACAGCTCCTAGCTGTCAGAGAACAGGTCCGTTCTCTTGAGGCTAGAGAAGCTGACTTGGTGGAGCTGAAGGAGACAGAGATGTACATATAGGAGACCTACAGGGATGTTTTAGAGAAGTCCCACCTCCAGCCTGGTAGCCCCTGTGATACCTTGGAGGAGGGATGTCTCCTAGAAGGAGATCATCACCCTGGTGAAGTAGGAAGTTCTCCTTTAGCCAGGACCTGCCCACCAGGGGATGCATTATCCTCTCGCAACAAGGATATGTCTCTGAGAGCACCTGCCCAAGCAGAAAGGGTTAGGACATCTGTTGTAGTTGGTGATTCGATCATTAGGCTAATGGATAGCTGGGTGCCTGGTCACTTGCCTGCCTGGTGCAAAGATGGCGGACCTCGCGCTTCACCTAGACAGGATCTTAGATAGTGCTGGGGAGAATCCGGCTGTCTTGGTACATGTGGGTACCAATGACATAGTAAAATATGGGAGGGAAGTTCTGGAAGCCAAATTTAGGCTCTTAGGTAGAAAGCTGAAGTCCAGATCCTCCAGGGTATCATTTTCAGAGATGCTCCCTGTTCCACACGCAGGGCAGGCAGGAGAGCTCTGAAGTCTTAATGCATGGTTGAGATGATGGTGCAGGGATGAGGGATTTAAATTTGCTAGGAACTGGTTGACATTCTGGGAAAGGGGGTGACTGTTCCAAAAGGATAGGCTCCACATTAACCAGGATGGAACCAGGCTGCTGGTGCTAACTTTTATAAAGGAGATAGAGCAGCTTTTAAACTAGAATGGGTGGGGGGGGGGGGGGGGGGGGGGGCGGAAGCCAACAGTCATCCAGGAGCGCATGGTTCAGTGTGGAGTATCCTTGTAGGATACTATTGAAACAGGACATTTATGGAATCCCAGTACAGAGGTTTCAACAATGCTGAAAGTAAGCCAGGTGTGCTTAATGAGAAAGCAGGATAAAGGATGCACATTATCCCCTTCAACTTCTTAGCAGCTTGTAGATCAAAGGAAAAAATACAATTTGAAGTGCCTGTATGCTAGAATCCTAAAAAATAAAGATGGGAGAGTTAGAATATATAAAACTAAATGATGAGGTAGATATAATAGGCATCTCAGAGACTTGGTGGAAAGATGACAATCAGTGGGACGCTGTGTTAACAGGGTAAAATTTATATCACAGTGATAGAGAGCTCAAGTTGGAGGGAGTGGTTGCACTATATGTTAAAGATGGAATTGAGCCAAATAAAATATACATTTTCATGACACAGCAGCTTGGAATCATTATGGGTAGAAATTCCATGTGTGAAGGGAAGGAACATTCTTGTAGGGCTGTACTACCATCTGCCGGGACAGAATGAACAGACAGATGAAGAAATGTTTACAGAGATTAGGAAAGCTGGCAAATTAGGCAATGCTATAATAATGGGTGATTTCAATTACCCCGATATTGACTGGATAAATGTTACATCATGGAGTGCCAGGAAGATAAAATGTCTAGATGTAATAAATGACTGCTTCTTGGAGTAAGTGGTCCAGGAACTGATGAGATGGGAAGCCATTTTGGATCTGGTCCTTGGTGGTGTGCAGGGCATAGCGCGAGAGATGCTGTTGTTGGGTCCCCTGGGAAACAGTGATCATAACATGGTCAAATTTTAGCTACTATCTGGGATGAACCACAAAGGAAATCTACTGTAGCTGCATTTAATTTTTTAATATTTGAAAAGGCGACTATAATAAAATGAGGAAAATGGTTAAAAAGAAACTAAAAGGATCGGCTGTTAAGATTAGGACACTATCAGGCTCATTTTCAAAAGAGAAGGATGTCCATCTTTCGACATAAATCGGAACATGGACGTCCATCTCCCAGAGACGTCCAAATCGGAATAATGAAACCTGATTTTGAATGTCTCCAACTGAAGTCCGTTGCAAGGACGTCCAAATTTCAAGGGGCTGTGTCGGAGGCGAAGCGAAGGCGGGACTTGGGTGTGCCTAACACTTGGACGTTTTTGACCCATAATTGAAAAAAGCAAGGACATCCATGACGAATACTTGGACGTTTTCACCCGGATATGTTTTTTTACGAATAAGGCACAAAAAGGTGCCCGAAATGACCAGATGACCACCGGAGGGAATCAGGGATGACCTCCCGTTACTCCCCCAGTGGTCACTAACCCCTCCCACCCTCAAAAAAAACATCTTTAAAAATATTTTGTGCCAGCCTCTATGCCAGCCTCAGATTTCATACTCAGGTACATGATAGCGCATGAAGGCCCCAGGAGCAGTTTTAGTGGGTACTGCAGTGCACTTTGGACAGGCGTACCCAGGCCCATCCGCCCCACCTGTTACATTTGTGGAGGAAACAGCAAGCTCTCCAAAACCCACCACAAACCCACTGTACCCACATATAGGTGCCCCCTTCACCCGTAAGGGCTATGGTAGTGGTGTACAGTTGTGGGTAGTGGGTTTTGGGGGGCTCAGCACACAAGGTAAGGGAGCTATGTTCCTGGGAGCATTTTATGAAGTCCACTGCAGTGCCCCCTAGGGCACTAGAAATGCTGGTTCCTCCCACGTCCAAATGGCTTGCATTTGGATGTTTCTGACATGGACGTCTTTGGTTTCAAAAATCTCAGAAAGTCAAAGACGTCCATGTCTAGGGACGTCCAAATTCAAAGACGTCCTTGGTATTTTCGAAACGAAAGATGAACGTCCATCTTTTTTTGAAAATACGGTTTTCCCTGCCCCCGGATTTGGATGTTTTACCAGGACGTCCAAATCCAAACATAGGCTTTTTTTTTTTAAAATGCCCCTCCACATCAGGTGTGGATGTTATTCAAAAATACCATCTTGGAAGCCCAGTCCAGATGCATTCCACGTATTTGCAAAGGTGGAAAGAAGAGAAAATGACAGCCAGCATGGTTAAAAGGTGAAGTAAAAGAGGCCATTACAGCCAAAAGATTGCCCTTCATAGAATAGAAAAAGGACCCAAATGAAGAAAATAAGAAGCCACATAAGCACTGGCAAGTCAGATGCAAAGCTAAAAGAGAATATGAAGATAAACTTGCTGCAGAGGCTAAAACTCACAGTAACAACTTTTTTAGGTACATCAGATGCAGAAAGCCTGTGGGACCATTAGATCATGAAGGAGCAAAAGGGATACTCAGAGAGGACAAGGCCATAGCAGAGAAACTGAATGAATTATTTGCTTCTGTGTTTATGGAAGAAGATGTAAGACATCTTGCCTGTACCGGAAATGGTTTTCAAGGGTGATGATGTGGAGGAACTGAAAGAAATCTCAGAGAACATGGAACATGTACTGAGCCAAATTGACAAACTAAAGAGTAATAAATCACCTGGACCGGATGGCATACATCCAAGGGTACTCAAAGAACTCAAACATGAAATTGCTGATCTGCTGTTAGTAATATGTAACTTGTCATTAAAATCATCTGTAGTACCTGAAGATTGGAGGGTGTCCAATGTGACGCCGATTTTTAAAAGGGGTTCTAGGGGTGATTTGGGAAATTATAGACCGGTAAATCTGATGTTGGTGTTGGGCTAAATTGTGGAAACTATTATAAAGTGTCGTTGTAGATAATACGCTGAAATCTTCTGCTCAGTGTGCTAGTGGCGGCTAAAAAATCAAACAGGATGCTAGGAATTATTAGGAAAGGGATGGTGAATAGGACCAAAAATACTATAATACTTTTGTATTGCTCTATGGTACGTCTGCACCTTGATATTGCGTTCAGTTCTGGTCGCTGTATCGCGGAATTAGAAAAGGTTCAAAGAAGAGAGACCAAAATGATAAACGGGATGGAACTCCTTTCGTATGAGGAAATGCCAAAGAGGTTAGGACTCTTCAGCTTAGAAAAGAAATGGGAGATATGATTGAGGTCTACAAAATCCCGAGTGGTGTAGAACGAGTAGAAGTAAAAAGATTTGTTACTCGTTCCAAAAGTACAAAGACTAGGAGACACTCGAGGAAGTTACATGGAAATACTTTTAAAACAAATAGGAGGAAATATTTTTTCTCTCAACGAATAGTTAAGTTCTGGAACTCTGCCGGAGGATATGGTAACGGCGGTTAGCTTATCTGGGTTTAAAAAAGGTTTGGACAAATTCCTGGAGACAGACATGGGGAAGCCTCTGCTTGCCCTGGGATTTGTAGTATGAAATGTTGCCATGATTTGGGTTTCTGCCAGGTACTTGTGTGTTTGGAAAACAGGACATTGGGCTAGATGGACCATTGGTCTGACCCAGTATGACTACTCTTATGTTCTTAGACTTTGATTTTCATGGCTATAGCTATCTGAGGTATTATGCTTTGAAGCAGAAACACTTTAGCTCTTCAGTTTCTTAGCTGTTAATTCTCTGATGTGCTATTTTTACTTTCTGTGATATGCAACTTTTATTTATTTATTTATGGGTTACTTATACCCCACATTTTCCCACTCATGCAGGCGCAATGTGGCTTACAGAGAATTAAATAAAAATTACAAAGTGAAAAGCTTAGGAAAGTATACAAGAAGCAAACAGGGGAGGGGAATCTAACAGCAGGGTAAGGGACAAGGGATGCATCAATCAACGGTGTAAGTTGGAAGGTCGATCAAGGGGAACATGTATTCCGGGGCAGCCCCATAGATGACTTTATGTGTTAGGGAGCAGATCTTGAAAGCAATGCGGTCCTGTACAGGCAGCCAATGAAGTTTAAAGCGCGAGGGTGCGGCATGAGCAAAGCGTCTTTCTCTAAGGATGAGTCTTGCCGCAGTGTACTGAGTTTTCACAGATAATCTATAAAAATAGCACATTTTAAAAGGCATTGTTAAAGAATGCATTTATCTATGATCTCCCACTTCACCTTTTTTCAGAAATTTCAGTGTAAGAAATGTTAGAAGGGTGACAAATGAAGAAAGGGGGCACAGAGGTTTACGTGTACTGGAAGATTGTTCTGACTGAGCTATTTTCATAAGGGAAATAGGGGCTCTTTTTACAAAGCTGTGCTACGAATTAGAAGTGTGCTGAATGCAAAGAAGCACATTCTATTTCTGTGGGCTTCTTGCAGCATTCAGTGCACCCTAATTAGTAGCACAGCTTTGTAAAAGGAGCACTAAATATTTAAGGGGAGGTATAATTATACTTCAGAAATAACTCACAGGACTCTAGGGGGTTCTTCCAAGTAATCTTTCTACCAAATGATTTTATGAAACTAACCTTTTTTTTTAATAAAGGAATTTCCCACAGAGGTAAGAGGATCTTCATGTAAAGAACAGTAGAATAGGATGTTTATCTTTGGAGGCTGCAGGGTACAAGTCCTCCACTGATGGTAGTGTCTGCAATCAGGTTCTTGGGGTGGGAATAGCAATAGCACTAAGCATGCTTAGAGGAGCATTGTAATTGAATATCACACCAAAACTCTGTTAAGTGCCCCATCTGTATTTTGTTTTACAAAGGAAAGAAAAGAAAACACCTTCCCCATCACCTGTCCACACCCCCCCTCCCATGCTGAGGAACTGTTTAGCAGGAGGCAATGTAGGTAGCCATTCCAGGCAATGCCTCCCATGGGCGTAGTTTGGGGGGGGGCGAGGGGGGCATTGCCCCCCCTAATGAGTGCTACTCTTACCTGCATCATCGAGATAAATTCCTGCCCAAGGAAAAGCAGTGTGCACCAGTTCATCCGCGGAGCCTTGCACTCATGCGCTTTGCAAGGCTGAAAGGCTCCTCCTCTCTCTGCTGCCGCCCGCCTTAGTCCCACCCCCTCTAGCATGAAGTGTATGCGTCAGAGAGAGAACCAGCACGCAGCAGCAGTGCATAACCTACGACGCAGCTCCACGAGTCCGCAGTCTGCTGTCATAGCCGCCCCGTCCCGCCTCCCCAATGGCAAGAATGATCTCCATGTATGTCCTGGACTGCTGCCAACTTTCCTCCCTCCAGCTCCCTGCGGTTCGATGGTGCTTGCTAACCTACCTCAATCGCTGCCAGCAGAGGCACTGGAGCGATTGAAAGGAGCTGCCTGGGTGCCTCGATCTTCCTTGTGGCACGTCCTGCCCACGCGGAATAGGAATTTGCCTCAGAGAAGGCAGAACACATCACAGGGAAGATCGAGGCACCCAGGCAGCATCTTTCAATGCTGCAGTGCCCCTGCCTGCAGCGATTGAGGCAGCTTAGCAAGCACCATCGGACCACGGGGATTAGGATGGAGGGAGAGACTCTGGAACCACCGGGGGGTGGGGGGGTGGGGAGGGGAGAGATAAAGGGAGAAAATGCAGGCAAAAGGGAGGGAGAACTAAGTGCTGCTCTGCTGGAATGGGAGGGAAGAGGGAGAGACAGACAGGAAGAGATGCTGGAGCAGTGGCGTTCCTAGGGGGGCGGTGGGTGCGGTCCACCCCGGGTGCACGCCGCTGGGGGGGGGGGGTGCCGCGCGTGCCTGTCCTCCATTGTTCCATGCTTCTTCTCTGCCCCGGAACAGGTTACTTCCTGTTCCGGAGCAGAGAAGAATCATGGAACAGCGGAGGACAGGCGCGCGCGGCACCCCCCCAGCGGTGTGCACCTGGCGGGGGGGGGGGTTCCTTTGCGGGGGTGTCCTTTCACCGGGGAGGGGGGTCCGTGCTGCATCGGGTGGGGGGGGCGCTGCACCCGGGGGGCGGGGCGCATCGGCGATCCACCCCGGGTGCCAGCCCCCCCAGGAACGCCACTCTGCTGGAGGGAGAGGGAGAGGCCGAGAGGGATACATAGATGCTGGATCAGCTTGGAGGGTGGGGGGCAAGGGAAAGACTGATTGACTGACTAGGTAAAGAGAGGGGGGAAAAAGACCCTGGAGACATAGGAGGGAGACATACTGAACTGTGGGGATGAAAGAGGGAGACATCCTGGCCTCAGGGTGGGGGAAGAAGGGAAGAGAGAGGAGAGTGACAGGGAAACAAGAGATGTGAGATATAGAGGGAAAGGGATAAGAACACAAAGGGGCACTACTGGACGGGGGTGGGGGGGGTGGGTTAGTGACACAGAGGGGCAATACTGATCACAGCAGGGGATAGGGAAAAAGAGAGGGAAATGCAGGCCAAGGCAAGACAAAGACATAGATGGGAAACTGCTGAATTTAAGGGCTGGATCGGAACATTTTAAGGGCAGATGCTGAAACTGGAGGAAAGATAGGGACAGGGCTACTGGTGGCATAAGGATACGAGGATGGTGGACATGGTGAGAGAAAAAAATATCAAATGGAAAGAAAACACTGCATAAAACAGAAGACACTGGGACCAAAATGAATAGAATAACTAAATGCTCAGACAACAAAGGTAGAAAAAGTATTTTATTCAGAATTTATTAATTGGAATACGTCAGCTTTTGGAAATGTGTATCTGTGATATTTTGCATTTAAGTTTCAATTCCAGTTTCTTGTGTCATATCTGTTGTGTCATGTGTTTTTCATGTGTGATCAAGGTGCAGTATTCTGCTAGCATGTAGTATTTGCAGTCCTATTTGTTATGTTTTTTTCACTAGGTAGTGTATTGATGTATTAGAGCCCGGTGTAATATTTACAGTGCTGCCTTTTCACGCATAAGGTTGTAGCTCGTCCTGTCCTTGAAATTAGTGCTGTTACAGTTTGGTAAGATTCTCAGTTTGTTTTTGCACAAGTTTGTGTATAGTGTTTTGCAGTGGAGAGATTGTGTGTTGGCCTTACTGAGGTGGCACCAAAACATCAGAAAGTGTTTTAGAGCCTAAATCATGAGACACTACCTCTTGAAGGATCTTTAAATAGTTTAATTGTTCCATAGGCATGTTGGCTGAGGGCAAGTAGGATATGTATGACAGAAGAGAGGCAGACTGACTGCAGGCCTCTATGGATGTGTAGGCATCATCTACAAAATCAGAATTTGAATACATTTGTATGATTTGTTGTCATCTCCACTTCGCTCTATTTTGGGGGGGATATGGAGTTTGTAATACAGAATAGAAGGTGCAGAGTGTTGCTGAGATTGTTCGATCCTGTTGAGAATCCAGACTTCACTCCGGAGTCCCACACAAAAGAATTTGTTGAATGATGCTATCACTTATAATGTTGGTTTTACCTGATAGTTGAAACTAGGTGGAAGGGGATGATTTCTTTATGCATAGAAGGCCCTGCTGTCTTACACTGCTAGCTTAAAACTGAGTAGGTTGAACGCTGAGTCCTATCCTTTCACCATCCAGGGCAGCAAGGGAGGCAGAAAATGGAGAAGCTGTTGTGCAAAGTCTTTGGGTAAAAATAGGATTGGGAAAGGTTATTGTGAGCTTTTGTGGAGGAGCTGGCTCTTTTGGGAATAACCATAATGAATGTGTATAAGATATATATGTATGCAAATGAATATGCTAATATGCCCCGCCCCCATCCTTTGCCCCCCCAAATGAAACAGTCAAACTACGCCCATGACGCCTCCATAAGCCACAATACTCCTGAGAGGTCCTGCGAGCTGGGTCAGAGACTCTCTTACACTCCCAGTATGCCATCTGCTGCCATTACACAAGAGGAGGGGCAAGCTGTCCCACCCAATGTTGAAGAATAACTTTTTTAGCCAATACCAAAGCCACTAAAGCAGCGTCTCAGCCTACTAGCAGGACCCCATAAGACCACTCAGAGGAGGTATCTAAGACATCTTCCAGTACAGCAATAATGCCGGGCCAGAAGCTCTGAAGCAATGGACAGTCTAAAAAATGGTATACCAAGAAGCCCTGACCCAGGCCACATTTATCACACTCACCAGACTCCCAAAGGCCCACTGCCTTGCCTTTGCTTATAGTGATATAAGCATTGAGCAAAATCTTAAACTGGACCTCATGGAAACCCACATTAGGAGTAACCCAGAAGCAGAGGCGTAGCCAGGTTTTGATCTCAAGGGGAGCAGACTTTTATAAAATAGGCGCCGGTTGGTGTCAGCTAGACAGCAGTGTCTGTGTTGTTGCTCAAGGGCTGTGGCGGGCACCGATTAATACAGACTGTCTCTGTTGCATCTTGCCTACAAGGAAACAGTAAGTTACATCAGGAGGCAGGATGCAGAAGAGGTCCCTGAACTAGCCAGAGCAGGCAACCTGTCTTCTTAACTACAAAGTAAAAATATTCAAATCGTGACCATCACCTCAGGAATAGCACACACATTCCTTCCACTGCTAGACACCTTGTTTAAATCAAATGGGCTTTTGTTTGTGTGGTGACTACAGGATGTGGAGACCACTAGTCTTCAGCATTTTTATTTTGGGTGGCAAGAGCCTGCTTTCAAATAGGGCTAGACACTTTGCCATTCAGGTTTTCAGGCTATCCACAATGAATCTGCATGAGAAAGATTTGCATGTAATGGAGGCAGTATATGCAAATCAATTTCATGCATATTTAATGTGGATATCCTGAAAACCTGACTGGCAAGGGGGTACTCCAGGACCAACTTGGGAAACACTGCCCTAGAACACAAAACTTACCACCCTATAACAGCCCTAACCCACCTATGAAAAGACAGTGCTAGGTATATTACACTGGGTTCTGGAGCACCAATATACCTACTATTGGGAAACTGGATCAAGCAGCACTGTTACACATCCCTACACAGACACTACATGCTAGCAGAATCCTTCACCTCAGTCACATATACAGAACATGGAGAGACCCTCATCTATATAACATAAGAGTAGCCATACTGGGTCAGACCAATGGTCCATCTAGCCCAGTAGCTTGTTTCCAACAGTGGCCAACCCAGGTCACAAGCACCTGGCAGAAACCCAAATTGTGACAACATTTCATCCTACCAATCTAATACAGAATAGGGAGCCACACACACACACAAAAAAAACAACAACAAGAAAAGTTGAAATAGAGACCCCCTCCTCGCTGACCAAGAAAAACAGACTCTATAAACAGTGCAATACTGGTAAAAAGAAACAGATTTTCTCCTGAACTTTGCAAAATAAAAATAGAAAAATTATACATTTTACAAAGCAGGTACATCTCAATCCTTACAAAGTATTAAATAAAAATAATGTTTTTTCTACCTTTGTTGTTTGGGAATTTGGCTGGTCCCAGTCTTTTTTTCCACGTTCCATGAGTCAGCCTTACAAATTCTTTTCCAGGCTGGCCTTTCCATTTCTTCTCTCTCCTCTTGTCTTCTTCATTTCCTTTTCTACATCTGTTTCCTTTCTTTCTCTACATCTGTTTGGCACCGATCTTTCATTTTATGTCCCTGCTATCAAATAGCTATGTATAGAGCTCCCAAGTGATCCAGTTCCAGAAGGGAGATTTTTTCAACCATTCCTAGTGTGAACTCACATCCCAAATTCATGTGGAATTTGCAGTCCCTGATTCTACCCATCAAAATCTGTGCTGCAGTACATCCAAAATGACTTAAGAAAATGCACTCGGACCCCTGCAGGGTTGCTAATCTGAAGATATCAGAGATGTGCATTTTCAAATACTGTCATATTCCTAATATCAAATTCAAAATAAAATACCTTTTTCTACTGTTGTTAGAACAATTTATTTTTTTCATTTGCTTTGGTCCCATTATCTTTTTTTCTGTTTTTCTCTATTTCTTGCCCATCTGACATTTCTTCTGTCCCCAAGTACATGTCCTGTCCAGCATCTCCCTTCTGTGTCCCTTGTCCCTATCCTACCCCCAAGTTCAGCATCTGCCCTTTCTGTTTCCCCATCCCCCTTTTTCAGCACAAGCCTTCCTGGTCTCATCTCCCCCTTTTCTAGCATCTGCCCTCCTGGTGTCCCCATCTCTCACTTTTTCTAACATTGCTGTGTCCCCATCTTCCCCCTTTTCCAGAATTACCTCTTTGTCCCATATCATCCCTTTTTCACTATTGTCCACCTATCCCCATTCCCCCTTCCAGTGGTGCCCCTCTGTGTCCCTATCTCCTCCCTTTTTCAGTTGTGCTTCTCTATGTCCCTATCTCCTCCTCCTCTTTTCAGTAGTGCCTCTGTGTCCCTATCTCCTCCCCCTTTCCAGTAGTGCCTTTTCTGTGTCCCTATCTCCTCTCCTCTTTCCAGTATTGCCCTGTGTCCCTATCTCCTCCCCCTTTCCAGTAGTGCCCCTCTGTGTCCCTATCCCCCTCCTTTTCAGTAGAGCCCCTGTGTCCCCATTTCTTCTTTTTCCAGCACTGCCTCTTTGCGTTCCAATGTTCCTACCCTCTCCCTGTCTAGTATTGACTCTGTGTCCTTCTCCCTCCCTGTCCAGCATTTACTATATCCTTCTCTTTCCCCATGTTAACCTCCTTCCCCATCTCTTTCAGCGTTCTCCATCCTCCTTGGAGCTACCTATCTCCCTGGCCTGCTCCTGCAGCCCATCCTCTGGCAGCTCCAAAGAGGTTTAATAGACAGGAGACCAAGTGACATCAAAATATTGAAACCAATTAGGTCAGTCTCGGTTTCCCCTTCCCAATGAAGCCGTCATCGCCCTACCCTCAAAACAAAGCAAGCAAACCTATGAGCTGCTGTATCCATGTTGTCACTCTTTATTTTTGGTAGCATTTGTATTTAATCTCACTTATATTTTCAAACATGCCAATTTGTGCAGTATACAGATGTACACAGAAAAAGTATAATAATGGAACGGAATATGGGTAGAGTAGTAATTGCCGGAGAACGTGGTACGGGCGGTTAGCTTGACGGAGTTTAAAAAGGGGTTAGATAGATTCCTAAAGGACAAGTCCATAGACCGCTATTAAATGGACTGGAAAAATTCCTCATTTTTAGGTACAACTTGTCTGGAATGTTTTTACGTTTGGGGAGCGTGCCAGGTGCCCTTGACCTGGATTGGCCACTGTCGGTGACAGGATGCTGGGCTAGATGGACCTTTGGTCTTTCCCAGTATGGCACTACTTATGTACTTATGTACTTATGTGTCATTTGGAGGGTTTAGTTATAGAGGCACTCTAGCACGTGTTATATTCATGCAGAGATTTTTTTCTCCTGATAAAGGCCACTAAAACAGACATTATGTTATGAGAATCAGGTTTTCAACATTCAGAGTTTCTATCTATCTATCTATCTATCTATCTATCTATCTATCTATCTATCTATCTATCTATTTATTTATTACATTTATACCCCACATTAAACATGAATTAGGTTGAAACCTATGCATTTTAAATCTTTTTTTTCTTATGCTTACATCAAAAGAAAAAGATGGCATGTGGGAACTTGCTCCTTTTGTTTTGTGGATTGCAGAGGTACATTATTAAAATGCACTTGATATTGATATTTTTATTACTATTATTTAAACGACAGATATTGAATAATGAGGGCACAGCTACCTTCATGCAGAAGTCAAGAGTCAGTCTAAATGTGCCAACATTGTCCAGTTCAGCACGCTATTAGCCGCCAAGTTTATACAAAGTTAATTATGTTCAGTGGAAAATAAATGTTGTCTCTGTCTGACTGCTATGTGAATAATTCCATCATTGTTTCATTATTGCTACCATGTATTACATATGGGCATTTGCTTTAAACTTTATTTTAATTTGTTTATCCAGACCTTACATACACGTTTGCTTTTTAAACCCAATGGTGAATCCTAAGGGTGGTTGAACAATTAGGTATAAACTGTGTTGTTTCTGATTTACTTATTTTGGAGTGCTTTGGGTCCTCCTGATCTGTACATCTGCTGTCTGGAATTTTGGAAGATGGAAATAAGGAAATAAAATTTAAATTTTGGATGTACTCTGTAGAAGTTGTTGTTTACTTTTGCAATGATTTGTGAATACGTGGTATCATTAAAGGACAAACCTTTAAATGTGCAGTTGGGTATATAGGCTAATCTCAACTTAGTTAAATGTTTCAGATATATCCATCTATTTGCTCCCATGATATAACTGAATTCTATTATTTGTCTCACAGTATTTTCAATTGTAAACCACATTGAACCCGTTTGTTTGGATAATGTGTGATATAAATATGAAAAAAAAAAAAAGAAATAAAAAGTCCTTTATACTTCACCTTTTAAGATACTGCCTCCCTGCTGGATAGTGATGGCACAAGGAAAGCAAGTTTGGTCCAGTGAAGACTAACTCAAAATAACCTGTTCCTTAGCTGGGCCCTAATATTACCACATTAAAAATGAGAAAATACCATGCCTCTTTGGAATGTTCCACTAATGTTAAATGATTAACTGGATTTCTTGAAACATAGGATGCATAACTAGGGCCACAAACATACACTTGTTTATTCATACATAGTAACATAGTAGATGACGGCAGAAAAAGACCTGCATGGTCCATCCAGTCTGCCCAAGACAAACTCATATGTGTATACCTTACCTTGAATTTGTACCTGTCCTTTTCAGGGCACAGACCATATAAGTCTGCCCAGCAGTATTTTCCGCCTCCCAACCACCAGTCCCGCCTCCCATCACCGGCTCTGGTACAGACCGTATAAGTCTGCCCTCCCCTATCCTCGCCTCCCAACCACCACCCCCTCTTCCCCCCACCTGCTCCGCCACCCAATTTCAGCTAAGCTTCTGAGGATCCATTCCTTCTGCACAGGATTCCTCTATGCATATCCCACGCATGTTTGAACTCCGTTACCGTTTTCATCTCCACCACCTCCCGCGGGAGGGCATTCCAAGCGTCTACCACCCTCTCCGTGAAAAAATACTTCCTGACATCTTTCCTGAGTCTGCCCCCCTTCAATCTCATTTCATGTCCTCTTGTTCTACCGCCTTCCCATCTCCGGAAAAGATTCATTTGCGGATTAATACCTTTCAAATATTTGAACGTCTGTATCATATCACCCCTGTTCCTCCTTTCCTCCAGGGTGTACATGTTCAGGTCAGCAAGCCTCTCTTCATACGTCTTGGAACGTAAATCCCATACCATCCTCGTAGCTTTTCTTTGCACCGCTTCCATTTTTTTAACATCCTTCGCAAGATACGGCCTCCAAAACTGAACACAATACTCCAGGTGGGGCCTCACCAACGTCTTATACAGGGGCATTAAAACCTCCTTTCTTCTGCTGGTCACTCCTCTCTCTATACAGCCTAGCAATCTTCTAGCTACGGCCACCGCCTTGTCGCACTGTTTCGTCGATTTCAGGTCCTCAGATACTATCACCCCAAGATCCCTCTCCCCGTCTGTGCCTATCAGACTCTCCCCGCCTAACACATACGTCTCCCTTGGATTTCTACTCCCTAAGTGCATCACTTTGCATTTCTTCGCATTGAATTTTAATTGCCAAACGTTAGACCATTCTTCTAGCTTCTTCAGATCTTTTTTCATGTTTTCCACTCCCTCCGGGGTGTCCACTCTGTTGGAAATCTTGGTGTCATCCGCAAAAAGGCAAACTTTACTTTGTAACCCTTCGGCAATGTCACTCACAAATATATTGAACAGAATGGGCCCCAGCACCGATCCCTGAGGCACTCCACTACTCACCTTTCCCTCCTCCGAGCGAACTCCATTCACCACCACCCTCTGGCGTCTGTCCGTCAACCAGTTCCTAATCCAGTTCACCACTTCGGGTCCTAACTTCAGGCTGTCTAGTTTATTTAAGAGCCTCCTGTGGGGAACCGTGTCAAAAGCCTTGCTGAAATCTAAGTAGATGACGTCCATAGCACGTCCTTGATTTAATTCTCCTGTCACCCAGTCAAAGAATTCAATGAGATTCGTTTGGCACGATTTCCCTTTGGTGAAACCATGTTGTCTCGGATCTTGCAACTTATTGGCTTCCAGGAAATTCACTATTCTTTCCTTCAGCATGGCTTCCATTACTTTTCCAATAACCGAAGTGAGGCTTACCGGCCTGTAGTTTCCAGCTTCTTCCCTATCCCCACTTTTGTGAAGAGGGACCACCTCCGCCGTTCTCCAATCCCTCGGAACCTCTCCCGTCTCCAAGGATTTATTAAACAAGTCTTTAAGAGGACCCGCCAGAATCTCTCTGAGCTCCCTCAGTATTCTGGGGTGGATCCCGTCCGGCCCCATGGCTTTGTCCACCTTTAGCTTTCCAAGTTGTTGATACACACTCTCTTCTGTGAACGGCGCTCTATCCACCTCATTCTCAGGTGTACTTTTGCCAGTCCCTCTCGGTCCTTCCCCAGGGTTTTCTTCAGTGAAAACAGAACAAAAGTATCTATTTAGCAAATTGGCTTTTTCTTCATCATTTTCTACATAGCGTTTTGTTGTATCTTTTAGTCTCACAATTCCCTTTATAGTCTTTCTCCTGTCACTAATATACCTGAAGAAGTTTTTGTCTCCCCTCCTTACATTTCTAGCCATTTGTTCTTCCGCTTGCGCCTTCGCCAGACGTACCTCTCTCTTGGCTTCTTTCAGTTTCATCCGGTATTCCTCATGTAGAGCCACAAAACAACTTTTTAGGGTGGATAGTGTTTCTTTTACTATTGACCAGACAGAGATAAGAGTTTTCAGTTCTGGCACAGTATAAGTCTTTACAAAAACAAAATATAAGAAAGCCAATGGACTGCATTAGGGGCTTATAGCCCATTTAGTTATGTTTAAACAAAAGAGATCTGCATTAAAAATATATTTATTTTTATTTTGACCTATAAAACCACTTGTCCCTGAAACATGCCTAAAATCAGAATAATCCATTTGTGTATCTAAAATGTAAATTTCTAAACATGAGATGACGTGAAAATCTGATTCCATGTGCCCAAATGAAAGGCAAGTTTAATTCTACTTCCATTTAATTTCAATATGTTCTATCATCTTTATAACACCAGGCTTACCAAGACAGATTACAACAACAGTTAAGATGAACTCATCAGGAAACCGGATATCCTCACTGAAATCTTGGCCATATGTAGCTTACTTCCACTCATCTATTAAACCTCCTTGGGCAGCTCTTTCTGCCCTCCCCCCCCCAAGTTTTGCATCTTTCTACTACTACTACTACTACTATTTAGCATTTCTATAGCGCTACAAGGCATACGCAGCGCTGCACAAACATAGAAGAAAGACAGTCCCTGCTCTAAGAGCTTACAATCTAATAGACAAAAAATAAAGTAAGCAAATCAAATCAATTATTGTGTACAGGAAGGAGGATGGTAGGTGGAGGCAGGTGGTTACAAGTGGTTACGAGTCAAAAGCAATGTTAAAGAGGTGGGCTTTCAGTCTAGATTTAAAGGTGGCCAAGGAAGGGGCAAGACGTAGGGGCTCAGGAAGTTTTTTCCAGGCGTAGGGTGCAGCGAGGCAGAAGGCGCAAAGTCTGGAGTTGGCAGTAGTGGAGAAGGGAACAGATAAGAAGGATTTATCCATGGAGCGGAGTGCACGGGAAGGGGTGTAGGGAAGGACGAGTGTGGAGAGATACTGGGGAGCAGCAGAGTGAGTACATTTATAGGTTAGTAGAAGAAGTTTGAACAGGATGCGAAAACGGATAGGGAGCCAGTGAAGCGACTTGAGGAGAGGGGTAGTATGAGTAAAGCGACCCTGGCGGAAGACGAGACGGGCAGCAGAGTTTTAAACCGATTGGAGAGGGGAGAGGTGACTAAGTGGGAGGCCAGCAAGAAGCAGATTGCAGTAGTCTAAACGAGAGGTGACAAGGGTGTGGATGAGGGTTTTGGTAGAGTGCTCGGAAAGAAAGGGGCGGATTTTACGGATATTGTAAAGAAAGAAACGACAGGTCTTGGCGGTCTGCTGGATGAGAGCAGAGAAGGAGAGAGAAGAGTCAAAGATGACCCCAAGGTTTCGAGCCGAAGAGACAGGGAGAATGAGAGAGCCATCAACAGAAATAGAAAACGGGGGGAGTGGGGAGGTGGGTTTGGGTTGAAAAATGAGAAGTTCGGTTTTGGTCATGTTTAATTTCAGGTGGCGTTGAGACATCCAGATAGCAATGTCAGACAAGCACGCTGAAACTTTGGTTTGGATGCAAGGTGAGATATCAGGGGTAGAAAGGTAGATTTGGGAGTCATCAGCATAGAGATGGTAGGAAAAGCCATGGGATGAGATTAATGAACCAAAGGAAGAAGTGTAGATAGAAAAGAGGAGGGGACCAAGAACAGAACCCTGAGGTACGCCGACAGGCAGAGGGATAGAAGTAGAAGAGGATCCACCAGAGTGAACACTAAAGGTGCGGAGGGAGAGGTAGGAAGAGAACCAGGAAAGGACAGAGCCCTGGAATCCAAGTGAGGACAGGATATCGAGGAGTATGCTGTGATCGACAGTGTCAAAAGCAGCGGAAAGATCAAGAAGAATGAGGATGGAATAGAGACCTCTGGATTTAGCCAGTAATAGGTCATTGGAGACTTTAGTAAGAGCAGTTTCAGTTGAGTGGAGAGGGCGAAAACCAGATTGTAGTGGGTCAAGAATAGCATGTGAGGAGAGAAAATCAAGGCAGCGGCGGTGAACAGCACGCTCAAGTAATTTGGAGAGAAAAGGGAGGAGGGAGATGGGTCGGTAATTAGAGGGACAAGTAGGGTCGAGTGAAGGCTTCTTAAGGAGAGGTGTGACCACAGCATGTTTAAAGGCAGTAGGGACAGTTGCAGTGGAAAGTGAGAGGTTGAGAATGTGACAGATAAAAGGAATAAGAGCAGGTGAGATGGCATTAAGAAGGTGGGTGGGAATGGGATCAGAGGAACAGGTGGTACATTTTGAGGAAGAAAGGAGAAGTGTAGTTTCCTCTATAGTAACTTCAGGAAAGGAGGAAAAAGAATGAGGGGAAGGAGAGAGAGGGGAACAGACTAGTGGAGGGAGAGGTGGCGAGGTAGAGAATTCAAGGTTTATCTTTTGAACCTTGTCGTGAAAGAATTCAGCAAGGGTCTGAGGAGATAATGAAGGGGGAGTTGGGGGAGGGGGCACCTTGAGGAGAGAGTTCAATGTGGTGAAGAGAAGTCGAGGGTTAGAGCCAAGAGAGTTGGTCAGTTGGATATAATAATCCTGTTTGGCGCGTAAAAGAGCAGATTGGAAGGAGTTCAGCATGAACTTAAAGTGTAGGAAATCAGCAAGGGCCCGAGATTTCCGCCAGAGGCGTTCGGCGGAGCGGGTACAGGAATGTAGGTAGAGGATATTAGAAGTCAGCCAAGGTTGGGGTTTTGTGCGCCTTATAGGGTGGGTCATCAAAGGTGCAAGAGTGTCTAAGGCAGAGGATAGAGTATTGTTGTAAGAAGAAACAGCCTCATTGACAGACGTGGATGGTGCCACAGTAGAGAGGAGGTTTGAAACATGGGAGGATAGAGATGAAGGGTCAATATCGTGAAGATTCCTAGATAAATTAGATATAATAGGACGGGACTGGGAGGGAGGAGATTTAAGTGTGGAAGTTATAAGATGGTGATCAGAGGAGGGAAGATCAGAGGCAAGGAAACTAGAGGGTGAACAGTTGGAGGAGAAGATGAGATCAAGACAGTGACCATTTTGATGAGTGGGGGAGGTGGAGCATAGTTGGAGATTAAAGGAGGATGTTAAAGCGAGTAACTTGGAAATATAAGAGTTGGAAGGATCATTAGCAGGAATATTAAAGTCACCAAGGATGAGAGAGGGGGAGGAAGGATCATGGAAGAAGGCAAGCCAGGCATCAAAGTCACTGAGAAAGGATGAAAGGGACTTATCAGGGGGACGATAAATGACCGCTATTCGAAGAGGCAGAGGAGAGAAAAGGCAGATAGAGTGGACTTCAAAGGAGGAAAAACAGTGAGATTGAGGTGGAAGAAGGGGTTGAAATCTGGAGGAGGGAGAGAGAAGTAGTCCAACACCGCCCCCGCGACCGGTAGGGCGAGGAGTATGTGAAAAAAGATAACCACCATGGCAGAGGGCTGCGACTGAAGCAGAGTCATCAGGGCAGAGCCAGATTTCTGTTATGGTGAGCAGATGGAGGTGACGCGAGATAAAGAGGTCCTGGATATAGGGGAGTTTGTTACAGATAGAGCGGGCATTCCATAGGGCGCAAGAGAAGGGCAGAGAAGAGGAGGGGAGTAGAGGAATAGAGATGAGGTTAGAGAGGTCGCGGTGAGATCTGTAGAGTTGGGATAATAGTTGGTGAGGAGGGCCAGGATTGGGATTGATGTCACCGTCTGAGAGTAAGAGAAGGAGTAAAAGAGAGCGGAGGAGAGTAGGAGAGGTGTGGCCACGCAGGCGTCGAAGGCGAGAGGTATTTAGGTGGAATGGGGAAGGCAAAATGGAGGGAAGAAAGAGACAGAGATTAAAAGCCAAGAGGGAGGAAGAGGGTAGGAGAGAAGGTGAGGTGATGAAGTCGATGGATGGGCAGTGAGTTCCTGTAGTGGAGAGAGGTAGGGGGTGAGGGAAAAGATTAGGAAGGGACAGGGCTAGGAAGAGAATGTGAATAGGGGCCATAAATGACTGAGGTACTTTAGCAACTGGGAAGAAGATTAGATGCAAAGAGAAAAATGCTCCGCACGCCGTTAGGCGCGCGGCACCCAGATCGGAGGCCCTGGGTGGATCGGAGTGGACCTGGGTATCACCCCGGAGAAGGCTGTAAGGATATGCAGATGAGCTGCAAGTCCTCCA
Organism: Microcaecilia unicolor; assembly: GCF_901765095.1. NCBI lineage: Eukaryota > Metazoa > Chordata > Amphibia > Gymnophiona > Siphonopidae > Microcaecilia > Microcaecilia unicolor. The sequence goes on from NC_044034.1 coordinate 201,839,404, forward strand.
CAGCACCTGAAAGGCAGCTGGTGGTAGAGCTGGGCACCTCTCAGCTGAGGAAAGGCTTACCAGGGGTTAGGCCGAAGCCAGTATTCCTCCCCCTGAGGGTCGCCTGATCCTAGCTAAAAAGCACCTGGAAACTCTGTGCACTTGGAGCGAGGGCCCTGGGAAGCTCGGGGTGGACCTGGAGTCACCCTGGATACAGCTGTGAGGAAATGCAGAAGGGCTGCAAGTCCTCCACAGCACCTGGTGGGAGTGCTGGGCACCTAGAGCGGAGGCAGTCTCCCTCTGTCTCTTCTGTGTCGTTATTTTTACTGCCCTGAAGCATTCTCCCTCGGCACCGACAATTCACAGTCAGCCTTCTGCCAGCGTTGGGGGCCTCTCTTCAGGCATGTCCTGGACTCCCGCCTACTCTAACGCAACTTCCTCTTTTCCACAGAGGTGGGAGTGGGAGAGGCCCCGACGCTGGCAGAAGACTGACTGTGAATTGTCAGTGCCAAGGGAGAATGCTTCTGGGCAGTAAAAATTACGATGCAGAAGGGAGACAGTGGGCAGAAGAGACGAGGAGAAGATGTAAGATTACGTGGAAGGCGGCAGGCGGCAGAGAAAGTTACTGGCATGTGGCGCATAGGCACCATTTTTTCTAAAATCTGTTTGGGGGAGCGACTGTTCCCCCTGCGCCTCCTAGCTACGCCACTGCCCAGAAGGCTAAAATGAAGCAACACGATAAAACTGTAACAGAAACCTCAACCCCTACTCCATGCGTCTGCAAGTTGTGTAAAAATATGGAAGATCTATGCTCTCTTCCTAGGCTATACCACATGGAAATGGAAAGCTTGATCTGATTAGCATGAATTTGCATAAAAATAGTATCCAAAGTAGTGAAAGAGGGATATGTACTGTTAGGGCCCTTCAAGAAGGCACAGAAGTGTCGAAGTTGTAAGTAGGAATAAAAATATTTCTCAAAGGGAGACCTATCTCGGTTTGCTGCAAAATCTGGGTTCCACAACAGTTCTAAGAAGGGGAAAGGCCCCACTGCTCCCCCCCAACAGAGTTCTGCACCAGTCCCAAATCAACTTCACGGGATGCGAGAGAGGGGACAGCTGGACTTGCTTGCTCCTGGAACGAAATACATTAAACACAGAGGAGGAGGAAACATCATCCTCCCACACATACTCGGGCGCAAATTTAAAGTGGCCAGAGTGGAGCTCATATATCTAGTGAAAAGCCACTGCACTGTTATAAAGTGATCTGGTAAGTTCACTCTCCCCTTACTGCGATCCTGAACAAACTTAGTATAGCCAATCCACATGCTACAAGCTCCCCAAAGAAAAAAAGAAACCACCCCTCAGTAGATCAGCTCATCTTTATGGGTAATCCAAAGAGGCATCATCTGGAGGGGGTAGAGTACCTTAGGGAGAAGAACCATTTTGACCAAAGCTACTCGCCCCCAAAAAGAAAAAGGAAGTTCTCGCCATGGTGACAAAGAGTCCGGATGGCCTCCAACTTCTCGCACACATTTTTCTGATATATAACACCTGCATCTAGATGGAGATAGACACCTAAATATTTCAGACCCTTATACCAAGCCAAAGGAAAATTTGGCAGCTGTCAACAGCTGCAATTGGCCGATAGCGCCATTGCCTCTGATTTATCAAAATTAATCTTTAGCCCAGAAAAGGTACCAAACTGCTGAATAAGAGCCACCAAAACGGGGATCCCCTGAGACACATGCTCTAAAAATAATCTACATGTCATCTGCAAAAAGATTAATTTTATATTCATGCATTCCAACCCGGATCCCTGCCAGTTCAAGGGATTGGCAAATTTTACTAGCCAGCGGTTCCAATGAAAGAACAAACAGTATAGGGGACAAGGGGCAACCCTCTCCAGAGCAAATGTGGATGTTAAGCGCATTGTTGTAGAATGCACCTGGTCCGCGCCTAATTTAAGCATCAGCATTTACACTAGGTTTTACTTGGTGTAACTGCCCATGACTAAATTTAGTTGCATGGACTGGCAGTTGGCATATTCTATAAACTGAGTGGAAATTTAGGCTTATTCTATAAAGTACGATTAAATTAAAGTGTACCTTATAGAATGCGCTGTGATGAATTTCATTTTGGTGCTGAATTTTTTGAATGATATATAGAATCTAGTCCTTTGGGGGTAATTCTCTGTGTGCCCCATTGGGGATCTCTAAAACCATGCAGTAGGAGCGTATTCTGTAATGGGTGCCTAGGTTTCATTTTAGAATACAAATGTAAGCTAGTTTCAGGGTGCACAACATGTAGGTACTCCCACTTACATCAGTGAAAATGCATGTAACCCTGCATAGGTTGGAGCCCTGCCTGTGTCCTGCCCCTGGTCCTCCCCTGATTATGGTCCTTTGCAAATACCTTCTTTCTAGGTATTTACAGAACAGCAGTTAGGCAGAAAATTGCTATTTACCTGCATTTGTGCACAATATGTCATAGGAGCCAACTTTTCTAAATAATTGGGGGTGCTTAACTCAGCACAAATTATCAAGTCCATATAAAGGAAATTAAAGCATGGTGGGTTGTGAACACAGCTGATCAGGCTGTCTTTAACCTAACCTGCGCACTTCGTTTTCTTTCAGACCATCCCCACTTCTTTCTCAGTCCCTCCCTGCCTTACTGTCTACTCCTCCTCTCATCTTCTTATTCTGTTTTTCCCTCATTTATTTCTCCCAGTGCAGTTTGACTTTTGTTTTGGGGTAGGATGATTAATACAGCCCCCCTTACCTTCACCACTTTCTCATTCTATACTACTACTCTATTCTCTACTTCTTCTGACCTGACTTGCCTTGCCCGCTGCTAACTCCCTCTCACTCTATCTTAGTCAGTGCCCCTCTCCTGCAGACTAGGCTCACCCATCCCTCATACTTCCTAAGCAGGTTCATTACACATTTAAAAATTTTTATCACCATCCTTCCTGGTGAGGATCCTATTCCTACCTCTTCCCCCTTTCTCACAGCCCCAGACACCATTCATATCTAGAACTCAGACTGAAATATAATAGTAGTTCCACATCCAGAAAGGCCCTATGAGCTGCTCCTGCATGCACAACAAACCTTGGAAGCTCAGTAATCAGTTGCTCCATAGCCCCTAGGGCCACATTTGCATGTGGTGCTTCCTACCCTCAGATTGAAAATCCCAAAGATCACATGCTGAGCAAGAAATCAGTGAACCCAAAGGCATGCAATCATATTAACCCACCTACTAAAGCTCTAGTGGTCACAGTGTAAGTGATTGGTTTGGGGAGCTGAGTTAACACTGACTCTAGTGCCGTCTTCAAAAATGGAAATTGGCACCGCATTTGGTGGTAACAGCTTTGATACAATACCCCCTTCTTTATTAGTTGTGATTCCAGCACAACATCCCTCCTACTCTCTCTTTTTACCAAACATCCCCTTCTTTCTTCTCCATTCTGTGCCCAGCACCATTATCCCCCCCCCCCCCCCCCCCACACTCACCTTTATCCTAAGCCTACATGAGTTCTGTGGCACCCCTGGATCCTGCTGGTACAAAGAGACTTAAAGTAGTGTTTCCTGGACCTACGGTTTATGGTTTATTAAAAATTTGCTATACCACTATAGCCAACTGGCAGGTCACAGCAGTTTACAAATTACATAAAAATATAGAAGGTGTCAAAAGGCCAGCCCTTTCTTGGTTTGCATCTAATTTAACCACATTGTATCCCATCCCCCCCCTTTCCCCCACCTTGGAGGCACTATATATATGTGATCCACTCCACATGCACATCCTTTTATCAGTATTAAGTGGAGCCATTCCTCAGGATGGGGTTAGGAGTGGACAGGCAACACTCATAGTTTTGCATTTTCAGAACTGCATGCATTATTTGAAAGGGAAAACATGTCCATAGAAAAGGAGTTGCAGATCTATATGGCTACTTTCTCCCTAGGCAATTCCCAAGGGGAACATTTGTAGGTACTTTCACTTTGAGAACTGGTTCACAGTGTCCATGGGTTTATACAGGTACCTGTGTTGGTTTGAAAATTGTCCTCTCTATTCCTCAATTACAGTTCACTGTGCTGAATGAAGGCGGAGAGACAAGCCTCCTTTGAGGCTGAGTTCGGTAGCACCACCACCCTGCCAGCAAGAGTCACCATGCAGCTGTGGCTTTTGGGACTCCAAACACATCACCTGCATCATAGATCAGAATAACTACTACTACTTATCATTTCTATAGCGCTATTATTTAATTAAAGTAAAACTACTGTATTTACATTTCTATGCTTCAGCTATTAAGAAAATGACAGCCTTTCTATTTTCCTCCCTAACAGAGAATTCACAAAGGTTTGGAGAACTTGGCTCCTTGGCTTATCGTGGCTGGATCTGGAGGTGTTGCTGATGTTTTAGCAGAGTTAATGAATGAACCTCATCTTGTTGTACCAGAAGTAGTTGAAAAGCAATTTAAGGAAAAATTTGCTAAACAAAACTTCTCATGGGAAAACATATTGCGATGGACAACAATTGTAAGAGAACATAATTAATGTTCCTATCTCTCTCCACTTCTTTTTCATTGGTACACATTATTGTTACTGTCTTTGCTAACAGTCACACCCTCTTTTCTGTGTCTCATACACAAGACAAGCAACCTTGGCATTCTATGCATTCTATGCTCTCTCTTTTTTGGCTCCTATTCATTTCAGTTTTTAGCTCAATTGGAATGGCCTCTTACGGGAGGGAGCGAGAAAATATGGCTGCTGCTGGGGGTGAGAAAGGCAGTAGAATAGGAAATATGGCTGCTCTTGAGGTGGAATCTGCAAGCCAAAAGAACAGCCCTGGAATAGGACTAGGCAGGCAGAAAATTTTTGTTTGATTATTTTTGCTTTGTTTGCATTTTTACATTTCATTTCATAATAGCTTGCACTAGTATTAAAGAGCAGGTGCTATTCAGAAATAGCATGAACAATTTAGTGTACACTATCATGGCAATTATATAAACTAGGCACTGACATTTACATTCACATTATCTCCCAGATTCTATATATGGCGCCTAAAGTTGCATGCGCAAATTTGGCAGTGCAGCCAAATTACGTGCAACTTAATTGGTTAACAAGCCAATCGGTGCCACTAATTGGCCACTAACAGGCAATTATTGGCACTAATTAGAATTTACACATGTAACTTTCTAAGCGTATTCTATAAAATGGTGCGTGTAAATTCTAACACATGGATCTCAAAAATGGGCATGGCTATGGGAGGGACATAGGTGGGTCAAGGGCATTCCTAAAAATTACGCACACTGTTATAGAATATACCCGATCCACACCTAAGTTAGGTGTGGGCATTTACACCAGGTTTTAGTTGGCATAAATGGTCACACCTAAATTAGTTGCAGGAATGGGTGCTACGCATATTCTATAAACTGTACCTAACTTTAGGTGAGGTTTGTAGAATAGCGCTAAGTGCAGTTTTTTTTAGTGCAGTTTGTTTGGCGCCAATTTTTATGGTGTCATTATATAGATTTCACTCCAATGTGCATAAATGTTTAGAATACTAGAATTTATGTGGATATGTGCACATTGATGTGCCTATATACTAGAATGCTGCTTAAGCACTATCCTACAACTACCCACTTACTGCTTGATTCTATAAATCACGCCTAGCATTCTATGCTGAAATCTAAGCATATTCCATAACAATGCGCGTAATTAGCTTAACAAGCCAATCAGCATTTTTAACAGCACTTAACAAGCAATAATAAACACTGTCAATAATTAGAATTTACTCGCATAACTTGCTAAGTACATTCTGTAATGAATTGCATCTAAATTCTAAAGCATGCAGTTCAAAGGGGGCATAGACATGGGTGGGGAAATGGGCATTTTGTGGGTGTTCCCTTATTTATGTGCATTGTTATAGAATATGGCCCAGTCCACATAAATCTATACACATGGATTAAACCACATTTTCGCTGGTGTAAATGGAGGCGCATAGTTTTAGGCACTGGGATATCAACTAAGTGTATTCTATATTCCTCACCTATATCTTGTAGAATACACTTAGGCAGAAATGTTTTCTGCTCAGATTTTTTAAGCCCCATATATAGAATCTGGCCCTTAATTTACACAGGGATTCTTTTACTAAGCTGTGGAAAAAAGCGGCCTTAATGCATCCTTACCCAGGTCTTTTCCACGTGCTAAGGCCATTCAGCATAACCAGAAAATAGTTGATTTTCCATTTTCAGAATTAATGGACATGCGCTAGTGTTGCCATTAGCATGTGACTATTAACAAAAATTAGTGCATGAGCCCTTACCGACACCTATTTTGTAGATGGTACATGCTCACGTGCTAATCCTCCGCTAACCAGTTAGCATGCGGTAATGTAGCTGTGCTAACTGATTAGTGCAGAAACGCTCACTTTCCACCCCCAGATACCCCTCTGCAGAAAAATTAAAATGTTTTTTTTAGCATGTAGTTTGCATGCACACATTGCAAAATTACTGTGGGATGTCTTAGCTTACCACAGTTTAGTAAAAGGTGCCCATAGTGTGTATTTGCAAGGGGAGTGTACACAGATCATGGATGGGGCATAGGAAGGTGGGAGGCTTCCCATTTACATATGTAACATACACTAGCCTACATTCCTTTATAGAAGACAGGTGTAACTGATTATAATATACCTAACATTTAGGTGAAATCATTTATGCCAACCATAGTGCGTTCTATCTAAAATCTGCCTTTAAACCTGAAACAATCATGGGTAAAAACACTTAAGTCCATTTACATCTGCTTGGAGCTGGTGTAAATTTATGTGTGTAAAGTGTGTGGGTATTTTATAAAATATGCACATATTCTGTGACTTTGCCCATGCTCCGCCCAAGCTCCTCCCCATACATGCCTCCTCCTGGGTCATGTATAAGTAGGTTTAAATATCCTCTATATCTACTTTATACATGGGTAACCCTTGGAGTAAGCCTTTTTCTGTGCCTAAAACAGAGTTTATTCATGAAAAACATTTATACAATTATCCCTAAATGAAATAGCTGCACCAATAGAAAATGAAACAAAACAAAATGATACAAAAATGCATTTCACCACCCTGACGAGTGCCTTGGAAATGGGTACCTTTCCAGCCTGTAGGCAAGTGGGAGTCCTTGAGTCATGCTAGCATGCTCTCTGGAGAGGGGAGCAACAGAGACCACTGGGAAATGTGAATATGTATGATATCTATTTGCATGCACTGCCTCCATTGTATGCAAATAGATCTCATGCTTATTCATTGGGGAAATCTTGAAAACCTGACTGGGTTCTGGCCCTTGAGGACTGAGCTTGCCCACCCCTGGTCTAGTACTTAGTTTTAGGGGTGTTTCTCTTTCTTTTGTCATTTCCCAGTGGTAATGGTCATTGTGGCCATCGAGGACTGAGGTTGCCCACCCCTGTACTAGATTTACTAAAGTGTGCTGAGGGCTGCAGTAAATAGCCTGTACTCACACAGTAGTGCATGTAGGCAAATCTAGGCAGAACTGTTTTCTTGGATCAGAGAATTTGCTGATGACACAAAGTTGTTCAAGGTCATCAAATTGCGGGAAGATTGTGAAAAGTTGCAGGAAGATCTTGCGAGACTAGGAGATTGGGCATCTAAATGGCAGATGACATTTAATGTGAACAAGTGCAAAGTGATGCATGTGGGAAAGAGGAACCCAAACTATAGCTATGTCATGCAAGGTTCAGCGTTAGGAGTTACGGAACGAGAAAGGGACCTGGGAGTCATAATTGATGTTACGTTGAAATCTTCTGCTCAGTGTGCTGCTGCGGCTAAGAAAGCAAATAGAATGTTAGGTATTATTAGAAAAGGGATGGAAAACAAAGATGAGGATATTATAATGCCACTGTATCGGTCCATGGTGCGACCGCACCTAGAGTATTGTGTTCAATTCTGGTCGCCGCACCTAAAAAAAGATATAGTGGAATTAGAAAAGGTGCAGAGAAGGGTGACGAAGATGATTAAGGGGATGGGACGACTTTTCTATGAGGAAAGGCTAAAGCGGCTGAGGCTCTTCAGCTTGGAGAAAAGGCGGCTGAGGGGTGATATGATAGAGGTATATAAAATAATGAGTGGAGTGGAACAGATAGATGTGGAGCATCTGTTTATGCTTTCCAAAAATACTAGGACAAGGGGGCATGCGATGAAGCTGGAGTGCAGTAAGTTTAAAAGTAATAAGAGGAAATTTTTCTTTACTCAGCGCGTAATTCGACTCTGGAATTCGTTGCCAGAGAATGTGGTTAAAGCGGTTAGCTTAGAAGAGTTTAAGAAAGGTTTGGACAGCTTCCTGAAGGAAAAGGCCATTGAATGTTATAAATGAACGTAGGCAAAAATCCAATATTCCTGGGACAAGCAGTACAAAATGCTTTGCTCCGTGGATCTTGTCGGGTGATTGTGACCTGGATCGGCCACTGTTGGAGACCTAGATGGACCTTTGGTCTGTCCCAGTGTGGCGATGCGTATGTCTTATCAATTAAGCCTTTACTTTTTGTTTTCTTTTCTAATATGTACTCCAATAATTCTCTCCTACCCCCCCCCCCCCCACACACTTTATATTTGTGGTCTAATGTTATAGGTCATTGGCTAAAAAATTGTGTGTAACAATGCTAAACTTAATAAATATACATTTTTTTAAATAGGAAAATCTAGGCAGAAATATGTTGCTCAATATTTCTATACATGCTGAATAAAGAACAACACTAGTGGTTGCATTGGATGCACTTTGAATAAATATAACAAAGCAGCAAAATTACTATTTTAATTTTTGTCTTCTAGATTCAGAACATCATTTCTCAACAGCATCTTCTTACTGTGCACAATTTTGAGCAAGAAGGCTCTGAAGAATTGGACACAGTTATTCTGAAAGCTCTGGTTAAAGGTGGGAACTGTTTTTTTTGATGGTTCTAGAACAGCTGCACATATTGAAGCACAAAAGCAGTAAAACTGATGATAACTAAAAACAGGGAGGAAGGGCGCACTTATAGGGCAACACAATGCTGTGTTTCCCCTTCTACTACTGGCAAAGCCAGGCTTATCTGTGTGAGAGACTCAGGGGATCTTTTACTAACCATTAGCACATTTTACTAATCTGCAGTAAGTTCTAGTGAGTGCTCACTGCAACTTAAAAGGGCTTTCCACGGGAAGCACTGAGATGTCCCGCAGTAAGTTCTGAATGTGTGTGCACAAACCATGTGCTAAAAGATATTTTTGAATTTTTCTTGGAGGGGGCATGTCTGGGGGCAGAGAGTGGGCATATCTGCACAAATCTGTTTAGCCAAATTTGTTTAATATAGTTCTGTGATATATTGCTGAAGAGTTAAAAGGAAAGGTTTGCCTTTTTGTGGATGACATGAATGGATACCCTGGAGGGAGTAAAAACCATGAGAAGAGATCTCTAAACGTTGGGAAAATGGTGAAGGGTCTGGCAGTTAAAATTTAATAACTAGAATCAAATAAGAATAGATATATATTTTTTTATTTGAAATAACTATTTATTACTAAACATTTCTATCTAACTCATATGAGATTTTTACAAGCATATCTTATTCATATGTAAATTATTCTCCACAATACAATGATTAATACATCAAACAAATTACAGTTGTCATAAATCTTAAACTCATTCACCATACATAGTCCGTGTCTTTTTCAATAGTGTAAATCATTGCCTGATGTCCAAGAGTTCATGTAGTTAAAGAATAATACTAGCTCCATAGTACCGTGTCAATTTGCTCCATATTAGTTCTTGTTCAACCGAATGAGTTAAAATTTAATGCCAAGAAGTGCAGAGTGATGCACTTGGGGTGCAGAAATACAAAAGAGATTTACCGGATAGAAGGGTAGAGTTTGGTAAGTACAGCTCGGGAGAGGAATGTTGGGGTGATGGTGTCCGAGGATCTCAAGGTGTCGAAACAGTGCGACAAGATGGTGGCTGCAGCCAAAAGGATGCTAGAGAGGGATATAACCAGCAGGTGTTGATGCTTTGTACAAGGTGAGGCTCCACTTGGAGTACTGTGTTCAGTTTTGGAAGCCATATCTTGCTAAGGATGTAAAAAGACTTGAAGCAGTTCAGAGAAAAGCTACGAAAATGGTACAGGGTTTACGTAGCAAGATGTACATGGAGAGACTTGCTGACCTAAACATGTATAACCTAGAAGAAAGGCGAAACAGGAGTGATATGATACAGATGTTCAAATATTTAAAAGGTTTTAATCTGCAAACAAACCTTTTCCAGAGATGGGAAGGTGGTAGAACTAGACGATATGAATTGAGATTGAAAGGGGGCCAATTCAGGAATAAAGTCAGGAAGTATTTTTTCACCAAGAGGGTGGTAGATACCTGGAATGTCCTCCCGCGGGAGGTGGTACAGATGAAAATGGTAACAGGATTCAAAAATGCATGGGACAAACGCAAGGGAATCCTGTTTAGAAGGATCAGATCCAAAGAAGCTTAGCAGAGAGTAGGTAGAAAAGCTGGTGCTGGGCAGACTTCAATGGTCTGTGCCCTGATTGAGTCCCTGACAGGTTCCATATTTCAATATGCAGTCACATATAAAATCATTTCTTACTCTGGGATTCAAGGTCACTTCTCCTACCTCATTGAAGCTTGACCTACTGACAATTGCATGATTCTGAGAATCCTCTGCACTCGGGTTCCCTCTTACTCACTCTTTCTCAGAAACTTCTGTATCAGGGCCTCCCTGACCTGTTCAGCCTCAGGGCTTTTAACGCTCTCCTGGCCTGAGCCCTGCCCATGTGACTCAGGCTCTGTCTTGGCAGTTTTGCACCACCTGCACCAGTGAGGGAGTGTTTTCTATGTCACTCACTCCCTCACAGTCAGTGTTCATGTTTTATTATTTCATTTAAATATATATTTGTACATCACCTAAGTTTTTTGGGGTACAGCAATTAATGATTATTTTGGTGGTGGACTTGATTTATCAAAGCCTGAACCATAGATATAGCATGGAAGAAAGCCCTCCAAACATCTAGCCCATTGTGAGGAGGAAGAAAGGGGTCTTCAGTATTGGAGAAACCTCAACATTTAGCTGCCCTAAAAGGCAGGGGTAGGTGGAGCCCAAAATGTGTTTTCTCCTTCTATATACAGACATGTCTTTAAGTCCAGCTGGAATGAGTTAGCTGTATTTGCATATTAAAGAAAGGAATGGAAATCCAGTGGTTACACCATGCCAAATATGAATCATGAACAGAATGTTGGATGAAAAACTGAAAACGAATCTTGAATCATTAAGTCCCCAGATCACAAATTTTAGAAATCAAAGCATAGAGCTTACATTATTTCATATCTAGTGGTATGTGAGTGCTGACTGATCTTACGGGAGACGTATGTGTTAGGCGGTGAGAGTCTGATATGTACGGACGGGGAGAGGGATCTTGGGGTGATAGTATCTGAGGATCTGAAGGCGACAAAACAGTGTGACAAGGCGGTGGCCGTAGCTAGAAGGTTGCTAGGCTGTATAGAGAGAGGTGTGACCAGCAGAAGAAAGGAAGTGTTGATGCCCCTGTATAAGTCGTTGGTGAGGCCCCACCTGGAGTATTGTGTTCAGTTTTGGAGGCCGTATCTTGCTAAGGATGTAAAAAGAATTGAAGCGGTGCAAAGAAAAGCTACTAGAATGGTATGGGATTTGCGTTACAAGACATATGAGGAGAGGCTTGCTGACATGTATACCCTGGAGGCAGGGTCGTAGCCACGGGTGGGCCTAGGCCCACCCAGTTTGAGTTCAGGCCCACCCAGCAGTGAAGAACCTTCATTTGAATGGCAGCGGAGGGAGCAGGCTGAGCTCCGATCCTGCATCTGCCTCCCTCTCTCCCACGGCAGCGCTTCTCAGACGCTGCCTACCTACCGCCGCCACGATCCTGCATCTACCTCCCGTCTCAGCAGCAGCGGACCAGAGGTAGCAATTCATACTGCCTCCTGCTTCGTTCTAACCCAGAAGCGTCTCCTCTGCCGCATCCCGCCCCCATTATTACAACTTCCTGTTTCTGCTGGGGCAGGACGCGGGCGCGCGGCAGAGGAGACGCTTCCGGGTTAGAACGAAGCAGGAGGCAGCATGAATCACTTTTGCTGGTCCGCTGCTGCTGAGATGGGAGGTAGATGCAGGATCATGGCGGCGGTAGGTAGGCAGCGTCTGGGAAGCGCTGCCGTGAGAGAGAAGGAGGCAGATGCAGGATCGGAGCTCAGCCTGCTAAGGGTGGTACCCCATTGAAGAGAGGGAGAGTTGGGGGGAGGTCTCCTTAAGATAGATGCTGCATGGGGGGGCATGAGGTGGAGAGGGGCAAGAGAGAGAGAATTGTGGGACATAGGGTAAGAAAGGAAAAAATCTTGCATGGGGAGGGGAGAGGGACAAGAGAGGGAGAAATGTTGGACATAGGGGGGTAGTGGGGAGGGAGAGATGGTAAATGTTGGACAGGGGGTGGTGAGAAGGGGAAGATAGATGGTGAAAAATTGGACATGATGGTGGAGGGCAGGAAGAGATGTTGTAGGGGGAAGCGAGAGATGTTGGATGGGGCACAAGGGAGGGGGAGAGGCAGAAATGTTGGACATGGCAGTGGAAGGGAGGAAGAGAGAAAATGCTGCATGGGGGGAGGGGGAAGAGAAGTGTTGGACCCATGGCACAAGAGAGGGAGACATGGTAGAAAGTGGGAGAGAGGGAGATATATTGGACCTCGGGGTGAATGAGAGGGAGAGAGAAACACAGGAGGTGGAGAGGGGAGAAAGGAGGAAATGTTGGATTCAGGAGCAGAAGGGTGATGGAGAGATGCCGGACAGTGGGAGGGAAGAGAGAGGGAGAAATGTTGGAACATGGAGGAGAGGGCAGGAGGGAAGAGAGAAGGGGCAGAGAGATGTAAGGCTACAAGAGTGGGGTGGGGAGAAAGAGGGAGCAGATCCTGGGCTAGAAGGGTGGAGGGAAGGAAGATGCTAGAACCATGTGGGAGAGGCCAGGAGGGAGAGGAAGAGGGTGGCAAGGAAATAAATAAATAAAAAGATAGTGATTACAGAGGATAGAAATATGGTAATGAAAGGGAATGGAGGGCTGAGGAAGGAGTGAGATGGGGAAATGGAAAAGCTAGCGGGTGAGAGAAAAAGATTAAAATCTGATAGGTAGCTGTAAACTAAAAAGGAGGAGAACAGTGAGAGGGTGAAATTTGAGTTGACAGCAAGGCAGAAAGAAGAAAAAAGAGAGGAAAGAGCTAAAAATAAGAAGTCAATATGTCAGAAGCAGGTGTAGTGAAGGTAAAAGAAGACAACTGGACAGCAACCGCTCGAAAGTGAATTAGAAGACGACAGACAGGAAAGCAGAAAAGAAACTGCAACCAACATGATGGAAAAATACAATGTCCAGACCACAAAGGTAGAAAAAACAATGTATTTTGAGTGTTTTAAATGGAATATGTTGGCTTTGGGAAATCTACATAGCAAATGTGTTTGTATCGTGTTCAGGAGAAAGGAAATGCATTTCTGTTTTTATTTCTCCAGTGTTGAAGTACATGCTAAGTTAAACTTTTTGGGGTTCCAAGTTCAATTTTTGTCTAAATAGTTTTATTTCTGATACGCGATCCCATGTTCTGTATTTGGTGAGGGTCTGTTGGTGTGACAGTAATGGCAGGTTGGGAAATCGGAAGGAAGGCAGGGAGGAGAGGGGATCAGGGAGGGGGCCCTAGCATGTCTAACACCAGTTCTGACCCTTGCTGTATAGCTGGTAGGGATTCCAAGTCTCCCCAGCTGAGGACTTCCTCCAAAGACGGCCAGAACTTCCTTCTACCAAGCTCTGCAGTCGGTGACAGAATGCTTGAGTCACCGACAGCTAAGCACGCATAGGATGCTGGCATCAGTGGCTTACGGATGTTGCTGCTGCCTGCCAAGTTTGGTAAAAGGGAGTTCTGGCCACCTTCAGAGAAAGTCTTCAGCTGACAGAGCTTGAGGATCCTTATTAGCTAATGTATTTATATTTTGCGGTAGGGCAGGGCAGAGAAAATATTGTGCCCACCCACTTTGGGCTCAGGCCCATCCAAAATTGGCTGTCTGGCTACACCACTGCCTGGAGGAAAGGAGAAACAGGGGTGGTATGATACAGACGCTCAAATATTTGAAAGGTATTAGTCCGCAAATGAACCTTTTAAGGAGATGGGAAGGCGGTAGAACTAGAGGACATGAAATGAGATTGAAGGGGGGCAGACTCAAGAAAAATGTCAGGAAGTATTTTTTCACGGAGAGTGGTGGATGCTTGGAATACCCTCCCGCGGGAGGTGGTGGAGATGAAAACGCTAACGAAATTCAAAAATGCGTGGGATAAACATAAAGGAATCCTGTTCAGAAGAAATGGATCCTCAGAAGCTTAGTGGAGATTGGGTGGCAGAGCCGGTGGTGGGGAGTGGGGCTGGTGGTTGGGAGGTGGGGCTAGTGCTGGGCAGTCTTCTACGGTCTGTGCCGTGAAAATGGCAGATACTAATCAAGGTCAGGTATACACAAAAAGAAGCACATATGAATTATCTTGTTGGGCAGACTGGATGGACCGTGCAGGTCTTTCTCTGCCATCATCTACTATGTTACTATGGTTACATTGTTCACCATTGTATTAATGGCAGTTGATTGGAAACAGATGTGAACCACACTTCAAACCTACCTCTTCAAAATCTATGGGGCCCTTTTATTATGGCGTGCCCAAAAGTGGCCTGCGTTGGTGTAGGCATATGTTTTGGACGCATGTTGGTCCATTTCCTGAGCGCACCTGGAAAAAAGGGGATTTCGTAAAGTGTGTCGGAAAATGGACGTGCAGCAAAATGAAAACCAGCGCATGTCCATTTTTGGCCTGAGACCTTAACACCACCCATTGACTTAACGGCAAGGCCTCATGCGCTAACTGGGCGATAAACGTTCATTGCGCGCCAACTGCCGATTACTGCTGGGTAAGGGCCCTGTGGTAGAAAATATTTTCTACTCTGTGTTTTGGATGTGTGCCAAATATGGAATTACTGACTGGGGCACATGGTAGCTGGGTGGTAGTGCCAGTTTGACACGCATTGGACACATGTAGGTGCCTACACACCATTGTAAAAGGGCCCATATATGAATAAACATCACCAAAACTCTACAACTGAACACAAAAGCTACTGCTACCTTTTCCTCTTCCTTTTCAAAAACCCTATGAATAACCATATAGATGCCCTTTCCTCCAAAATGTAAATTGTAAGCCACTTTGAACCGAAATTTGTTTTTGGATAATAGGGGAAAGAAGAATCCATAAATAAATAAAATAAATAAAAACCTGCAAACTCCATAAGTGACAAATAGACCTCTTCTTCCCATCTTCTTAAGACTACACTAAACAAATATATTCATTTTCTCAAGGAAAGAATAATTAAGGATTGGTCTGAAAGCGAACAGTTCATGGAAGAGGATGCTTTCAGATCCTGAGATGCTGGTATAGAATTAGAGAAAGAGGAAAAGGTCCTTTCAAATTTGCCAGGGTAGAGCTTAAATGGAGTGGAGGGCAAAAGCATTAGTTTGTTAGAAGAGCAAGTTAATGCCTGTGGCTTGTTTCTCATAGCTTGTAAAAGTCACAGCCAGGAAGCTCAGGAGTACCTGGATGAACTGAAGCTTGCTGTTGCATGGAATAGAGTGGACATTGCAAAAAGTGAAATCTTCAATGGAGATGTTGAATGGAGGGTAAGTGGCTTCGTGATGCTAGGTCTTTTATTTTATTCATTTAGATTGTAAACTGTACCAAGCTAGGGTGAAAAGTTATCATTATTTTGTAAGAAAGTGGGAAAATCCATTTCTCATTTTCCAAATATTTCTGGGAATAATCAAAAATGTTTATTTGTTTACTTTCTCACAATACATGTTCTCATAGATTTTAATGCAAAACCTTTCACTCACTGAGAGAGAGAGAGAGAGAGAGAGAGGGAGAGAGGGGTGTTCCAGGATGAAATTGATACACATATTGCAGAAGTAGCAATATAGCAATATATAGTAACCTTCATCATGTTCATTGGCTTTGTATTCATTTAGAGCAGAGTGACCTGAAATTGGTCATGCAGGTCAGCTCACTTTTGGACTACTGCAACTCTCAGTTAAGTCTGTAAGAAAGCAGCAATTAGTGCTGAATTCTACAGCCTGAGTGCTTACAGGTACTTGAAGGACTGAGAATATCTCCCCAATGCCAAGAGATTCTCACTGACTCTCAATTAAGTATAGAATGCAATTTATAATTTTTTTTTTGTTACATTGTACCCCACGCTTTCCCACTCATGGCAGGCTCAATGCAGCTTACATGGGGCAATGGAGGGTTAAGTAACTTGCCCAGAGTCACAAGGAGCTGCCTGTGCCTGAAGTGGGAATTGAACTCAATTCCTCAGGACCAAAGTCCACCACCCTAACCACTAGGCCACTCCTAGATCTTCTTCTTTCTTTTTTTTTTTTTTTTTTTTTCAGTTTTTAGGTGTATTGGAATCCTCTGTTGTCTCTAAAATCAATTAGTATCTGTGTACAAGAGTGTTCAGGTTTGCCCATGAGGCTTTTTAAAATTTGTCTGCTCAAACTGAGCTCATATGGGTGAAATAAAGAAAGTGTGTCTGTTCTTGGATGGCACCTTTATTATGGAAAACTATACCACAAGACCTCCATCTTAAAGTAGATCATTTATCTCTTCGATGTCAACTGAAAGACTGGATTTCTGACCTAATATTTAATTCTCTTTTATTAATTATACTATATTAAGGAGGTATAGAAACATTTCCTTGTATCTATTCTTAATGTATTTTTATCTAGCTTATTTTATGTCAATTATATTGACTTATAGCAGGACACCCATGTGAAATGTCTAAAAAAGCGTCTATTTTCTAAAGGCAACAACAAACAAAACAAAAGACCTCAGCAGGTGTGATCACAGGTCCAATGAAAAGATCTGTATTAGTTGACCAGACATGGCTGTGTTTCAGCACAATGCCTGCATCAGGAGTCCTATCAAATAAAATAATAAAACAACATGAATATATGAGAAAATGTCAATATAAATAAACATGTATCTTAAAAACTGTATATATCAAAATATAATAAAAACTGTGTATATAATAATATACATTATTCATGAACACAAATTTAAATCTAAGGAATGTAAATAAAGTACCATATACAAAGAAAGAATTTAACTTTATGAATGAGCAAATAAATTGGTTTGTTAGCATTAAAAGTATGTATGACATTATCCCACAGATTCTATATAGAGGGACCAAAATTGCACATGCAAATCCAGGCATATTCTGTATTTGCACGCACAATTTAATTATCTTAGCAAGCCAGTCAGCACCAATAATTGCCACTTAACAGGCGATCATTGACACTAATTGACTTTAATTAGAATTTACCCGCACAACTTGCTAGGTGTATTCTATAAAGTGGTGCACGTAAATTCTAAGGTGTGCAGTCATAAAAGGGGCATGGCCATAGGAGTGGAATGGGCAGATCATGGGTATTATAAAAAATTATGCACCTAACTTAGGCGCCGGTATTTACACCAGGTTTTTCTTGACTAGGTTCAGGCATGCTTAAGGTCCCTAGGTGTATTCTATAAGCCATGTCTAAAGCTAGACATGGTTTAGAGAATACGCCTAGATGGAAATTTTCTCAGCACTGATTTATAGGCACCATATTTAGAATCAGGTCCTATATGATAAAGCCAGACTGTGTAACGCATAAAACAAGCAACAATGAACTACTTAGGATAAAGGGTATTTTCTAAAGGCAATAGAAGTGCCTTTTTAAAGTAAGCTTGTGCAATGAGTCCCAGTAATACACAAATTAGTACTAGTTTCAAAAAGAAAGTATAAATGTAGGTGTGTATTCTGGCCACTGCTGGAACCAGGATACTGGCTAGATGAACCTTTGGCCTGACTCAGTAGATCAACTTTTATGTTCTAAATATGCAAATAGGTCATAACTGTGCCTAACCTATACTTCCAGAAGCGTCTACACACACATCACAGAAAATATGCATATCCTCTGTATGCAAGTACCAAATCATGAATAACTTATGGAGACTGCCACTTGCGTAATGGTTTCTTGGTAGACTATTAGCAGGGTGGTTTGTCCGTGCCTTCCCTGTGATTTTTACCCCCAGCTAAGGTCATATGACAAAAGTGAATGGATGGCTGAGTTGGCCAGGTGCCAGCTATCTGACAAAAATACTGGTGCAGGATTCAAACTCAGGAGGTAAGTGACCTACTGATTGCACCTCAAGGCTTCTTAGGCATGTATAGTCAGTTTCTGTATGTAAAACATGCTTTAAGATATAGAAAAGGGCTTTATAAAATTATCTCTTATATGTAATTTATATTGTAAACCACAATGAGCAATTCAGTTCATGCAGTCTATAAAACCGATATTAATGAACCAGACAAAGCATTTATGTTAAATGAGAACAATTTTTAAACAATCCCCTTGTTTTCTTAATTTTTGATATTATAAATGAAAAATCAACAAATATTATAAGCATTCTTCTGCTGGATTCAACAAGCACATTTGCTTTGTGTCTGAGCAACCCCCTTCTGTAATGTTATCTTTCTACTTAAAGTATTAATTTGTATTTTTTGTTGTATAACTTTAGCCCAGTGATCTGGAAGAAGTCATGATGGATGCTCTGGTGAATGATAAACCAGATTTTGTGAAGCTGTTTGTTGACAATGGAGCCAACATGTATGACTTTCTTACCTATGGACGACTTCAGAACCTCTATTGCTCCATCTCTTGCAAAAGTCTTTTGTATGAACTCTTATTGAAGAAGCACGAAGAGCACAAATTGCCTATTACAGGGCTTGGAAATTATCAACAACATAAAGAACAGCTAGAGATGAGACCCATCTTTACACTCTATGATGTTTCAAGAGTTGTCAAAGATTTTCTCCATGATGCCTGCAAGGGCTTCTATCAAGACATTAAGCAAGGCACCAAGCACAAACACGTGAGTGATAGATTTCCTCCATAGAATGAAGTAGAAATAATCTGATCAGACCAATTATAGGCCACATCGGACCAACACAATACATCTGTTATCTGGCTTTTGAGAACTATGATCTCTATGATATCAGTAAACAATAGTTCACAAATTTGAGAGTAGCCCCCATATTCTATATAGGTTACCCACAGTTGGGCACACAATTTAAAGCATAGTAATAACAATCAATTATTTATTTATTTATTAGGATTTATTTACCACCTTTTTGAAGGAATTCACTCAACGCGGGGTACAGTAAGAATAAATCAAACACAGGCAATAGACAATTACAGCAGTAAAAATATTCAAATAACAATATAAAGTATGACCTAGTATGCTACGTTCAATATCAACACAATACTTAATAAAACATTTTAATAGTCAGCTTAGGGTATAAGCAAAAATGGAACATAGAGGAGTTAGAAAATAAGGGGACTAATTTAAAGAAGTTGCACATGAGGTCAGAGAGGTGATTAAATATTATCTCAGCTAGGGCAGGAGTGGATAAACATGTCCTGCTGCAATATGTGCAGCCGTTTCAGTCCTTGTGTGTGTGTGTGTGTGTGTGTGTATGTGACTAGCAAGTTAGTTGGACTTAACAAGTGCTAATTGGCATTAATTACTGGTTATGCACATATCTGCTCTGTGCCCCTGTTCTATAACCTGCACGCCTAATTCATCTCATATGCAACTTCAAAGTGGGCATTGCCAAGGGAAGGGCATAGGTGGGTCATAGGCATTTCTCGAATTAGGCATGGAGTTCTAGAATATTTCCATTTCTGCTCCTAACTGACTGTAGTTAGGTACAAGCATTTATACCAGCCTTTGGCAGGCATAAATGCTTGCACCTAAAGTTAGGTGTGAAAATGACAATTCATGCTTAGCGCACATCATCCTGGCACTTAACTTTGGGTGCTCTATACAGAATTCTACCCTAGGGGTCTGCATTTGGTTTGATTTGGTGCCTAAACTTTTGTGCACACAAATTGTTTAAACATGTATATACCTAAAAATTAATGCTCATACAATCGATTATGCACATTTTAAAAATACTGCGCACAGTGTGTGTGCTTAAAAAGACAAATAGGTCAAATGAATATTAATTAATTTATTTGTGACATTTATATCCCATATTATCCCATACAAGTTTGAGTTCAATGTGGCTTTACAATAAACAGTATAGGATACATAAGAAAGAATAATGCATAAGAAAGTAATTTTGTTGTAAGAATCCAATTTTACAATACAGTATCATAAACATACTGGGATAGCTATGGATGTTTAGCATTTAGAAAATCTATTATAAATGAGAAATTGTACATGAAGCAAAGAGAAAGTAAATGGTAAACAGAGTAATAACCAATTTAGGTAATAATTGTTTGAGATGTGGTTGTTGTTTGAATAGGAACGATTTGGTGATTTTGCGGAATCTAGTATATTCCTGTATATTTCTTATTTTGGGTGGTAAGGAGTTCCTTCATTTGGTTCCTAGGTAAGTGAAGTCTGCAGAGTGGAAAGTTTTATAGATCACTTTTTTGCAATTTGGAGGTGTAGCCTGAGATACTTTCTTGCCTCATATTTAGTGTTTCTTCTAGGTAAGTTTATTAATGGTACCATACAGTCTGGAGCTGTGCCATTTAGTATTTGAAAGATAAAGGTACATAATTTGAAGGTGATTCTCACTTTGATGGGAAGCCAGTGAAATTTGATTAATAAAGGGGAGGCTACAGTGTTTTGAGCTGTTTGGAGTTTTTTCAACAGGAAGTGACGGCAGTTGGCCTTGCTGAATTTAAAGGGGGTCTGGACAGATTCCTGAAGGAAAAGTCCATTGATCATTATTACATTTTGGGTTTTTTCCAGGTTCTTGGGGCCTGGATTGGCTGCTGTCAGAGACAGAGTGCTGGGCTTGATGGACCTTTGGTCTTTTCCCAGCGTGGCAGTACTTATGTACTCCCATACAGCCAGCATATATAGCATTACAATAATCGAATTGTGATAATGTTAATGATTGTACCAATAGTCTGAATGTTTCTGATGAGAAAATATGAAAACACGCTTGAAAATTGGAAAACATTTGTTATAAATGACCATGGACTAAATTTTTTCTTTTTGACCATGCACCTATTAGACAACTTTTGGCCACATCTTCAAGATATATTTCAACATGATGAACTCAAAAGGTTCAACCTGAAATTCTAATATTGCTAGAGGGAAAATGAGTTCATGTGTAAATAGTGCACATACATTCATGTGTAAATAGTGCACATACATTGTTCCCAGTACAGGATGGTAAAGTAGACAACGTGGGCCCAAAAAGGAAGCTCTATCATGTGGTGCACTGGAAGCAACTGGTGAGGTATTAATGAGTCAGAAGCAGTTAGGAGCTCCAGCCTCTTCACTAGACTGCAGACTGTGGGGACTCGAGCATGGACAGGGCTCCAGGTTCTTGTGGTCCTCCTCCTCTCTTTACTCATGTGCATATGCGTTCGTGGCTCAGCTGTTTGGGGAGGCTAAAGTGGGAGGGGCTGGGGCAGGGTCTCAGCCCATAGCTGTCTGAGAGCATACATCAGAGAATAAAAGTCAATCCAAATAATAAAGTTAGATGAAAGCATTCAGTGTTTGTTTATCTATGTATGCAAAATGGACTTCAAAATGCCAGGCTGCATATAACTTCATTGCCTTACAGCAAATCCTTTAAACACAACTTAATCATTAATCCATCATAATTTTAGTGACGAAGGTGATTTAGTGAATTTTTAGTGATATCCAATCTAAACAAAACAATTTCTTTTCCAGAATTTTTCAAACAAACTTATCTTATGGAATTCCCTCTTTGACATGCTAAACCAGAGTGCAGAGATGCCAAGGGTGGCCCTTCCCATAGAATGAGATGCACCACCCCAATGAGTGAGACTGAAGGCAAATGAGTGAGGCTTTTCCTGCAGTGTATTGTGTATAAATTTAACATTGTTGTGAAACCCATGGAAGGGCTTCTGGCTACTCTTATTGACAAGGAATGCCTTCATGTGCACCTAAAAATGGATTTCTGCCTCATGTGTGACATGATTACATATTTTAAACTCAATTATTTCAAGCACTTACCAACACTAAAGCACATATACATCAATGAAAACAATTCTACTGTATTTAAATATCCATCAAGAGGCAGTGTTCCATATTTTAAACCTGATCATATACAAAAAACAACCACTTCAACACACATCAGATCCTGAAACATTTTCTAAAACTATGTCTGATGTTAAGACAAAGTAAAATTAAAGTTTTGATGTCACTTCAGTAAGGCCAACACACAATCCCTCCACTGTAAAACACTGTACACAAACTTGTGCAAGAACACATTCAGAAACTACTATACAATAACAACACTAAGTCCTAGGACTCAAAGAGCAACAACGAACAACCTTATCCATGAAAAGACAGCACTATAAATATTACACCAGGCCCTAAAACACCACCTAGTGAAAAAGCAAAACAAACAGGACTACAACAAGAGGCAGAGTTTGGGGGGGGGGGGGGTGCAGACCCACAGATTACCACAGAGAGAAGAGGTTGTTGGTTGCTGTGGTGGGCTCCGGAGTGTACAAAGGCTGATGCAGATTTTTTTTTTAATTTCTAGAGGTCGCACTTGCTGCTGGGGAGGCTTAGTTTCCCCAAGCCTCTTATATGGGGCACCTATGCTTATGTGCTTCCTATTTCGAAAATGGAAGAACGCAGGAAGGAGGAGAAGGGATGTCCTGGGGACAACAGCACTGCTTATGCTATGAGTTCCTGGGGCTTATTTTGATGGTGGCTATTGGGTTGGGAGAGATGGGAGCAAAGGATGAGATGGAATATTGGAAAATGGAGAAAAGCATGAGAAGAGAATTGTCAGGTATGAGAATGAAGAAGAGGAGAGATTGGAAATGTAAGAGGAAGGGGAAGGGACAGGGAAAGCAAGAGGAGATGTAGAATGGACAGTGAAATGAGAGGATGAAGATGTAAAGGAGAGGAAAGAAAGAGGTAAACGGCAGGGAGGGGAAAAGTGGAGAAACATTGGGGAGAAAAGAGACAAAGGGGAAAGATGAGAAGATAGAGGAGGAAGAGAACGAGAGGAGGGAAGAAAGAAACAAGGGGAAAGTAACCTGTACTGCAGCAGCTACAACCTCAACAGCCTTCCTGGGCAGGCTCAAGGGGTCATATCTGCCATCATTTACTACGTTACTATGAAAGAGAAGACAGGAGAATAAAAGAATGCAGGTAGGATAAAGAGATGCAAAAGGAAAACAAAATAAATAGTTTATAGGACTGAAATAAACTAAAGAAGAATGCAGCTGGATTGAAAATCTAGTGAAAAACGGAAAAAAAATAGCAATCAAAGAGGAAAAGGAAATTTGGTAAAAGGGAGAAAATGACTAAATAAAGAAAGGTTAAGGAAATGAAAATAGAAATGTATGCAAAAAAAAAAAAGAAAACAGGAAAGAAATTGAAAAATCAAGAAAGAAAAAAATGGAAGAATATTGTGAAACTAGAAGATTCAGAAACAGAAAGGTTTGAAAATATTTTATTGAAAATCACCTTTTCTGACCTGTTAAATATTTTCTCTCCAAACTAAGGGGCCCTTTTACTAAGCTGTGGTAGGCTCTATGTGTGTGCAGCATGCCCAAATGAGACTACCACCAGGCCAGGCCCTGGTGGTAATTTCAGATTTGGTATGTGCCTATAATGCCTGGATGAATTATTTCCTCCCACGTGCACCATTTCTGATGGTAATCAGCAGTTGGTGCACGCCAACCAGTCACCACACATTGTAAGAGATCCGCCCCTCCTCCAGGGGTTTGGGCGAGATCCTGTCCCCTCCTGGGAGACTTCGACTATGGACGAGGTTTCTCACCCAGCATTTTAACTCACTGTAATCCACAGGGTAAGGCTCCGGTAACCAGCAGTTCCAAAAAAACACACACAGTTCTTTTATTTTCCAGGTGATCTCAGTACAGCAGTTCAGGAAAAAAACAAAACAAAACACAGCTCCCCCACTTTCACTCTTCAGTGGATTCAGCACAGCAGGGTAGAAAGAAACATAAACCCCACTGCTTTCAAAACTCAGTCCTCTCCCCTTGAACAGTCCTAAAGCCGAGCTCTTTATATCTCTGGGGAGCTCCTGAAGGCTGCAGTTCAAAAAGGCAAAAACCCTGCTAAATGTCCTTCTCAGGTGCCATGGCAAACAGTTCCACCAAAACACCTCCCTTTAGCTTTGAGCAGTTCATACAGGGAAAAAATACCCTTTCCCAAACAACACACTCTCCCCTCTGCGTAGTTCAGCAGCACACAGTTCACCACCGCTTGAACTCTATGGGAAAGATAAGGGTCCCACCCTTTCTGGGTTACACATTCACTCTCACTGACCCTCCACCCGCATGACCCTTTTACTTTCCCCTTTCACTCCAGCTTCCATACCAAGAAGTCACCCGCATCTTGAGCTTTTTCTCCAATGAATGAGCCCATGCTGCTATGTCCATGGGCTCCTCCTCCCTTTCACCACCTCCCCCTTCAGACTCCTGCCAGTCCATGGGTTCTTCATCCCACCCTTTCCCCAGCTGTTCCTCCTCCTCCTGATTAACCCCGGGGACACCTCCCTTGCCTTGTCCTGGCTCTCCCCTGGAGGCTGCTGGGAAGGTAGTTTCTATATCAGGGTTTTCCCCGGGGCTGATGGATATTGTAGTTTTTCTCCTGTATCCAATTTTCAGTGGGAAGGAACCCCTTTTTTTCTCTCTCCGAGGTAGTACCAAAGGTAAGGCTCTGTTCTGCCTCCCTTTCCTCTGAACCCTCTTCACTTCTCCTTCCCCCACTTCCATTCTATCCACCCCCTTCTCCTCCTCTTCACAACATGTAGCACATGAGCCCTTACTGTTAGATCAGTGGGTGGCATTAAGGGCTCAGGCCAGTTTTAGACGCATGCTGGTTTCAATTTTACACTCACTATCCAGGCACAACTAATCCTCAATGGGACTGGATAAATATTAACACAAATAGAGAATCTTCTCAACCAGTCCAAACTTAATTTAAATGTTATATTCAATACCCCACATTCCTCAGATCTTAATACAGTAACTTTCAGTATATCAATATATCTTTCCCATAAACCTCAGTGATGTGCAATCACCAGCAATTACTCAATCTGGCGATACTCGCACACATCAACCTCTTTATTGGTTTATTCAAATGATTTTATAGTTTTACAATTTTCTTTCAAGTTATTAAAGCCCATAATTTAAATTGAACTTATCTTCTTTTTCTTTTATTTATCAGACCCGGGGGTTAGGCTGCCCGACATGCACATTTCGCTCCGAAATGAGCTGTCTCAAGGACATCCCCTACAATATAAAAAATATTTCATTTATATCCACACCCCATACATCAGCAGTCAGCCTATGTCTAGAGCGCATATTTATTTAAACCAAAACCCCCCCAAACATACCCCATGATCTTATTAGTGTTGGATTATTTGTAGTAAATAATTAGCAGATTTTAGTACACACAGCTTCAGCTTTAGAAATGTTAATTTCTTTCTTCATCTCTCTCTCATTCACCCCTGAATAATTCACTGCTGAGTCACTTTAAAGTTGAAGTAACAAAACATCTGTTTACTCACAGTTTGTAGTTAGATTATAATCAGACAGGCTTATATATACATATTACTATACATTTGTATTATCAGCTCCTTCCATGTGCTTAGATGGTAATGGATGCTCACACCACCATAGATCCTCTCAGGTTAGGAGAGATCATGAGCTCCATGTGCTCCATGTGCTGCATGTGCTGCATCTAACCCCCAACAGGAAGTTGCATAGCTGTGTGACCTCTCTAAGTAATTCACATCAGAGGTCACAGAGTAATCACAGAGAAATAATAGGTGACAGGCAATGCATGTAAAATACAATTACATTCCAACAAACCCCTTCTCATGCATAACTGTCATGCAATTATTTATTCATACAAAGTCCAAGCTTTATACGCAGATTCACAAAATGTTCTCTGGGTAACGGTTTGGTCATGATGTCAGCTGTCATCTCACTGGTGTGACAATAGTGTAGACTGATGACCCCTTCTTTCGCCAACTCTCGCACGTTGTGGTATTTCGTTGCGATGTGCTTGGTGCGTGACTGAACCTTGTCATTCTGTGACAGTCGGATGCAGCTCTGATTATCTTCCATTATCTGGATTGGTCTCTGTTCAGCTATTCCGAAATCCAGCATAAGTTTTTCAATCCACATCAGTTCTCTGCACGCTTCCGATACGGCCACGTATTCAGCTTCTGTAGAAGACAAACTCACAATACTTTGTTTATGACTGGCCCATGAAATTTGTACATTTCCATACATAAACACATATCCACTTGTGGATTTATAATCAGAATGATCCCCTGCCCAATCTGAATCACAGTAACATATTAGTTTTGGATTACTATTGGCTGAAATCTTTAATTTACAATCAATGGTACCCTTTAAATACCTTACCATCCTTTTAACTGCAGTCCAATCTGATTTGGTAGGTGAGCTGACCCTTCTGCTCAAAATTCCTACTGCATTTGCTATATCAGCCCTGTATGTGGTAGCTAGATATAAAAGCTTACCTATGGCTGATCTATATTGGATGTTATCTGGTAAAGGTTCTCTTACTGTTTCATCCTTCAGAAAATCAGTGATCATGGGAGTGCTTACAACTTGGGCATCTTGCATACCTAAACTTTCAATAAGCTCATTTATTTTCTGCTTCTGGCTTAGAAGATAAGAACCATCATTTTGTTTCTCAATTTCTATACCAAGATAGTATGACACATTTCCAAGTTCTTTTATCTCAACATTCTGATTTAAACATTTTACAATGTCCTTGTACTCTTGCTCACTTTTGCTTGCAATGAGCAGATCATCAACAAAAGCTAAAATGTATGCATATTGTCCATTTCTGCACCTAGTGTACAAACATTTATCTGCTTCACCTTGCTTAAATCCTAAATTTGTCAATATTTCATGCAATTTTTCATTCCAACATTTTGCACTTTGCTTTAATCCATAAAGACCTTTGTTTAATTTACACACTAGCTGTCTTTGTTTTGTATTTATGAAACCTGTTGGTTGTTCCATGTACAAGTCTTCAGTTATATCTTCATGAAAAAACGCTGTTTTCACATCAATGTGTTTGACTTGCATGCCTTTTGAGACTGCAATGCTCAGAAGTGTTCTTATTGTCGTGTGTTTCACTACAGGTGCAAACACTTCATCAAAATCTTCTCCATATTTTTGAAGATATCCCTTTGCGACTAATCTGGCTTTATACCTTTCCACTTTTCCTTGTGCATTCCTTTTTAACTTGAATACCCATTTGCATCCTATAGCTTTCTTGCCAGGAGGTAATTTTGTAAGAATCCAAGTATTATTTTTATCCAATGCATCAATTTCTTCTTGTGCAGCTTTACGCCATTCAGCAGCTTCTTCTGCTGGCATTTTCTCAATCTCATCCCATGTTAAGGGCTCTTGAGCTTCTGCTGACTTTGTTAAGTAAGACAGTCTTGGGGGTGGAACACCTTTGTTTTCCCTGGATGAGCGTCTGACAACAGGTTGGTCTGACCTTTCCGCATCCTCTAAATCTGAGAGTTCTTCTCCAATTGATTCCCCTTCTCCAACTGTACTGTCTTCTTCAATGATCCTTTCTGTGTCTGCTTCCTCTGCCTGTTCCTCGTTAGATACAGGTGAGTTGCTTTCAGACATCTGCCTTGGTATGGCATTTATATACACTGGCATGTCTATTATGGTTCTAGTTTCATATTCTGGATGATAAGGCTCATCTGGGATAATCCAGCCTTTATCAACCCTTTTGTTTTCATCAAAATATGTAACATGTCTTATGCCAACAATGCCAGTTTTCAGATTCAAAATTCTATCCTTTGTGTCCTGGAGTATAGCCAACTAAAATGCCCCTTTCTGTTGTGGAATCCAGCTTATGCCTTCTTTGCTTTGGTACATGAGCATATGCTGTACTTCCAAATGTTCTTATGTGTGACAGGTTTGGCTTCCTACCATGCCATGTCTCATGTGGTGTGCGCTCAGCGCCTTTAGTTGGCATTCTGTTTTGTAGGTACACTGCTGTGAGAATGGCTTCCCCCCATAGTCTTTTAGGGAGATTGCTATCTGACAGCATACATCTGGTCATTTCCACAAGTGACCTAAATTTTCTCTCTGCAACAGAATTTTGCTCTGGTGTATAAGCTACTGTTGTGATATGCTGAATGCCTTCTTGTTCTAGAAATGTGCGCATGCTTTGTGAAGTGAACTCACCACCATTGTCGGTCTGAAGAACCTTTGGTTTTCTTTCAAATTTATTGCTCACCATGGCTACGTATTTCTTCAGCATGTCTGTGACTTGACTTTTCTCTTTCAGCAAATAGGCCACACAATATCTAGAGAAATCATCCAAGAATATTAGCACAAATCTGTTATTTCCCAATGATGGGATATTAAACGGTCCACATAAGTCACTGTGTATTAAGTCCAGCACTTTATTACTCCTATTTCCTGTGTATGCAGGAAATGAGGGTCTTACACCTTTTTGAGTAACACAGTCTATGCATTTCTCCATTTTACCAGCATCTGCACTTATCTGAATGCCGGTGGCCAGTTGCTTACTGTAAAGATCCTGGATCACCTTACAATCACGATGTCCCAGGCGGCGATGCCAGATTTCCAGACTACATTTACCATCATTCTTCCTTACTTGCGCCATATGTGAGGCTTCACCTGAAATGCTCAGTTTATAAACATCATTATGCATAAAAGCTTCAGCATACACTTCATCATTTTTAGAGATTGTGCACTTACTGTTTTCAAAATGAATCGCAAATCCCTTCTTATCTAATGTAGATACACTAAGCATATTGCAAACTGCTTGGGGAATATACAAGACATCACTTACAGGAATTTCTTTAACTTCATTAGACACTTTGCATTTTAAGAATCCAATACCTTTTGCTTGGATCTTAGCAGTCCCTGCGTTTGCAGTTTTAAGAATACCTTCCTCTGGACACATTTCCTGAAAGAAATCCTTACAATTGGTTAAATGGCATGTGCTCCCCGAATCCAAAATCCAAGTACTTTCATTTGAATTATTATTTACCATAGTCAAAGATTTTTCTGCCATTAGAAAGCCCTTGTGTTTATCTTTGTCCTTCATACATTTCCTGGTTTGAAAATTCTTTAGTTCCATTGGCTTAGGTGAGCTAGAGGGAGTGTTTTGTGTTTCCTTACACCATTTAGATACATGTCCCTCCTTTCCACATGAGTAGCAAATCAGCTTGCCCTTGGGTGGAGTTTTCCCATAGCTCCGCCTTCCTCTGTTCTTTGCCAAGAAATTTGTTTCATTTCTCTCTGACTTGCTTTGAGAACACATCTCCTCAGAATCATTTATTATGCATTCCTGCCTTAGTTTTGATGTTGTCTGTTCAAAAGATTGCCCTTCAATGGCCTCATTTACAGACCTAAAAACATCAAACTTCTTTGATAGTGAGGTAAAAAGAAATGCTCTTTTCAATGCATCACACATGGGAATTCCAGAAAGTTCTAACTTTTGAAATGAAGACATAAGATGCATAATGTGATCATTACATTTACTTTTATCCCTTAATTTGGTTTCATTCAACTCTGCCAGCCAAATTGGTTGCTGCTTTGCATATGTAGTTGCATACATAGTTCTCAGTTTATATAAAATGTCCTTTGGTGTATCTTTTCCCTCCACTAATATGGCTTGTTTCTCTGAGAGAGCTTCCAAAAGCATGCACTTCACATAATAGTTTGCATTGTCCCATTCAGCCATATTTTCAGCTGTTCTGTCTTGGTCTAAGCATATATCTAATCTTTTTGCTCGAAGGAGACATATGAATCTTAGTTCCCACTGCTGATAATTAAACTCAGTTAATTTAGGCACCTTGAGAGAATAGAACAATGGTGAATTTCCTCCCTCAGCCATTTTCTTAGCCTTCTGTCTGCTGTGTGGGGGGAGAGAGAGAGAGACTGAATCTTTCCTTTAAAACTTAAGAGAAAAATGTGGCCTTTTTTTCTGCCTGGTAATATTTCTCTTCTTTTTCAATTCCTGGACCCTGGGCCCATAACCCTTTTGTTGGATTATTTGTAGTAAATAATTAGCAGATTTTAGTACACACAGCTTCAGCTTTAGAAATGTTAATTTCTTTCTTCATCTCTCTCTCATTCACCCCTGAATAATTCACTGCTGAGTCACTTTAAAGTTGAAGTAACAAAACATCTGTTTACTCACAGTTTGTAGTTAGATTATAATCAGACAGGCTTATATATACATATTACTATACATTTGTATTATCAGCTCCTTCCATGTGCTTAGATGGTAATGGATGCTCACACCACCATAGATCCTCTCAGGTTAGGAGAGATCATGAGCTCCATGTGCTCCATGTGCTGCATGTGCTGCATCTAACCCCCAACAGGAAGTTGCATAGCTGTGTGACCTCTCTAAGTAATTCACATCAGAGGTCACAGAGTAATCACAGAGAAATAATAGGTGACAGGCAATGCATGTAAAATACAATTACATTCCAACAATTAGCGCCAGCTCAGCAAAAGTAATTCAAAAGCCAAGATGGCGCCAGCGTTTTTTCAAATTAATTAAATACCAGCTGATCTCTGACGTATCCACCATTAGAACCCCGCCCCCCATGGCGTTCCACTGGTAGCTTTCCTCCCTTCACTGCTACCGGTGGTAGGTTGGAGATGATTAAATAAGGGTTGCCCATTCAATTTCTGCATTTAAGCCTGTCGGTGTAACCGTCTGTAACATAAAGATATTAAATTGTTCTCTAAAGTTTAAGAGTTTCTTCATGGACCCTCCCTCCTCCTGAACATCTAAACATTCAATAATCCTCCATCTAATGTCTTCAGTCCTATGTTGTTTCTGCAGCCAATGGTTCACCAAAGGAGCCTGCATATTCTGCGTTTGTATCCTCGATTTGTGCTCGTTCAAACGAATCTTCATAGGTCGAGCACTCCTGCCAATATATACCAAATTGCAGAGACATACAATTGCATAGACCACATTGCTACTATCACAATCAGTCATTGATGTACTTCTTATTATTTTCTCCTTCTGAGGTACTTGCCAACTGTCCCCCGTGATGGCCGAAGCACACCACTGACAGTGACCACAACTAGTATGACCCCCCTGGGCAGTATTTCTAGCTCTATAATCCAGAAATTTATTTTTACTTAAACGTTCTCCCAATGTTTTGCCCTTGGTAAAAGACATCAGGGGAGGCTCTACAAAACATGTATATAGTTGAAGTACATGCCAGTGACCTTTAATCACTTGGGATATCTTTTTACTAATATCTGTATAGGGTAATATACATGTCAATCAATCTTCTTCTATCTTCTCAGTTTCTTTCAATAAGAGTTGTCTCTGGGCAAACCTAGCTCTAATGTATACTTTCTTTATAGCTGATCTAGGATAACCTCTCATCAAAAATCTATTTTTTAGATCAGCAGCTTGTCTTTTAAACTCAGCTAACATAGAGCAGACTCTCCTAGCTCTTAAAAATTGACTTATTGGAAGATTATATTTTAGATGAAAAGGATTCTAATGGTGGATACGTCAGAGATCGGCTGGTGTTTAATTAATTTGAAAAAACACTGGCGCCATCTTGGCTTTTGAATTACTTTTGCTGAGCTGGCGCTAATAAGATCATGGGGTAAGTTTGGGGGTTTTTGGTTTAAATAAATATGCGCTCTAGACATAGGCTGACTGCTGATGTATGGGGTGTGGATATAAATGAAATATTTTTTATATTGTAGGGGATGTCCTTGAGACAGCTCATTTCGGAGCGAAACGTGCATGTCGGGCAGCCTAACCCCCGGGTCTGATAAATAAAAGAAAAAGAAGATAAGTTCAATTTAAATTATGGACTTTAATAACTTGAAAGAAAATGGTAAAACTATAAAATCATTTGAATAAACCAATGAAGAGGTTGATGTGTGCGAGTATCGCCAGATTGAGTAATTGCTGGTGATTGCACATCACTGAGGTTTATGGGAAAGATATATTGATATACTGAAAGTTACTGTTTTGAAGATCTGAGGAATGTGGTTTCAATTTTACTGCATGCCTTTATCCCGTCACATTTTTTAAAAACCCTTTTTTGCATATGCGATAAAAACTGGTCAGCTGTGCGCCTAATACACGCACCTACACACTGCCGCAGGACACTTTTTACCGTGGCTTAGTAAAAGGGGCCCTTTGTAGCAAGTGAATCATAGGCATCTGCCCCTATCATGAAAGGATGGATATGATGGATCTCCTATTCTTCTAAGATTCTCATGATTGCATTCCTCACTTGTACAGAATGTATACAAATCACACAGACTAGTTTTGTGTAAGAATGAAATCCAGCACTGCTTTAAATGTAGCCATTGTTCATTAATAATATACTTGCTTGAGAAAAAAAATAGAAACAACTCCAGCATGATAATTTAATTCTGTCTGGGAGATGTTTCCCACCTTTTTATTGCATTTCATTAGCACTTTAGCTGTTTAGTGAGAATTAACACCACACATTAACTGTTAGCTTTGAATATGATGGTTGGTACATTCTCATGTGGAAGGTAGCGTGGGATGGGTTGAGTGTGAACTATATAGTTTCCGCACATTAATTGCAAACACAGCAGATAATACGGAGCAGTTAGCACCCCTTCCCTATCTCCCTTAGTTCTCAGCATCACCACTTCCTTACTACTCCCCAAACCTGTAGTTAGCATCTCCCCTTCCCTACCCTCTCCCCAGGTGTCCAGCATGTCTCCCCTCTCTCCTTCCATTTCCTACCCAAGAAGTCCAACATCTCTACCCTCTTCCCTTCCACCTGCCATTGTTGCTGCCACGCTTACCATCTTAACACTTGTGAGGAATGGGGGCAGCAGTGCAGTGCCACATAGTCAACAAAGATAGCAGTGGGGAAGCCCTTTAAAAGCCATTGTCACTGGTAGGTCTTTCTGCATCTCAGAGCATGCCCCAAAGACTGCAGCTTTAGGTAATAGTGGCATTTAAAGGACTTCCCTGCCACTCTTTGCCAAATATGCTGGTGCTGTGCCGCTCCCCACAAAGCCTGGGTGGATGCCTTGTCTACCTAGAGTGCATAAGTACTTAAGCATTGCCATCCTGGGACAGATCAAGTCCTGGGGAAGGTCCATCAAGTCCAGCATCCTTTTTCCAACAGTGGCCAATCCAGGTCAGAAGTACCTGGCAAGATCCCAAAAAAGTACAATACATTTTATGCTACTTATCCTTGAAATAAGCAGTGGATTTTCCCCAAGTCCATTTTAATAATGATCTATGGACTTTTCCTTTAGGCACTCATCCAAACCTTTTTTAAACCCCACTAAGCTAACTGCTTTTATTACATTCTCTGGCAACAAATTCCAGAGTTTAATTACACGTTGAATGAAGAAGTATTTTCTCTGATTCGTATTAAATTTAATACTTTGTAGCTTCATTGCATGCCCCCTAGTCCTAGTATTTTTGAAAAGAGCAAACAAGCAATTCACATCTACCTGTTTCACTCCACTCATTATTTTATAGACCTCTATCATATCTCCTCTCAGCCATCTTTTCTCTAAGCTGAAGAGCCCTAGCCACTTTAGCCTTTCCTCAAAGCGAAGCCGTCTCATCCCCTTTATCATTTTTGTCGCCCTTCTCTGTACCTTTTCTAATTCCACTATATCTTTTTTGAGATGCAGTGACCAGAATTGAACACAGTATTTGAGGTGTGGTCACACCATGGAGCAATACAAAGACATTATAACATCCTCATTTTTGTTTTCCATTACTTTCCTAATAATACCTAAAATACTATTTGCTTTCTTAGCTGCCATCACATATTGAGCAGAGGGTTTCAACGTATCATCAACGATGATGCCTAGATCCCTTTCCTGGTTGGTGACTCCTAATGTGGAACCTTGCATGACATAGCTACAATTTGGGTTCTTCTTTCCCACATGCATCACTTTGCACTTGCTCACATTAAACGTCATCTGCCATTAAGGTGCCCAGTCTCGTAAGATCCTCTTGTAATTTTTCACAATGTTCTTGCGATTTAACCACTTTGAATAACTTTGTGTCATCAACAAATTTAATTACCTCACTAGTTACTCCCATTTCTAGATAATTTATAAATACGTTAAAAAGCAGCGGTCCAAGCACAGATCCCTGGGGAACCCCACTATCTACCCTACTCTCTGTTTTAACCAGTTTTTAATCCACAATAGTACACTACCTCCTATCCCATGACTCTCCAATTTACTGTGGAATCTTTCATGAGGTACTCTGCCAAATGCCTTTTGAAAATCCAGATATGCAATATCGACTGGCTCACCTTTATCCACATGTTTGTTCAACTCTTTAAAGAAATGTAATAGATTGGTGAGGCAGGATTTCCCTTCACTAAATCAATGTTGGCATTATCTCATTAATCCATGCTTTTGAATATGCTCTGTAATTTTGTTCTTTATAGTATTCTCTACCATTTTGCCTGGCACAAACGTCAGGCTGACTGGTCTATATTTTCCCAGATCTCCTCTGGAACCTTTTTAAAAAATCAGCATTACATTGGCCACCCTCCAATCTTCCATGCTTGATTTTAAATATAAATTACATATTACTAACAATAGTTCCACAAGTTTATTTATTTATTTATTAGGATTTATTTACCGCCTTTTTAAAGGAATTCTCTCAAGACGGTGTACAGTAAGAATAGATCAAACATGAACAATAGGCAATTACAGCAGTAAAAATATTCAAAAACAATACAAAGTATGGTATGGTATACTACTTACAATGTCAACACAATACATAATAGAGCGTTATAATTGATAGTGAAGTGTAAAGCAAAGAAGTAATATATAAGTAGGTAAGAAAGTAGGAAGAGTTAGAAAGTAAGGTGATTGATTTAAAGAAAGTTGCGCATGAAATCAGAGAGATGGTTAAATTTGATCTCAGCTAGGGTAGGAGTGGATAAACATGTCCTGCTGTAGTATGTGCAGCCAGAGTCACTCCTTGTGTGTGTGAGTGAGACTAGCAAGTTAGTTACTTCTTCCATTAAAGGTCTGGATGAAGAGCCAAGCTTTCACCTGCTTACTGAAGTAGAGATAGTCTTGTGTTAAGTGGAGCCTTTCAAGCAACGCATTCCAGAGTGTGGGGGCTACTCCGGAGAAGGCTCGCTTGCAGGTATCACATCGTGTAATGTCTTTTGGAGAGGGTGTAGTTAGTGAAAGTCCTTGGGAGGACCTTAAAATTTGGCGGTGTGTGGAGGATCATCCTATTTTTCAAGTACTCAGGGCCATTTCCTTCCAGGGCCTTGAAGATCAGACATAAAGTTTTAAATTTAGCCCTGTACTGTACTGGTAGCCAGTGAAGTTTTTGCAAAAATGGTGTGATGTGGTCATGTCGCTTGCAACCTTCTATGAGTCTTGCTGCTGCATTCTAAATCAACTGGAGCTGGTGCAGACCCTTTGTAGTTAGACCATTGTATAGTGCATTGCAGTAATCCAGTCTTGATGTTATCATGGCATGCACAACTTGGATAAGATTTACCTTCTCGATGTAAGGAGAAAGGCAGCTCTTGAAGGTTGCTTGGATTTGGGGAATCAGAGTAAGTGTTGAATCTAACTGTATTCCAAGGTTCCTTACTTGTGATTTGAGGGGGAGTTTGTATTTCCCAAAAGGGAGTTTGATGTCAGGTATTTATCCACTTGTGTTACGGACCCAGAGAAGCTCAGTTTTACTTGAGTTCAGGCAAAGTTTGTTGTGTTTAGCCCATTCTTGAATTGAAGTTAGACAGGTAATCAGTTTATTCAAGGCTGTAGGTAAGTCAGGTTCAATGGGTATGTGTAGCTGCACATCATCCGCATAGATGTAGAACTGAGTGTCCATTGACCGAATCAGCTCAGCTAGTGGCTTGAGGTAGATATTGAACAGAATAAGTGACAGTATTGATCCTTGTGGTACCCCGCAGGTCAGTGTCCATGGTGGTGATGAGTTGTTGCCAAACATTATGGATCGTTGCCTGTCTGATAGATACGATCTGAACCAGGCAAACACTGTTCCATTAATACCTGTTTCTGTCAGTCGTGCTAGCATGATATCATGATCCACAGTGTCAAAAGCTGCTGGGAAGTCAAGCAGTATTAACATCTAGGTGAATCCCTATCAGTACTCCCTATCAGTACTCTGGGACAAATTCCATCCAGTCCTGGAGGCTACCCTTCAATTTGTCAAATTGTGCCATTACATCCTCCAGGTTTATAGAGATTTCATTCAGTTTCTCTGACTCGTCAGCTTTGAATACCATTTCTGGCACAGGTATCTCTTCCAAATCTTCCTCAGTGAAGACCGAAGCAAAGAATTCATTTCATCTTTCTGCTATGGCTTTATCTTCCCTGATTGCCACTCATCTTGCGGTCCAATCAGTTCTTTTGCTGGCTTCTTGCTTTTCTTATACTTAAAAAATTTTTTACTATGTGTTTTTGCCTCCAATGCAATCATGTTTTCAAAGTCCCTCTTTGCCTTCCTTATAAGCACTTTGCATTTGACTTGACATTCCTTATGTTGTTTCTTATTATTTTCAGTTGATTCCTTCTTCCATTTTCTGAAGGATTTTCTTTTAGCTCTAATAGCTTCCTTCACTTCACTTTTTAACCATGCTGGCTGTCGTTTGGTCTTCCTTCCTCCTTTTTAATACACGGAATACCTTTGGCCTGGGCTTCCAGGATGGTATTTTTGAACAGCATCCACACCTAATGTAAATTTTGACCTTCGCAGCTGCTCCTCTAAGTTTTTATTTCACTGTTCTTCTCATTTTATCATAGGCTCCTTTTTGAATGTTAAATGCTAATGTATTGGATTTCCTATCCTGCTTATAATCGAAAGAGAAAAACGCCTATATTGCAACCCAAATCGGGAGATGGGCGTCTTTCTCCCGTGGGCACCCAAATCGGTATAATCGAAAGCCGATTTTGGGCGTTTCCAACTGCAATCCGTTGCAGAAACGGGTAAAGTTGACGGGGCATGTCGGAGGCATGGTGAAGGCGGAACTGGGGCGTGGTTATCGGCCGAGGAGAGATGGGCATCTTTAGCTGATAAAAAAGGCGTTTTTACTGCGATTTTGGGTCACTTTGTTTTGGACCCTTTTTTTTCATGAACTAGTCCCAAAAAAGTACCCCAACTGCCCAGATGACCACTGGAGGGAATCGGAGATGACCTCCCCGGACTCCCCCAGTGGTCACTAACCCCCCTCCCACCAAAAAAAACCACTTTTAAAAAACTTTTTTTCCAGCCTCTATGCCAGCCTCAAATGCCGTACCCACCTCTATGACAGCAGAATGTGTTCTATCCTGTGACAGCCTTTCCCTGGTTCTGATGTGGCTCTCAGGTGAGTGTGACACCTTTTCTGTTATGCGCACTGCAGAGTCACATCAGCAATGCATTGTGTTGGGTGTAGGGTATTGGGCTCCGTGATTCCACTAGCTTGTGGCAAATGCTCACGATGTTGGTAGTTGGTAGGCTCTACTCCCATGGTGCTTTTCCCCCTGCTTACTGGGTCAGAGTGTGCCCTGTTTTGTTTCCGGTAGTCCATGAGGTAGTGGCCATTTTTGTAAGCCAGTTTTAGATCCCTTTCACGTGTTAGCCACGTTAGAGAACTTAGTTCTTACCTTGAATGTGGCTGAAAGAAGGCATTGTACAGCATTCTGCCAGCTCTGACCTACTGCTCATCTCAGTACCAGGGAGACTCGTTGCCAGTGGGGCACAACCTCTGATCTGCAGTTAACTGTGAGTAAGTGTGCTTATTCCAATAAAGGACGTTTTCGGAGAGATTAGTCTTCAGGTGTCAACTGGTGTGCCAATGTTATATAGCAGCAACAAGTCCTAGAGGCCTGCATGTATGCAGGTCCCTGGAGCACTTTTAGTGGGTACCGCAGTGCACTTCAGCCAGGTGGACCCAGGCCCATCCCCCCTACCTGTAACACTTGTGCTGGTAAATGGGAGGTCTCCAAAACCCACTGTACCCACATGTAGGTGCCCCCTTCACCCCTAAGAGCTATGGTAGTGTTGTACATTTGTGGGTAGTGGCTTTTGGGGGAGGGGGGTTGGGTGCTCAGCACCCGTGGTCAGGGAGCTATGCATGTGGGAGCTGTTTCTAAAGTCCACCGCACTGACCTCTAGGGTGCCCAGTTGGTGTCCTGGCATATCTGGGGGGCCAGTGTACTACGAATCCTGGCCCCTCCCATGACCAAATGGCTCAGATTAGGACGTTTTTGAGCTGGGCATTTTTAGTTTCCATTATCGCTAAAAAAAAACAAATGCCCGGCTGAAAAACGTCCATTTTTTTGAAAATATGGTCTGTCCTGCCTCTTCACGTACCCATTTTCAGACATAGACGCCCATGGAGATAGGCGTTCGCGTTCGATTATGCCCCTCCACGTGTACTTACTCCAAAGCCGATATCAAATCTGATCATATTATGATCACTGTTATCAAGCAGCCCCAGCACCATTACCTCCTGCACCAGATCATGCACTCCACTAAGGACTAGGTCTAGAATTTTTCCTTCTCTTGTTGGCTCCTGTACCAGCTGCTGCATAGAGCAGTCCTTGATTTCATCAAGAAATTTTACCTCCATAGTATGCCCTGATGTTACATTTACCCAGTCAATATTGGGGTAATTAAAATTATCCATTATTATCGTGCTCCCCAGTTTGTTAGCCTCCCTAATTTCCGATATCATTTCTTCATCCGTCTGTTCATCCTGGCCAGGCAGACGGTAGTACACTCCTATCACTATCCTTTTCCCCTTTACACATGGAATTTCAATCCACAGGGATTCCAAGATGTGTTTTGTTTCATGCAGAATTTTCTTTTTTTTTTTTTTGAAAATATCTTTATTATGTCTTTGATGCACAAGGAAAAACATAACCATTGACTATTACATGGCCGTTTCCCATTATTGGGACTGCTGCTGCTACTACAACTTCCAAAAGCTTAGGAAACATATGTACAACAATTGTTTTACTCCAGCACCCATGACTTTATGTGTTATACATTCCCTCCCCCCCCCAACCCCCTCTCCCCTTGTCCACTGCCGATAGCGATTCATATCTATTCCAGCCAGCTCTCTCGCATGGGCCCCACCATCTTTGCTCTTCCATTCACCTTGACTGCAGGGCCTGCTCTTTGTTCCCTTCTGTAGATGGGTCTAATAGTAAGGTGTCAGCATCTGGAATTCTGTCCCACATTTGTTTATATTGTAACAACCCTATAGAAACATTAGACTGGATCGTCCTCTGCACCCAACTGGCCACTTCCTTCATCAAGCCCATCCACACCTTAAGCTGAGGTGAGGCACTGTCAATCCAGGACATCAAAATACATTTTTTGACCAGTATTGTGGCCACCTGTATGAACCGACACTGCATCTCATTTAGCATCTGCTCCCGTAGATTCATGGAGCTACCCAGATATGTAACCGAGTAAGTCCATTCAAATTCTGCCTGCACCATGTTTTCTATCTGTTTAAGGGCTCCCTTCCAAAGCTCCGCCAGTCTAGAGCATTCCATAAATGAATGCAGTAATGTGCCCACTTGTACCCCACACTTCACACATACATCATCAGACCACAGCCCCATTACTTTCCCTGTTGCCTTGGAAATGTACACCCTGTGCAATACGCGGTATTGTATGTCTTGCAACGCCGCGTTTGGTGTAACCTTGCTAAGCTCACCAAATACCTTTTCCAATTCTTCTTCTGTCACTATACCCCCAATTTCTGTACTCCAGGTGTTCGCTAACTGCTTGAGATATGGGGCCTTCCTATTGTCCCTAATGAGCTGATGCCACACAGATAACTTATTTAGCTTGGGTGGGAGTTGTAAAAATACTGAATCCAATCTCCCAAACACCACCTCTCCCCTTTTCTTGCGCTCAAGGGACATCACATAATCCCTGGCTTGTAAAAAAGCAAAGAATTGGGTACCGGGTACGTTCCTTGCGCGCCTGACCTGTTCAAACGTAGGAAATGCTTGCCCTCCCAGTTGGCGAAACTCTCCTATATATCTGCATCTCTTGATTCTCCACCCATGAAACACAGTTACTCCCATCCCTGCTGGAAAGTCCAGATTACCCGTCAGAGTTAGGAACGGGCTCACCCCTCCCCTTGTTCCATCCAGCTCTCTCCACCAGTGCCACGCCCTCCGCAATGCTATCAAATATGGATTCATCTGAAATCTTCCCATCCTGCTACTATGATCAGAGCTAAGAATCACAAACAGATCCAGCGGCTCACACCAGCTCTTCCAAAAATCTGCCGGAGAGAAGGTTTCCCCTTTAGAGTGAAACTCATACATCCATCGCATCAACGCTGCCACATTGTATGCCCTAATATCCAGCAGCCGGAGACCCCCTTTCGCTCTGTCTAATACCAGTTTGGTAAATGAGATTCTGGGCCTTTTTGCACGCCATATGAAGGACATAGTTATACTTCGATATTGAAGTTCCTCTCTCTTTTGAACCCATAATGGCACCATCTGTAGTGGATATAATATTTTTGGTAACAGTACCATTTTCACTAATGCTACTCGCCCCATGAAACTGATGGGCAGATCTTTCCATTTCCAGCATAACTTCTTAATAGCTTCCAACCTATCCACCACATTTCTCTTGTACATCTATTCTATGTTCGCACTTAAATACACTTCCAGATATTTAATCCCTTCCCTCGCCCATCCCAGTGGGAAGTCAGACATCCCTGCACAGGTGCATGGATTACTAACCGGCAATGCCTCCGACTTTCCAAAGTTTATGCTCAAACCCGAGAATTGGCCAAACTTTTTACTGATTTCCATTACTAGAAAAATCCCCGTAGACGCGTTGTCAACCAGCAACAGCATGTCATCGGCAAACATGTTTATACGATATTCCTTACCTCCCACCTGTACTCCTTTCAAGTTCGGCTCTTGTCTGATTTTAGCCGCTGGCGGCTCAAGGGTTAGGATAAACAAAAGAGGCGACAGTGGGCACCCTTGCCTGGTACCTCCCCCTAGACACACAACTGGTGTAAGCATGTTATTTATCATTATTTGGGCGGTTGGATTACTATACAGTGCCCTGATCCACTCCAAAAAATCACCTTCAATCCCGAACCTTTGGAGCACCCAAAACAGATACTCCCACACTACTTTGTCGAAGGCCTTTTCGGCATCCAGGCTGGCCAGAATCTTATCCCCTGCTACCTTACTACCCTCCAGTAAAGCGCGGCTAACCTTCAATATATTAGCTGACGCAAATCGTCCCTTCACAAAGCCCACCTGATCATTGTGCACCAGGTGCGGCACCACCTAGCCTAATCTAGCCGCTAGTACTGCTTCCATAATCTTAATATCCTGGTTCAATAAGGATATGGGTCGATAAAAACCCACTAATTCTACATCTTTACCTGGCTTAGGCAGTACCGTAATATAAACGAGGTTCAAAGTTGTACCCATATTCTTCGAATCCCGTACTTCAGTGCACATAGCCACAAACGAGGGAACTATCTCATTTCGCAAGATTTTATAGAACTCAGTCCCCAGGCCATCAGGTCCCGGGGCCTTTGCCAGTGTTAACTGCTTTATTACTTTCACCACTTCCTGTCCCCGGATTGGCCCATTGAGACCCGCCACTTGCGCTGCCGTCAATGTTGGCAGCCGAAGGCCTGCAAAGAAACTCTCGCATTTTTCCTCAGAAAATGAACCACTCGCATACAAGGAAGAATAGAACCGGACAAACTCCTGCTGAATCTCCTCCCTCCCCGCCTGGACTTTGCCATTTGCATCCTTTATCTTTCCTATATAGCTCTTTCCACTCCGTTGCCTAACTAAGGACGCTAACAATTTTCCTGTTTTATTACCCCACCTATGCATGCGGTATTTGTTTAATCTAACATCATATAGAGCTCTGGCATTCAAAATTGCTTGCATTTGTCTTCTCGCCTCCATGTACACTTTCCTATTTTCCTCAGAGGAAGAAAGGGCTAGCTCTCTCCTTGCTCCCTTCAACTTAATCATAAATATTTGGAGCTCTTTATCCCTGTCTTTGTTGAGGGCCACGGTGTATGCCATGATCTTCCCGCGCACTACCGCTTTCCCTGCCTCCCAGAAGACTCTGTCATTTACCGATTGGTCTTTATTCTCTTCAACATAGTCTAACCATGCTTGTTTGAGGTACTTGCAAAAGGCCTGGTCCTGGTAGAGAGCAGGGTTCATACGCCACCGATTTGTCCCCATTTTCTCTCCCCACCTAATTTTAGCCCACACTAAAGCATGATCTGAGATGACCGAGTCCCCAATCTCCGCTTGTTCTGTCACTGTAAATAGGGACCTGCTTAAAAGCACGTGGTCAAGGCGCGCATGGACCCTGTGTGGGTGAGAAAAGAAAGTGAATTCCCTGTCCTCCATACGCAAAAGCCGCCAAACATCTAGCACTCCCAATTTGTTAGCTAAAAAATTCACCCCCCTCTCCTCATGATCTCTACTCGCCTGCTTGGCTGGCTTTCAATCTATTAGGGGATAGCTGGTAATGTTAAAATCTCCTCCCATTATGATTGGGTAGTCGTCAAAGGTAAGGAGCTTTGCAGCTAGCAAGGTAAAGAACTTGTGTGAATAAACATTGGGCGCATAAATACTGCACAGGGCCACCTTCTTCCCCTGCAAGAGGCCTGCTACTATCACATAACGGCCATCTGGGTCTTGGTATAATCTATGCATTTCAAATGCCACATTCTTTTTTTATTAATATGGCTACTCCTCTCTGTCTGTTTTATAAGAGGCATAATACACTTCCCCTACCCATTCCCTGCGCAGTTTGCCGTGCTCCGCATTCCCCAGGTGCGTTTCTTGCAGCATTGCAACATCTGCTTGTTGTTTTTGCAACACCTGTAGTATTTTAGATCGTTCAATCGGGGAATGGACTCCATCTACATTTAGGGAAACAACTTTCAAGCTAATCATACAAAAGCAATCTCCACATTCTGTTACTCATTATATTGTTTTTGATGGCTTTTCCCAGAGGGCTTCCCAGCCATACCCCCCGGGAATTCCTAGTCAGCATGGAATACATTTATAATCCCTTTTCCCCGGACAGTGGACAAACCCTTCCCCTCAACCCCCAACCCCCTCCCCCCTTCAACTAACCACCCTCCCCCCCCATCTGCCCCCCTCCCTCCCTCAGCCAAAACATACTCACTCCCCACCACACACACTCCCCTCCATACAAATCCAACCAGGTACATCCCCTACCCAGCACCAACTCCCCCATGCTCACATCCCCTCTCATCCCCTATTGAATCACAACCGCCTAATCTATTTGCGCTACACCCCCACTCCTCTAACCCCAGTCCCTCCTGCCCCCCAGTTTATCCTAAGAACCTAAAAGAGGTGAAAAAGAGAAAAAACATCAATTGTAACTTTGCAACGGGCAAACAAACAGTCC
The DNA here is from genome assembly GCF_901765095.1 of Microcaecilia unicolor. Lineage (NCBI taxonomy): Eukaryota > Metazoa > Chordata > Amphibia > Gymnophiona > Siphonopidae > Microcaecilia > Microcaecilia unicolor. Next base: position 201,883,027 of record NC_044034.1, read on the forward strand.
TCTTGTAACCAGTTAACCACTCTGTGCATATGTCTGTCCCGGATACACTCCGCTTCTTCAGTCATCTGGCCATCTCGCACTTGTGCCAAATTTTGCCACTCTGCGGACCCTGTGACAACCGACATCCACCGCCAGCAGAAGTGATATCCAGCAAACACCTCAACCCTCCAGCTCCAATGATCTGCGTCCTCTTGCGTTTTCACATCTGCCGGGTCAGCTTTACACAACAGTTAGAGCAACAGCAGCCATCTTACTTCACGTGCCACCTTTTTGTAAATCAGATTTCCAGCATTCTCACACAGAACGGTTCAAATGAATCAAGAGGTAAAATCATTGACAGAACTCTATATGCGTTCCACATACGCTTCAAGTTCCTTTGGGCCTGAGAAAAACAGAACCTTGTTATCAGCCATTATCCGCACTTTCGCTGGATAGAGCAGCGCGAATTTCACCCCCTTCTCATACAAACGCATGCAGTACTGCCCCATCTTTCTGCGCTGTTCAGAGACATTGGCTGAGTAATCTTGAAATAGCAGAATTTTACACCCATTGTATTCCAGTGCCTTTTTCTTCCTATATGCTGCCAACAATTTGTCTTTATCAGCATAATTCAGTATCTTAGCTATTACAGCCCTGGGTCGGCCCTCTCCTTCTCTTCGCACACCAGTTCTATGGACTATCTGCAGTGGTCTCTCATGCCCCCGAAGTCCGAGCTGCTCCGGGAGCCATACCTCCATTAACTTCCATAAGTCCTTGTCGGGAACCGACTCGGAAAGGCCCACTATTCTCACGTTATTTCGTCGGCTGCGATTTTCCAAATCGTCAATCTGCCGTGCCATTTTCTCACATTTTTGCTCCAGCGTGCCCAGTCAGGTGTCAGCCGCCTCCGCTCTATCCTCCTGCCGAGATCCGCTGTTCTGCCTGCTGGAGCCTGGACCTCTGCCGTTCCACTGCCTCCCTGATTTGCTCCACCGAGGACTGAAATTTGGACAACTTATCCTTTAGTATTGCCGTCACTTGTTGGATTAATGCCTGGAATACCTCTGTCTGAGGACTCGTCTCCCCCGCGGATTTATTTTCCTCCGCCATTTTGATTCGCACGTCGGGAGCGCGGGACTTCTTAGGCCGCTGGTTCTTCGCGAGCATACCACGCTTCCACCGCTCATTCCTCTTCTTCCCAGCGTCCGATGTGTAGCATAGGTGTTCCGCCACACTCTCTTGTTCTCCAGGCTGTGATTCAAGATTTTTATGCGGGTAAATTTCTCAGAGAAGGGGACTCAGAAGCGGAGCCGTTTTTTCGGATGTCCACTCAGCTTTGCTGCATCACGTGACCTCCCATGCAGAATTTTCAATCTATTTGATTGAAGGCCCTTCTTAACATACAATGCTACCCCTCCACCAATTCGATCTACCCTATCACTAAAATATAATTTGTATCCCGGTATGACAGTGTCCAGTGTCCTCCTTCCAGCAGGTCTCAGAGATGCCTATTATATCTAATTTTTATTTAGTGTAATATATTTTAACTCTCCCATCTATTTCTTAGGCTTCTGGCATTGAATGTAGACATTTCAAACTATGTTTGTTGTTCCTATTTATATCTTGCTGACAGTGTTAATTTGCAATCTCTGTCTGATTTTTATTTAAGGACATCTGATCTACTATGGTCTCTTTTGCAACCTCACTATCAGGATACCCTATCTTCCCTGCTTTGGTGATATCTTTGAAAGATACCTTATTCCGAACTATGCATTTTTGAATGATTGTCAGCCTTCCCCCAGGTTCTGGTTTAGGTAGGGTTGACCCTGTTGCTGTGCCATTCACATATCATGACAGCCATGCTGTTAATGCAGAATAAAAGATGCTTTCTCTAAGGTGCTGTGAATGCTCCCAACAGCTAATACATAGGTTTTGCACCTAATGCACCTTAACTTTTGAAATTAATACACCTTAGCTTGGGTTGATAAATAGCATCAAACTAGATTAACAGACTGGCCAATCTGACTTTTTTCATCAAAGACAATCTCTTTACAGTAGATATATATTGGCCTGAAGGGTATAAACCATTCCTGAAGAAAATATAGCATCTTTCAAGTTAATATTCAGCCGCGAGTACCAAGTACTGCGAGACTGCCACTAGAGTTTGCATCAGCCATTTGAGGGAGGCAACCTCAATGGACAAGAGCGAGTGGGCATCACTCCAGCCCAGTTTCCCACTTGATCAACTGGGAAATTTTTTATTTATTTATTGCATTTGTATCCCACATTTTCCCACCTATTTGCAGGTTCAATGTGGCTTACAGAGTTTTGTTATGACATAGTCATTCCAGGTTATCAGATACAATTTTATCAGATCCAATTGGTAATGTACAAGGTTTAAGTAAGGGCAGAAAGAAGGAAGATGTTATGCAGGATAGTATAGAAGGCAGTCTATAATACTGGCTGGGTTGGTGAGGTAGTTTTATAAGGCTATGGGTTATCTTTGTAGGCCTTGTTGAAGAGATAAGTCTTCAGAGATTTGCGAAAGTTAGTTATTTCGTCAATAGTTTCAGGGCTGTAGGTAGTGCATTCACAACTGCGTGCTCATGTAAGAGAAGGGTGGTGGCGTGTATCAGCTTGTATTTCAGTCCTTTACAGCTGGGGTAGTGCAGATTGCGAAATTTGCGGGCTGATCTTATGGCGTTTCTGGGAGGCAGGTCCACAAGGTTTAGCATGTAGATTTGGGTGTCTGCGTGAATGATTTTGTGTACAATCATGCAGATCTTGAACACAATGCGTTCCTTGAGTGGGAGCCAGTGAAGTTTCTCTCTTAGGGGTTTTGCACTTTCATATTTCGTTTTTCCAAATATGAGTCTGGTCAGGTAAGCTTGTAGTACACAGCTTAGTAAAAGATTAATGTATTATATATTTTTTGTTTTTTTTCTTTTTTCTTCAGACCATCAGAGGTAGACCCAAAGTCACTTGTTATTCACCATATCACTATTTATATATGGTGACAGGGTTCATACCCTTCTCGTCATCGGTTGCTGATGTTTATATATTCATAGCATTCATATATTTTGACAAATGTTTCTATTTTCAAAAATCTCTTATATATAGATATCCATAAGGAAATGAAATGAACTTCTTTTACTTAGCTTTTATGAATCTTGATATCATGTCAAGCTGAAAGGTGGGGCTGCATACCGACACATGTTTTGCCAGCAAAGCTTTTTCAAGGTATGCCCCTTTATGTCTCGGATCGAGTATCCACTGGTTTGGCTGATGGGGTTGGCCGATGACGAGAAGGGTATGAACCCTGTCACCATATATAAATAGTGATATGGTGAATAACAAGTGACTTTGGGTCTACCTCTGATGGTCTGAAGAAAAAGAAAAAACAAAAAATATGTAATACAGTAATCATTTACTAAGCTGTGTATTACATAGGAATATTGGATTACTGATAATACATTGTATTTAGTGGGCATTTTCTGAATTGTTTGTCAGGTAAGCTTGTAAACATGAGGGGGAGAGGGAAGGGGATCTAGTGGGGGGGGGGGCTCCAGATGTAATTCTGAAGGGCTGGGAGGGGGAACCGGCATCAGGCCTTTGTTAGCATTCAGGGGTGGGGGTGGAGGTGGGAGGGAGGGCATCCTGCTGTTAGCGGTGTAACAAGGGCAGGGCGGTGGGGGCGTTCCGCCCCGGGTTCATGCTGCTGGGGGGGGGGGGGGCAGAGAGTAGCCGCACACCTGTCAGCTCCACTGGTTCCCTGCTCCCTCTGCCCCGGAACAGGTTATTTCCTGTTCTGGGGCAGAGGGAGCAGGGAGCCAGTGGAGCCAAGAGCCGCGCGGCTGCTCCCAGCAGCTAAAAATGCACGCGGGGGGGGGGGGGGGGGTCATTGCGCTGGGGGGGGTGTCATGCTGCACCCGGGGGGGGGGGGGATGCGCATCGGCAATCCGCCTCGGGTGATAGCCAACCTGGGATCGTCACTGCCTGCTATGCACTGAGGAGATGGGAGAGAGAGAGGAGGAATCGGAAGAAGAGGTTCTGGGTGTGCAGGGGGGGAGTTGAAGGAGGGGGGGGGGATGGCACACTTCATGGAAGTTAACTGGACATTGACTGATGTTCAGACCGGTGCCCAGTTGACTTTGCCACATAATGTTAGGGCAGCCTTTTTCAATCCTAACTTTGGGGTCCTTTTACTAAGCTCCAGGGAAAAGGGCCCTGAGGTAGTGGAAGGGGACGTTTTTCCCTCACGACAGGACCCTTTTTACCACAGTGGGTAAAAAGCCCCTAAAAAATGGCCATGAATGGCCATGCAACGGTGGCGTTAAGGGCTCCTGCAGTAACCGGGCAACATGTGGTGATGCCCGATTACCATCGGGTTAGCAGTGCGCTACAAAAAATATTATGGTGTTCCGGAAATGGTGCATGCTTGAGCTGGAACTACTACTGGTGGCTGCGTTGGTCGGCGGTGGTTCTGGGATAGCATGTGGTAAGCCCACATTGGACTTACCGCTGCTTTGTAAAAGTGCCCCTTTATACGATTGCTCAGCTGGTTAGCAGACTGAAAATCTCTGCTAAGTGGCTAGGTTTCTGCTCCACCCTAACTCAGCAATTTAAATCACTTTGAATATCAACCCCTTTTTCTTTATTAAAAATGTTTATATCACTTAACAAACATCATTGCTCATTCAAAGTGGTTTATAAAAATACATTCATAAAAGTAATCAAACCAAAACAAAATATATAAAATCATTCCTTTGATAATTAACCAAAATATGTTTTTCTTTCTAGGATAAAATGAATAAGAAGCGTCTCAGTGGGCAGAAATGGCACCTGGATCTGAGCCAGAAGAGTGAGAATCCCTGGAGAGATTTGTTTTTATGGGCAGTGCTTCAGAACCGACAGAAAATGGCCACTTACTTTTGGGCAATGGTGAGTCTGCCACAGACAAAAAGCACAGAATGATCCAGTATATTAATTAAAAACATTTTAACCATGCACCTTGTGTGCAGTTTAGAAAATTATTGGGTGTATTCACATAGGAAATAAAACCATGCAGATACTTAAAAAAATGTACTGTTCTCATTTTTACATAAATGAGTTAAAAGCACCAGTTGGTTTGATATATAAGCAATGTTTAGCTCCAATATGCCTATGTGAGTAAGGGGTCCTTTTACTAAGGTGCACTGAAAAATAGCCTGCGGTAGTGTAGACGCGTGTTTTGGGTGCGGGCCGAATTATTTTTCAGCGCACCTACAAAAAATGCCTTTTTTTTTGCCGAAAATGGACGTGCAGCAAAATCAAAATTACCGTGTTTCCATTTTGGGTCTGAGACCTTACCACCAGCCATTGACCTAGTGGTAAAGAATCCTGATGGTAATGACCTACATGTGCCAAATGCCACTTGGCGCGCGTCCATTATGCGTGCCCAAATATAAAAAATATTTTTCAGAAGAGTGTATCAGACGCGCGCCAAAAATGAAATTACTGCAACAGTCACACGATAGTTGGGCAGTAACTCCATTTTGGCACGTGTTGGGAGCGAGTAGATGCTTACGCAGCTTAGTAAAAGAGCCCCTTATTTTTGTCTCAGGGACTGTAACGCAGCAAAAATGACCTAATGCATGAAGCACTAAAGTGTTCTGTTATTTTTGCGATGTGTGCGTGCTATCCACATGCTAAATATTTTTTTGAGGGTACGTGGTGGGGCAGAGAATGGGTGTTCCTTTGCTAACCAGTTAGTCCATCTACATTACTGCACATTAACTGGTTAGTGCATGGATAATGTGAAAGTCTTTACCGTCTACAAAATAGTTGGTGGTAAGGTGCTCTCACAGTAATTTTTAGAAATGGTCGTGCACTAATGACAACACTAGCATATGGCTATTAATGAAAAAAAAATAGAAAATCTGGGTTTTTATGGCCATGGTAAAAATGGTCTTAGCTTGTGGGAAACACCCATGTAAGGACATGCTAAGTCCACTTTTACTGCCGTTTAGTAAAAGGACCATATTTCTAATATGGCTGAACAATTATCACTACTGTGCAGTGCTGTGTAAATGTAAAGTGATAAAAAATGATACAGTAGGTATTATTATTACCAATTGGTTGCTAGTTAGTAGCCAAACTCTAGCTAATTAAGTCAGACTGCAGGTAAGTAACTATGGTTTCAAACAATGTTTTGTTTCGTACATGCATAGAGTATCCAATCCACAGGAGATTTCAAAAATAAATGTTTGCCAATCAAAATGCTTGCTACAGTAACATCATCCTACAAGCATTACATCCTCAAAATGCATTTCTGTGTGACCTCGATGTATGCAGCTTTTGTACTCCCAGGAGATATAGGGCTAAATATAACAGTATCCACTGAAGTCCCTGTCTCCAAGAACTGGTGGCTTCTATTCTCGTACCCTTCTGCAAATCCCAGTTACTAGAAGCTGTTGCAGTTCACCCAGTTCCCAGCAGTAATGTAGTACTCACTGCTCTTTTAGCAAGCTCTCTCAGAAGCTCCAGGAAAAAGATATTAAATGTTGTGGTGCATGATCTTCCCAGGCCAAGCCAAGGAGCGATCTAGAAAGCTGAAAGCTTTCATACTTTAAGCAGAAACTAACCTGGAAAGCTGTTTATTCCTTCAGTGCTTCCTACAGATTTCCTACAAATCTCTGAAGGGTCCTTTTACAAAACTGTGGTAGAAAGTAACCTTATTGCACCCTTACATTGGGTTTTTCCATGTGCAAAGGCCGTTTTAACCAGAGCTGTGAAAGGGCTGATTTTCGATTCTCTGATTTACAGGCAGATGCAGCAACCAAACGTAAAAAAATCAAAATCGTTAAAGTCCCTAACGATTTTTAAAAAACGAAGAATGCACCAAAAAAAAAAGTCACACATGCTCAGATCGGTATTGAAACGTACAATGTATGAAAGAATCACAATACACATCGGTAATCGGCCCCTAAATCATGCGCAGAGCAGCCAAGAGTTTTGCTGGCTGCTCTGCGCATGCTGCAAACATCAAAACAAACAAAAAAAAAAGCCACAACACATACACGTGGCTACCCGGTCAGCAAAATCCAAAAACAAAGGATCAGGAGGGGGCAAGGGTGCTCGTCCGGAGCGTCCTGTATGGACGGCCTTGCCCCCCCCCCCCGCTGCTCCCCACTTTCCGCCGCTTCCCCCCCCTACGAAAAAGCAAAATTCTAGCAGCCCCGGTCCCCCTCCCTTCCTGTTCTTCTGCTTTGCAAAAGCTAACTCCGCCTCCCGTCATTCTTCCGCCCCGTGCCCCCCCCCGCTGCTCCCCACTTTCCGCCGCTTCCCCCCCCCCCCACGAAAAAGCAAAATTCTAGCAGCCCCGGTCCCCCTCCCTTCCTGTTCTTCTGCTTTGCAAAAGCTAACTCCGCCTCCCGTCATTCTTCTGCCCCGTTCCCCGCCGCCCCCCCTGAGGTCGACTACGCCGCTCCCCCCTCCCCCGAGACCCCCCTCCCTATTACCGACCCGAGCAGCGCCTCTCACCTCTTTCTGAAGCGCTGCATGGGCAGGAAGATCTGTTGTGTTGGTCGCAGAGTCTCCATGATGTCTCTTCTTCCCTGGCCTAGGCCCGCCTCCTTCTGACGTAGGTTACTTACGTCAGAAGGAGGAGGGGCCTAGGCCAGGGAAGAAGAGACGTCATGGAGACTCTGCGACCAACACAACAGATCTTCCTGCCCGTGCAGCGCTTCAGAAAGAGGTGAGAGGCGCTGCTCGGGTCGGTAATAGGGAGGGGGGTCTCAGTGGAGGGGGGGAGCAGCGTAGTCGACCTCAGGGGGGGCAGCAGGGGTGGGGCATGGGGCGGAAGAATGACGGGAGGCGGAGTTAGCTTTGCAAAACACAAGAACAGGAAGGGAGGGGGACCGGGGCTGCTAGAATTTTGCTTTTTCGTGGTGGGTGGGAAAGCGGTGGAAAGTGGGGAGCAGCGGGGGGGTGCACGGGGCGGAGGAATGATGGGAGGTGGAGTTAGCTTTTGCAAAACAGAAGAACAGGAAGGGAGGGGGACCGGGGCTGCTAGAATTTCGCTTTCTCGTGTGTGTGGGGGGGGGGGGGGGGGGAAGTGGCGGACAGTGGGGAGCAGCGGGGGGGGGGGGGCATGGCCGTCCATACAGGACGCTCCTGATGAGCGCCTTTGCCCCCTCCTGATCCTTTTTTTTTTTTTTTTTGATGTGTTTTCTGACGTCCTTTGGACCAATCACAGCGCTTTTAGCTCTGCTAATGCGCTGGGATTGGCTCATAGTTTCACTTTACGATTTTTCCTGGCACAGAGCTGTCCTAACGAGAGGTCCAGACCTCTCATTAGATTTCCTGCCTTTTTCCTGCGTAAAGGCAATCGGAAAAGGTTAGTGCATCTCGTTTCAATGGGGTTTTTACACTAATTGCTCATCTCCATTCCGTTTTCGTTAACTGCTAGCTTCCTCGGTAAAAGCCCTTTGATGCATGCAACGGATCAAATTTTCCTCGTTGGAGGGTCATTAAAGGCTCATTAAGCTTTAGTGCATCTGCCTCTTAATGGCTATGTGCTAATGTCAAAAATTGGCACTGAGCCCTTACAGCCACCTATTTTGTAGGTGGTAAGGGCTCATGTGCTAATCTTGTGTTAATCAGCTAGCACATGGCAATGTAGATGTGCTAACTGATTAGCAAAGAAACACCCACTCTCTGCCCCAGACTCGCCCAATTCCAGAAAAAATTTAAGATTTTTTAGAACTTGGTTTGCACATGCACATTCAGAACTTATCGTGGGATGCCTGCTTAGTAAGTCAGATGAACTGTCTATTGTTGGTTTTTGGCTGTGTTTTTAGTGTTTTTGGCTGTATAAATTAACTATATTGTTTGAACCATTGTAAGTGTTGGTAATACTTACTGATCTTTGAAGGAACAAAGGATCACATCAAGATTGTAACACTAACACTGACAACTTCTGACACAGGCACTCTGTTGAAACACAGCCCATGTCAAGTCTTTTTTTTTTAATAACCTTTCATTTTTGGAGGCCCATTGTGTTTTTTTCACTTGGCTTGGTTTCCTGTGCCTTGGACTCCCTTTCTCCTGTTTGACACAATAAAGATGACACATTTGTTATTTCCATTTTGGTCTACATTGTTGACGTGGAGGGGCATAATTGAACGTCGCCAGCGAAATAGATCGCCGGCGACCTATTTTGGCAGCGGCGCAACAGCTGGCCGGAACCGTATTTTCAAAAAAGATGGCTGGCCATCTTTTTTTCTGATAATACGGTTTAGTCCGGCCAAATGCCAGAGTTTGCCGGGGTTGAGATCGCCGGTTTTGTTTTTCAGTGATAATGGAAAAAACAGCCGGCCATTTCAAACCCGGCAAAATGCAAGGCATCTGGTCATGGGAGGAGCCAGCATTCGTAGTGCACTGGCCCCCCTGACATGCCAGGACACCAACTGGGCACCCTAGGGGTCAGTGTGGTGGACTTCAGAAAAAGCTCCCACATGCATAGCTCCCTTACTTTGGGTGCTGAGCCCCCCACACCCCCCCCCCCAAAACCCACTACCCACAAATGTACAACACTACCGTAGCTCTTAGGGGTGAAGGGGGCAACTACATGTGGGTACAGTGGGTTTTGGAGGGCTCCCATTTACCAGTACAAGTGTTACAGGTGGGGGGGGGGGGTGGGCCTGGGTCCGCCTGGCTGAAGTGCATTGCGGTACCCACTAAAAGTGCTCCAGGGACCTGCATACACGCAGGCCTCTAGGACTTGTTGCTGCTGTATAACCTTGGCACACCAGTTGACACCTGAAGACCAATCTCTTTGAAAAAGTCCTTTATTTGAATAAGCACGTTTACTCACAGTTAACTGCAGATCAGAGGTTGTGCCCCAGTGGCAAAGAGTCTCCCTGGTACTGAGATTAGCAGTAGGTCAGAGCTGGCAGAATGGTGTACAATGCCCTCTTTCAGCAACATTCAAGGTAATAACTAAGTTCTTTAACGTGTGTAACACATGAAAGGGATCTAAAAGTGGCTTATAAAAATGGCCACTACCTCATGGACTACCAGAAACAAAACTGGACACACTCTGACCCAGTTAGCAGGGAGAAAAGCACCATGGGAGTAGAGCCCACTACCCTACACCCACCACAATGCATTGCTGATGTGACTCTGCAGTGCACCTAACAGAAATGGTGTCACACTCACCCGAGAGCCACATCACAAGCAGGGAAAGGCTGTCAGAGGATAGGACACATTCTGCTGTCATGGAGGTGGGTACGGCATTTGAGGCTGGCATACAGGCTGGCAAAAAAGGTTTTTATTTTTATTGTTTTAGTGTGGTAGGGGGTTGGTGACCACTGGGGGAGTATGGGGAGGTCATCCCCGATTCCCTCCGGTGGTCATCTGGTCAGTTGGGGCACCTTTTTGAGGCTTGGTCACATAGGCGTAGTTTGACTGTTTCATTTGGGGGGGCAAATGATGGGGCGGAGCATATTAGCATATTCATTTGCATATATACATATGCAAATGAATATGCTAATATGGAGGAAGGAATTGAAATTTACAGACAAAATGTCACAGATGCACATTTCAAAATGCTGACATATTTCAGTTAATAAATTCTGAATAAAATACTTTTTTCTACCTTTGTTGTCTGATCATTTAGTTTCTCTGTTCGCAAATGATATGTATGCTTAATTTGCAGTTCCCTCTCTTTCAAGCATCCCCTCCTCTGCAGTTTGGCAGCTGGCCTCTCTCTTAACTGTCCTCCTATTGTCCAGCAGCTCACCCTTCTCCCTCTCACCTCCTGATTCTGCAGGCCTTCTTTCTCTCAACCCCCCCCCCCCCCCCCCAGCCTTGTGATTCAGCTCATTCAACCTCCCTGGTCCAACAGCTTCTCCCCTTTCACTCCCCACCCCCACTGATCTGGCAGTTTCCCTCTCTCTGACCCCCTCCAATTCGACAGTTCTCCTCTCTCTCAATCCCCCAGGTGCCTGTAATCCAGCAGCTCCCCCTATCTCAATCACTCCCAGCCTGTGTGATCTAGCAGTTCCCCCTCTCTTAACCCCTCCTGCCCCTGTGATTCAGTGGCTCCCTCTCTCAAACAACCCCCCCCCATTCCAATAATTCTCCTCTCTCTCAAGCCTCCTCACCAGCACTTGTAATCCAGCAGCTCCCTCTCTCTCAAATACTCCTTCCATCGACCAGCTTCCTTCTCTCTCACCCGCACCAATACGGCAGCTCTCCTCTCCACCCCCCACCCCATCTACTTTTAAATAAATGCTTCTCTTCACTAGCAGCGGCGAACGGACAAGCGTAAAAACAGCAAGCAAGCGCAGCCAGGCTCAAGTACTCCATCCTTCGCTTTCTGAATCCTGACCTCTCTGCGTCCCGCCTTTCTCTGATGTCATTTCCTTTCGGGCGGGACGCTGAGAGGTCAGGATTCAGAAAGCGAAGGACGGAGTACTTGAGCCTGGCTGCGCTTGCTTGCTGTTTTTACGCTTGCTCATTCACCGCTGCGGGAAAGAAGATTAAGTTGTTTTCGTCGTCTTCGTTGTTTGGGGGGGGGCATTGCCAGCCCTCGCCCCCCCCCCCCCCAGTCTACGCCCATGCTTGGTCGTGAAAATTAAAGGACCAAGTAAACCCGACGAAATACTGCTGAACGCCGCTTTTTTTTTTTCCATTATCCGCGAAAGCCGGCCATCTGGTAGCCACGCTCATGCCTGCCCATAGCTCGCCTTTGCTTCGCAGGCGACACGCCCCTTTGAACTTTCACCGATGAAGCGACGGGAAAGCACCTTTCGATTATACCGATTTCGCCGCTTTTCCGAGAACGCCGGCCATCTTCCGATTTATATCGGAAGATGGCCGGCGATCACTTTCGAAAATAAGCCTGAAAATCGATTAGAAATGAAATAAATAAATATCAATACTACTTATCCTCCTCTGAATCATTTACTATAATTCTAACTTTTATGTTTTAATTTTGGTGGAAATCAATCACAATTACTTTAGAGAATTCATTCAAAATTACTCCAAAATTATTCCAAAGGTTTGAAAAAAAAAAAAAAGCATTATTTTCTCACGTTGGCCACTCCACTCCGTTGCTTCTTTTTTTTTTTTAATTCCAATATCTTAATTCACTTTAAAAACAGTCAATAACAAAAAAAACCAATCACAATATTAATTTCAATGTGTATTTACCAAGTCATTTGTTGAAACGTATAGATCTAGACTCTTCTGATGTTTTTGGTATATAACAATTCCATTGGTTTTATCTGCTACCACATTCTCATATTTATGATATATGAACATATGTCAGTGGTTCCCAAATCTGGTCCTGGAGGCACCCCAGCCACTCAGGTTTTCAGAATTTCCTGAATAATGGAAAACTTGGACGTCCTGTGAGGACGTCCCCACGAAGGGGCAGGGAAACTTGTATTTACGGAAAGAGCCAAAACACATAGAGTCCACATTCACTGTTCATCAATGCATCATACATCCACTTCTGACCCTCATCCCCAGTAATTCCACATCACTCATACACTTACTCACAGAAATGTGCACACCATATGTCTTTGTGTCTTAATACTGCCCTTTAAGCTTCCCATTGTCTCCCTCCAATGTTTCTATGTTGATGTCCCATTGTTAAATTCCTAACGATACTTCGATGGGCTCGCATAACTTGTACAATGTAACCCATAACCAAGTTGTAACAAATGTATTTCCATTATTCATATCTTATTGTAAGCCACACTGAGCCCGCAAAGAGGTGGGAAAATGTGGGATACAAGTGCAATAAATAAATAAATAAATATTATCGAAACAAGATGGGCGTCCATCTTTTGTTTCGATAATACGGTCGGGGACGCCCAAATCTCAATATTTAGGTCAATCTTAGAGATGGTCATCCCCGATTTTCAACGATAATGGAAACCGAGAACGCCCATCTCAGAAACGACCAAATCCAAGCCATTTGGTCGTGGGAGGAGCCAGCATTCATAGTGCACTGGTCTCCCTCACATGCCAGGACACCAACCGGGCACCCTAGGGGGCACTGCAGTGGACTTCAGAAAAAGCTCCCAGGTGCATAGCTCCCTTACCTTGTGTGCTGTGCTCCCCAACCACCCCCCAAAACCCACTTCCCACAACTGTACACCACTACCATAGCCCTTAGGGATGAAGGGGGGCACCCAGATGTGGGTACAGTGGGTTTGTGATGGGTTTTGGAGGGCTCACATTTACCACTACAAGTGTAACAGTTAGAGGGGGAATGGGCCTGGGTCTGCCTGCCTGACGTGCACTGCACCCACTAAAACTGCTCCAGGGACCTGCATACTGCTGTCAGGGAGCTGGATATGACATTTGAGGGTGGCATAGAGGCAGGCAAAAAATATTTTTAAAGTTTTTTTTTTTAGGGTGGGAGGGATTAGGGACACTGGGAGAGTAAGGAGAGATCATCTCCGATTCCCTCCAGTGGTCATCTGGTCAGTTCGGGCACCTTTTTGAGGTTTGGTCAAAAGAAAAATTTGACCAAGTAAAGTCGCCCAAGTGCTCGTCAGGGACGCCCTTCTTTTTTCCATTATCAGTCGAGGATGCCCATGTGTTAGGCACGCCCCAGTCCTGTCTTCGCTATGCTTCTGACACGCCCCCATGAACTTTGGTCGTCCCCGTGACGGAAAGCAGTTGAGGACGTCCAAAATTGGCTTTCGATTATGCCGATTTGGGTGACCCTGTGAGAAGGACGCCCATCTCCCAATTTGTGTCAAAAGATGGGCGCCCTTCTCTTTCGAAAATAAGCCTGCTAGTGACTTCAGTATTACTATACAATGTTCAACAAGGCTTACCACAAAGATCCTTCCTAATCACCAAGCAATGATACCCTTCTAGAACTAGATAAAACCGAACTCTCTATACCTGATTGCTTAAACCACTCTGTAAACAATGAACATTAATGTTTCTTCAACTAATCTCTCACGCCAGAAATGATCTGATTATATAACTTACTCTATAAGTTACTTTATCATTTATGTATTTAATCAAATTTCATATTGTATTTTCATGCCGAAAATGGCGATCGCCACTACGGCACATTGAGCCTGCAAAAAGGTGGGAAAATGTGGGATACAAATGCAATAAATAAATAAATATATCAAAGGCTCCTTTAAATACATAATGGTGAAAACTTTCTTCCAGGTTCCTAACCAATACATTCACACATTAGGACAATTCTAAATGTGTGTAACAAAGCACTAATATCTAGCTGACAAGACCAACAATGATTACTTTGCCCTGACAAGTATCTGGCCTTCAACATGGGTTGTGAAGTCTCCATGATCCAAGAAACCATGGCCTGTGTCAATGTTGCTGCCCTTGAAATACAGACCCCAGAGCTCTAGAACACTGTTTCCAAAAGTCCGGTCATGGAGTACCCCTTGCCAGTCAGGTTTTCAGGATATCTGCAATGAACGTGCATGGAAGTGATTTGCTTATATTGGAGGCAGTGTATGCAAATCAAGTACATGCATATTCATTGTGGATATCCTGAAAACCTGACTGGCAAAGGGTCCTCCGGGAATGGACTTGAGAAACACTGCTCTAGAATGTGTTACCTATGGAAATGAAACATTTACCATCATACTTTTCTTTTAGGAAAGCTTTAAAAACATACTTATTTGAATAGTAATTTGGATGCTTAATTACTGATTGTATTCTTATTAACTGTATACCCCTTGACTGTAGAGGCCATCTTGTCTGTTAACTGCTGTGAATTCCTTGTTGGAGAAATTGTGGTATACAAAATGCAGGTAGAATAGAATAGAATTAAAATGGTTCCATTGATTAGTTTCTAAAGGGCCTGTTAAATTGGCTTCCCACATTTTCTTGATATCCTCACTGTGCTTACTCTAAACCCCACTTGCAATCTTACAAAGCAGGGAGGCTGCCTTGGGATTTGCGGCATTCCTTTTTTTTTCTTTTTCTGAAAGGCAAAAAGTGAGGTGGTTGCTCTATAACATTACCCTTGCTGACCTTTCTGTTTATCAGGGACAGGAAGGTGTAGCTGCAGCTTTGGCAGCCTGCAAGATTCTCAAGGAAATGGTTCACCTGGAAACGGAGGCAGAAACAGCCCGGGTCATGAAGGAAACGAATTACGAGCATCTTGCTTTGGGTAAGCACTTGCAAGTAGCTTGGATCTTATAACAGAAATTAATTTGTTTCAACTTAAATACCAAAATAGCTTATTTCCACTCTATGTCACAAGAAGGACTTCTGTTCTTAGATGCTTTTAAAAAGTATAAATATATGTTTATTTTCCAGCTAAGTAGGGAGTCATTGGGAGGTACAAAAATGAGGATTTATCAGTGTTTTTGCAGTGCAGGTTCTGTTGTAGGGTGCCTTTTTCGAATGAATTAAATACACATATATGGGCAGTTGGGAAGTTGTTGGCACAGAAATGGCACAAAAATAAGGTGGAAGATCCAAGGTAGACAAAGGGAAGGGTGAAAGAATTCTAGGGGAATTGGAGTTTTTCCAATAAATATCTATTTTACATCAGGGGTGTTTCATAGGTTTTTATAGATTACAACCTAAAATAACAACCCCCAGGAGACAAAAAGGTAGAAATGACAAAAATCATTTGTGTTCTACTTTTTATAATGTAAACATCTAATCTGGATTTTAAAAAATATTTCTGAAAGTACAAGGATTTGCCATTTTGAAAAGTTTTCATGAATATTATGGGCCCCATATTCAGTCCCGGTTGCTCAGTGTTTTGCTGACTGCTGCCAGCATGATGCCCAAAAATTCAGTGCTGGGCCATGTCCGTGCATTGGCATTGAATTTCTGGGTTTCTGGAGCCAGTTAAAGCATAGCGGGTTAAGTGTGACATTTAGCACTTAACTGTCTATGCTGCACTGCATAAAGGGCACTACTGTGGGACATGGTGAGGAAGCTCGCCATATTTTGGCCATCAGCGCACGCTACTCCCGCGGTAAAAAATAGTTTTTATTTTCTTCCACAGGAGGCATGTCTGGTGGCAGTGAGTAGGCATGCCTGTGCTAATCAGGTAGCATGGGCACATTACCGCACACTACCCAATTAGTACAGGAGTAGCACAAGAGCTTTTCCTGCCTCCTAAATAGGTGGTGGTGCGGGCTCCCAGTGGAAAGGGGAAATTAGCATGTAGTCATTTAAAAAAACCAACTGTGGCCATTTTTTCAGCCGCACCAGAAAGTGATCAGAGCATGTGGCAAACCCACTTGCTAATTGCAGAGTCAGCCACTTTCAAGTTTCAAGTTTATTCACAATTTACTATCCCGCCCATCAAAAAGCATGTCTAGGTGGCTTACATTCTAAAAGTTACAGGAGAGAGAGATAAGTAGTGAAAAATGAAGGAGAGAGGGTGGGGAGGAACTACAATTTTGATAGGACAAAAGAAAAGGGATAAGAGAAAGGACGGGTTTTGTCTAGTCTATTCGGTCCAACAAGCTCACTTTCTAGCGCAGCTTGGTAAAAGGACCCCTTAGATAGGACTGGCTTTTACCTTGGCCAGTAAAGTAATGAACATCAGCAGGTAAATGGCAGCATCGTGACTAATTGCTATTTTATAAATGTGTGCTCAAATGACATAGCATATCTACTAGAGGAGCATTAACAGAGGAGGAGTGTGGGCAGGCTATAGGCAAGGAAAATATTTACATGGGCAATTTACAGATTATAGTTAGATATGCATGTAAATGTTGCATTTAGGAGCGATCATTTATGTGAGCCATAGAGCTGTCATAAATGTTTGAACCTACATTTTGGCGTACTGGTGCGGGTTCACACTAGTATTCTATAAGGCGGTGCTTCTCAACCCAGTCCTTGAGACACATGTAGTCCCATCAGAGTTTCTTGGTATCCACAATGAATATGGTGAAAGATACAGCAGATGAGACATGGAGGAGCATTTTTGATAGTGCATCTAAGTTGGACTTTGGTCATTTTGCACTAAACATACCAAATCCAAATAGGAAATATACCTACTTTCGAAAAAAGAAAAATGTGTATCTTTTAAAATGTTTAACAACAGACTCTCTCCCCGGTCCACCTCTGCGCCCCTCATCTATCTCTGCACCCCCCCCCCCCAAAAAAAATTGCAGAGCTGGCTATAGCAGGGGAGAGAGCCTGGGGGGGGGGGGGGGGCAATGCATTACTCTCTCCAGGAAAAAAAATTAAATGCTCCCAGGTTCCAATCTAATTTATATTTAATGTGGGATAAAATGCCACAAATTAGTAAATAAATATAAACTTTTAACGTTGAGCACCTGATTCTCAAAGTGGACATATTCCAAACACTATAATGAAAATAAAATTATTTTTTCTACCTTTGTTGTCTGGTGACTTTGTTTTTCTGATCATGCTGGCCCAGTATCTGATTCTGCTGCTATCTGTCCTCTTAACTCCATTTCCAGGGCTTCCTGTCCATTTATTTCTTTACTTTCCTCCTTTTTTCTTCATTTCTTGCCCTACATCCATAAGTAAAAGCTGGGTCCTCCACAGACTTGACTGTCCAGTGGATCCAGCTTCTGCCTATTTTCTCCATCCATGTGCAGTTTTTCTCCTCTCTTCCTTTCTCCTCATCTCATCTCCTTCCTCTCTCTTCCCCCCCTCCATCCATCTCCAGAATTTCTCCTGCCCTCCCCTCCATCTACCCATGTCCAGCAACTCTCCTCTCCCCTCCATCCACCCATGTCCAGCAACCCTTTTCTCCCCTCCCCTCCCCTCCATCCACCTATGTCCAGCAACTCTCCCCTGCCCTCCCCTCCATCCATCCATCCATGTCCAGCAACCATCCTCTCTTCCCTGCCCTGCCCTTCCCTCCATCCACCCATGTCCAGCAACCCTCCTCTCCCCTCCATCCACCCATGTCCAGCAACTCTCCTCTCCCCTCTCCTCCATCCATCTATGTCCAGCAACTCTCCTCTCCCCTCCCCTCCATCCACCTATGTCCAGCAACTCTCCTCTCCCCTGCCCTCCATCCATCTATCCATCCATCCATATCCAGCAATTCTCCTCTCCCCCCTCCATATCCAACAATTCTCTTCTCTCTCCTGCCCCCCTCCATCCATCCATACCCAGAAATTCTCTTCTCTCCCCTGCCCCCCTCCATGCATCCATACCCAGCAATTCTCCTCTCTCCCCTGCCCTCCCTTCCTGCTCCCATCCATGTCCAGCGATTCTCCTTCGCCCCCATCCTCCCCTCCCATTCATGTCCACCTGCCCACCCTCTTCTCCTCCCAACATCCCCCTTTTTGTTCCTGCCACAGTGCCACCCTGTGTGGTTTAAATCATTTTTATTTACCTCTGTCGCAGCAGCTGCGTCATTGAAAGCCCTGCTCGTCTCTAGCCTTCCCTTCGTGAGTTCGTTCCTCAGAGTCCCGCCCTCGCGGAAAGAGAAAATGGCATCAGAAGAAGGCGGGACTCTGAGGGAACGAACTCACAAAGGGAAGGCTAGAGATGTGGAGGTAAATAAAAGATTTAAACCCCCCACGGCAGCGCGGGTGCAGGCAAATGAGGGCAAACAAGGGCTGTGGGAGATTTATTTATTTGTAGCATTTGTATCCCACATTTTCCCACCTATTTGCAGGCTCAATGTGGCTTACATTATGCCGTGATGGCGATCGCCATTTCCGGTTACAGAATTTCAAATGGTAATACATTTAGGTGTATACATACATGGTAAAGAGGAATACATTGTGATATTGCATACCAATGATTTTGCATCAAGGTGCATACATACATGGTACAGAGGATTGCATTATGGCATTGTATAGAGGTTTCTAAGTGATAAAATGAGTTGTAGCATAAGTTAAACAGTCAAGTGACAAGAGTTCGGCCTTGTCTAGATCGTGTAAAGTCTATTTATTTTGTATTTAAGATGGAACATTATGGTAAGCCTTCTTGAACAGGTTCGTTTTCAGAGATGGCTTGTGGCACCCTCCTGTCATGCTTACCTCATTTACCGAGCCGGCTCGCCATACCGGAACAACCGGCTCACAAGATGTTAAATTTAACAACCGGCTATTGCAAGCCGTTGCGAGCCGGCTCCAGCACACCACTGACTATAGCCCTTAAGGGTGAAGGGGGCTCCTATATGTGGGTACAGTGGGTTTCTGGTGAGTTTTGGAGGGCTCACAGTTTCCACTACCAGTGTAACAGGTAGGGGGAGGTATGGGCCTGGGTCTTCCTGTCTATAGAGCACTGCACCCACCACTACACTACTCCAGGGATCTGCATGCTTCTGTAATGGTCCTGGCTATAACATCTGAGGCTCTCATAGAAGCTGGTGAGCACTATTTTAGTCACATTTCTTGGTGGTGGGAGAGGGTCAGTGACCACTGGGGGAGTACCACTGGGGGAGTAAGGGTGGTCATCTCTGATTCCGTCCAGTAGTGATCTGGTCATTTACAGCATGTATTGTGTCTTATTTGTTAGAAAAACAGGTATAGACCAAAACGTTGAAGTTTTTGCTGTAGAAATTTTGGTATTGTTTTATTATGGCTGTAAAATATCCAAGTGTTAGACATGCCTTAATTCCACCCTAATCCCACCTTCAAAACACTGCCAACATGCCCCCTTGTGATTTGGATGCACTGCAGACGAAATGCATAGATAGACATCAGCAAAACAGGTTATGAAAATACCAATTTGGACGTTTTGAGAAGAAATCCATTCAAATGGCGCTTTATTACACTTTTTGGACATTTTTCTCTTTCAAAAATGAGCCCTAGAGTTTCTTTCCTTCAAAGGTTATTCACTAAGGGCCTCTTTTATCAAGCCGTGCTAGTGGTTCCCAGTGCGGCAATGCCAACACAGCCCATTCACTTTGCATGGGCTTTGTCTGCATTACCACGTGGGCACCGCTAGCACGGCTTGATAAAAGAAGCACTAAAATAGGTAAAACACACAAAAAAGCCCAACACAAGCCATGATTCTTCCACACAAGGGCTATATCAGGGGCTCTCAGAACAACTAATAGCAAAATAAAATTAACAATTGTTAGTACAAATAATAAAACTAATAATAAAAATGTTGTAATAAAGTACATAATTAAAAATCAAATCCAAAACTTGCACATGAATATATGCTATACAAAAAATTATAAAATCATATCTTAATCATATATTTATCAATATATAAAGGAACAATGAATATATTCATTGTGGATATCCTGAAAACCTGATGGGACTTGGTGTGCCTCAAGGATTGGGTTGAGAAGCACTGCTATAAGGCCACATGTGCGCAAGTATATTGATAGAATAGGCTCACTACCTACGTTATTCAGATGCCTAAATGAAAGGGCCTTCTGAAGAGCACTTTTCCAAAACTCACTCCATCAGCAGCAGTTTTGACAAAAATAGGTAGTCTTTTAGATTGAGTGAATTTTGCGTGGAGTATTCAACACAAAGTTATTAAAATACCATGTATTGAGTGAGTTTTGGCACAGGAATAAGCTACAGTAATGAATCTTGCCTTGATGAACGAAATTAATCGCATAACTCAAAGCTGACAAAGAAAAAACGGACTGAGTGAGTTTTGGAAAAGTGCTCTTCAGTTGCCTCCAATAGCCCTTTTCTGAATTTTAAAGCATGCAAAAAATACGTTAGTACTAAGCTATGGCAAAATTGGCTATAGTGCACTTTTGTGGGTCTTTCCTGTATGCTAAGGCCATTCTTAACACAGTCATAAAATGGCAGATTTTCTATTTGTCTCATTAATGGCAATGTTGGCCTTAGTGTGTAGCCATTTAAAACAATTATGACTTGAGTATTTACTGCCACCCATTTGTAGGCAGTAAGGGCTCGCATGGTATTCCTGTGCAAATCAGTTATTGCTTGGTAATGTAGATACACTAAAGTGGTTAGCACAGGAATGCCCACTCTCTGCTCCCTCAAAAATAAATAAAAATATATTTTAGCATGCAGTTGGCGCACACATATTTCGTAGTTATTGCAGGATGTCTGAGCATGTCCCACAGTGTATCATTTTAAGCTGTGTTAGGTGCATATTAGCACCTTTCACAGCATAGTGAAAAGGGCCCTTAGTACCACTGCTTATCTCAGCTCTGTAATATGATAGTTTTTTTGTCATTTTAGAACTGTTTAGTGAGTGTTACAGAAACAGTGAAGACAGAGCATTTGCTTTGCTTGTGAGAAGAACCAAGTACTGGAGTAAAGCCACATGTCTGCAGCTGGCCACGGAAGCAGATGCTAAGTATTTTTTTGCACATGATGGAGTTCAGGTGAATACATTTATTCTTACCAATATTTTCATCAGCTATCTTAGGGCTGCAGTTAGAAAGTGGCCTTAATGCAACTTTACATGGGTTTTTCCCATGTGCTAAGGCCATTTTTACCGCAGCAGTAAAATGGCCAATTTTCCATTTTTTCAATTAATGGCCATGCACTAATGTTACCATTAGTGGGTGAACACTTACCAGCATCTATTTTGTAGGCAATAAGGGCTCATGCAGCATCCCTGTGCTAACCAGTTAGCGTGCAGTAATGTGGATGTGCTACCTGTTTAGCACAGGAACATCCACTCTATGCCCCCTTGCATGCCCCGTTGTGCAAAAATTAAAAATATTTTTTATTTGTGCCAATTTCAAATTTATGGGTTTTTGCCATTTGCATTGGAGATGCACTACTTTGTCCCTGTTGCTGCAACTTGCAGTGTGTTCATTTTCAACAATTGGCATTGTGACATTTGTTTTTAAGGGTTATAAGAACCCCTGACAAAGGCTTGGGTGCCAAAACACATGTTGGGTTCAGATTGTCAGCACCCATTATATTTGTACAATAAACTTTCTTACTGATCATCATGGAGATTGTGTTTGGCATTTTCCAGTCCAGCATTCTGGTATTGGAATATTGGGCCATGTTTGTGTGTGGGGTGTTGTGGTATGTGGTAGGGTTTTTGGGGTGCATGTACACATATGCATGGATCTGCTGTGTTAAGAGGCTGCTCTTGATCAGGGCTGGAGGAAGATAAAATCCCCTTTGGGCTGTTTAACCAAGGAAACTAAGAGACAACATTTATAATGAAAAGGATATCATCAGATCTGAGGCAGATGCTAGCTTTTAGGCTTTAGTGGGCCCATGGTCAATTACAGGCAGAGGAGCACATATCACACTATTTACCCTGGGCCTGCTAGAGCCTAATTTGCATGCAAAATTCCTTCATTTATATGCAAGCATGTACTAATTTTATTGCATGTACTAATTTTATTATGTACTTCCCAACGTCTTCTGACCCTGGTTTAGCATGCACAAGCTATAGTGTAGCGCAGTACTTCTCAACCCAGTTCTCAGGGCACACCATGCCAGTCAGACTTTCAAGATATCCACAATGAGTATAAATGATATAGATTTGAATGCATTGCCTCCTTGTTTTGCAAAATATCTCATGTCTATTTGTTGTGGATATCCTGAAGACCTGACTAGTTGGTGTGTCCTGAGGACTGGGTTGAGAAGCACTGGTGTAGATTATCCTACCTTTTCTGCATAATAAATAGCCTTAGATTGCTTGCTAGTTTTTAATGCATAGGCACTTAGGGGTAAATTCTATAAGTTGCACCTAAATGTCGGCACTAAAAATGAAATGTTTAGTGCGATTCTATAAAGAGTATGCGTCCTTTATAGAATCACGCTTAGCACTAAGTTGCACCTAACTGTATGCTGCTGTAATTAGGTGCCTTCTGTATCAATGCGCATAAAATCTTGGAACGCCCCCAGGAACACCGCATAACATGCCCACCAAATTATTACGAGCTATAGGATTTAGGCACATTCTGTTATAGAATTGGATATGTGTGTAAATCCTAATTATTGTCAATTAGTGCTGATAATTGGTTGTTAATTGTCAATTATCAGCACTGATTGGCTTGTTGTTCAATTAAGTTGTGTGCACAATTTGGCCATGCAATCAAATTAGCATGCACAGCTTTAGGCACCATATATAGAATTTGGGGGTTAACCTTTTGAAAATATATCCCAAATGATTTGACATGGATTAGGAGAACTCCCTTTTTGGAAACAGAGATCTTATTAATATTGCCATGTGCAAAGACAATATGGTCAGTACTATAACCCCCTCAAAAATGTTGCCTGGTTCAAGTTAGATCTCTCCCCTTCCAGTGAATGAACTTTGCTTCTATATTTCAGGCTTTCTTGACAAAAATTTGGTGGGGAGATATGTCAACTGATACCCAGATAAAGAAATTAATCTGTGGATTTTGGTGTCCTCTTCTGATCTACACAAATCTGATACTATTCAGGTATAACTATTTGCAAAATCTTTTCCAGGAAAAATCATTTGCGTTTAACAGTAGCAGAGTAATGAAGAGAATTCTGGTTGAGTAAAGGTGTAATTATCTGTGTTCCAATTCTGCAATTGTTTATGAAATGAGCATCCTTCTTCTAGAGTAATACATTACACTGCTTTAGTACCACACACTTTTGTATTGACTAGGCACAGGGGCGGATTGACCATATGGGCAACTGGGCCATGCCCGAGGGCCCAGGAGCTGTAGGGGCAGTGCCTCTCTCCCATGTGATAAAGCATGTCCTCCTCCTCCTGATCAGCTCCAGACTCTCATCTATTTGGGAAAACTATGTAAACAGCAACAGCCATAAAACGTGGCAGTATCTTATCAGTGTCCTGATCCCCTCTGTACTCTTCCATGGGTGGCTCAGATAGAAGAAAACAGTCACAGAGCCAGCTGCTGTACATACTTTTTGGTCAGTCCCGCCCCCAAGTGTGCATCAGAGGGTGGCAGGACCTGCCAAGCTATGCAGTGTGCTTGCGGGGCTGGCTCCATGGCTGTTTCCTTCTATCTGTGCTGCTCTTAGGAAGGTACAGAGGGGATCGGGACACTGACACGGTTTGTTAGTTGAAATCTGGAATGGGATGGGACAGGGGCCCAATGACCTTTATTACCTGGGACCCAGATCACTGTCAGTTCGCCCCTGATTAGGCAATATTATGATGATGATTATGTTTTTTGAGAAGTTGTAATCCTCATGCTTTGACAATGGTTAATATGTCTCTATGTGCCTGATAGAGTCAGGTGGTGGGACATCAAACAAATGAAAGAACAAGAGGAATGTGAAACAAGAATCCAATATCACAGCCAAAGAATTCCACCAAATATATATATATATTTGTTACATTTGTATCCCATATTTTCCCACCTATTTGCAGGCTCAAATTCCGGTATGAACAAATACAGTAATGTTGTGGTAGAATAAGGTTCGTGTGTACTGACACATTAGGGAATCGTAGAGAGGAAGAGTTATTATATGTCCATTATGAGCTCTGGTTTCATTGTGTTGCAGGTTACAGACATTTAAGTTGGGTCGGTAGGGTATGCCTTTTTGAACAGGTTAGTTTTTAATGTTTTCCAGAAGTTTAGGTGATCATAAGTTGTTTTCATGGCTTTTGGTAATGCGTTCCATAGTTGTGTGCTTATGTAGGAAAAGCTGGATGCATAGGTTGATTTGTATTTGAGTCCTTTGCAGCTTGGGTAGTGGAGATTTAGGTACGTTCGTGTTGATCTTGTTGTGTTTCTGGTTGGTAGGTCTATGAGGTCTGTCATGTATCCCGGGGCTTCACCGTAGATAATTTTATGAACCAGGGTGCAGATTTTGAAAGCAATACGTTCTTTGATTGGGAGCCAGTGCAGTTTTTCTTGGAGGGTTTTGGCACTTTCGAATCGCGTTTTTCCAAAGATAAGCCTGGCTGCCGTGTTTTGAGCGGTCTGAAGTTTCTTTATAATTTGTTCTTTGCATCCCGCATAAAGCCCATTGCAGTAGTCTACATGGCTTAGTACCATTGATTCAGTGGCATTCCTAGGCTGGCTGACACCCAGGCGAAATTACACCCCCCGGGTGCATTTTTACCTGCTGGGGGGGTGCCGCGCACCTATCGGCTCCGAGTCCACTTGTTCCCTGCTGCTCCCTCTGCCCTGGAACAGGAAGTAACCTGTTCCGCGCAGAGAGAGCAGCAGGGAGGGAACGAGCGGACTCGGCCAACAGGCGCGCGGCACCCCCCCAGCGGCATGCACCCGGGGCGGACCGCCCCCACCGCCCCCCCTTGGTAAGCCACTGCATTGATTGTATCAAGTTGCAAAATGTTTCCCTCAGGAAGAATGGTTTCACACGTTTGAGTTTCCACATTGAGTGGAACATTTTCTTTGTTGTAGATTTCACTTGGTTCTCTAGTGTGAAGTTACGGTCGATTGTGACACCTAGAATTTTCAGGCTGTCAGAGATAGGGAGAGTATAATCTGGGATGTTTATGTTTGTGGGTTTGTTCGTATTGTATTGGGATGAGAGGATGAGACAGTGTGTTTTTTGTGTGTTGAGTTTTAGTTGAAATGCGTTTGCCCATGAGTCCATGATATTCAAGCTGAGCTTGATTTCGTTGGTGATTTCTGTCAGATCACGTTTGTAAGGAATGTATATTGTGACATTATCTGCATAGGTGAAAGGATTAAGGCCTTGGTTGGATAAGGATTTGGCTAGTGGGGTCATTATTAGTTTGAAAAGGATCGATGATAGTGGTGATCCTTGAGGTACTCCGCATTCTGCTTTCCACGGTGGTGATATGTTTGAGCTTGATTTCACTTGATATGTTCTAGTGGTTAGGAAACCCTCGATCCAACTAAGTATGTGTCCGCCAATCCTGAAGTAATCTAGGAGTCTTAGTAGTATTTTATGGTTTACCATGTCGAACGCACTGGACATGTTGAATTGGAGGAGAAGTATGCTTTTGCCTGTTGCTATTTCCTGCTTGAATTTGGCTAGGAGGGTAATTAGTACTGTTTCAGTGCTATGGAGGGGGTGAAATCCTGATTGTGATTCATGTAATATTGTGAATTTGTTTATATAATCAGTAAGTTGTTTGGTTACCATGCTTTCCATCAGTTTGACCACCAGTGGGATTGATGCTACTGGGCGGTAGTTAGTGATTTTGTTTGATTTTTTCTTGGGATCTTTTGGTATTGGGGTGAGTAGGATGTTGCCATTTTCCTTAGGGAAGCGACCTTGCTGAAGCATGTAGTTTAAGTGGGATATAAGGTCTGCTATGAAGCGGTGGGGGGCAGATTTTATTAAGTAGCTGGGGCAGGTATCCCCAGTGAGAGTTGGAGAACCTATTAATTGCCTGGGTGACTGTTTCCGCGGTGAGGAGAGCAAACTTTGACCGGGTTCGGTCCGCTGGGTATTTACCAGGGATTGGGTCCAAGCCAGTGATGAAATTTTCGGTATCAGTGTTGTCCTGAGGTAACGTGTTACGTAGGTTTGCAATTTTTTCATTGAAGTATTTAGCAAAGTTGTCTGCAGATGGGATGTCTGTATTGATTGTGGTGACCAAGGTGATGTCTAGTAGTTTGTTCACGAGTTGATATAATTCTGTGGTGGGACATTAACCCCCTATACTAGGGTTCAGCCTCGAGTTCCACAAATTAGCCAGGTTTTCAGGACATCCCTAATGAATGTGCATCCTTAATACACAGTATAGGGCTGTCCTCTTATATATTAGTCAATACCATTCCACACATTAATACTATGACTAATTTTCAAACATATACAAAAATTTTTTAATACCAATATTTAACACTTTATTCCAATATTTAAAATCTCACCTAAGTATTAACCATACCATCTTACCCTGGATTATATTCCTCAATAAAATTTTTCACAAAGTCAATAATTGAAGCAGTTGCTCACAAACACACTGTTACAAGACGTATGAGGAGAGACTTGATGACCTGAACATGTATACTCTGGAAGAAAGGAGAAACAGGGGTGATATGATACAGACGTTCAAATATTTGAAAAGTATAAATCCGCAAACGAACCTTTTCCGGAGACGCGAAGGAGGTAGAACAAAGGACATGAAATGAGATTGAAGGGGGGCAGACTCAAGAAAAATGTCAGGAAGTATTTTTTCACGGAGAGAGTAGTGGATGCTTGGAATGCCCTCCCGCGGGAGGTGGTGGAAATGAAAACGGTAACAGAATTCAAGCATGCGTGGGATAAACATAAAGGAATCCTGTTCAGAAGGAATGGATCCTAAGGAGCTTAGCCGAGATTGGGTGGCAGAGCCGGTGGCGGGAGGTGGAGATAGTGCTGGGCAGACTTATACGGTCTGTGCCAGAGCCGGTGGTGGGAGGCGGGACTGGTGGTTGGGAGGCGGGGATAGTGCTGGGCAGACTTATACAGTCTGTGCCAGAACCGGTGGTGGGAAGCGGGGCTGGTGGTTGGGAGGCGGGGATAGTGCTGAGCAGACTTACACGGTCTGTGCCCTGAAAAGCACAGGTACAAATCAAGGTAAGGTATACACAAAAAGTAGCACATATGAGTTTATCTTGTTGAGCAGACTGGATGGACCATGCAGGTCTTTTTCTGCTGTCATCTACTATGTTACTATGTTACTATCCTGCTTATTTTCGAAAGAGAAAAACGCCTATAGTGCGACCTAAATCGGGAGATAGACTTTTATCTCACAAAGGTGCCCAAATCGGTATAATCGAAAGCCGATTTTGGGCGTTTCCAGCTGCACTCCGTTGCGGAAATGAATAAAGTTGACGGGGGCGTGTCAGAGGCATGGTGGAGGCGGAACTGGGGCGTGGTTATCAGCCGAGGAGAGATGGGCATCTTTAGCTGATAATCGAAAAAAAAAAAAAGGCGTTTTTACCACGATTTTGGGTCACTTTTTTTGGACCCTTTTTTTTCACGAACATGTCCCAAAAAAGTGCCCCAACTGCCCAGATGACCACTGGAGGGAATCAGGGATGACCTCCCCGGACTCCCCCAGTGGTCACTAACCCACTCCCACCAAAAAAACCCCACTTTAAAAACTTTTTTCCCAGCCTGTATGCCAGCCTCAAATGCCATACCCACCTCCATGACAGCAGAATGTGTTCGATCCTCGCACAGCCTTTCCCTGAGTCAGATGTGGCTCTCGGGTGCAGTACAGGGTCACATCAGCATTGCATTGTGGTGGGTGTAGGGTATTGTGCTCCGTGATTTCATTAGCTTGTGTTACAGTCTCATGATGTTGGTAGTTGGTAGGCTCTTCTCCCATGGTGCATTTCCCCCTGCCTACTGGGTCAGAGTGTGCCCTGTTGTGTTTCCTGTTGTAGTCCATGCGGTAGTGGCCATTTTTGTAAGCCAGTTTTAGTTCCCTTTCCTTGGTTAGCCACGTTACAGAACTTAGTTCTTCCCTTGAATGTGGCTGAAAGAGGGCATTGTACAGCATTCTGCCAGCTCTGACCTACTGCTCATCTCAGTACCAGGGAGACTCGTTGCCAGTGGGGCACAACCTCTGATCTGCAGTTAACTGTGAGTAAAGGCGGTTATTCCAATAAAGGACGTTTTCGGAGAGATTAGTCTTCAGGTGTCAACTGCTGTGCCAATGTTATACAGCAGCAACAAATCCTAGAGGCCTGCATGTATGCGGGTCCCTGGAGCACTTTTAGTGGGTACCACAGTGCACTTCAGCCAGGTGGCCCCAGGCCTATCCCCCCCTACCTGTAACACTTGTGCTGGTAAATGGGAGGTCTCCAAAACCCACTGTACCCACATGTAGGTGCCCCCTTCACCCCTAAGAGCTATGGTAGTGTTGTACATTTGTGGGTAGTGGGTTTTGGGTGAGGGGGGTTGAGAGCTCAGCACCCATGGTAAGGGAGCTATGCATGTGGGAGCTTTTTCTGAAGTCCACCGCACTGACCTAGGGTGCCCAGTTGGTGTCCTGGCATATCAGGGGGGCCAGTGTACTACCAATCGTGGCCCCTCCCACGACCAAATGGCTCGGATTAGGACGTTTTTGAGCTGGCCGTTTTTATTTTCCATTATCGCTAAAAAAAACAAACGCCCAGCTGAAAAACATCAATTTTTTTGAAAATACGGTTCGCCCCGCCCCTTCACGGACCCGTTCTCGGAGATAAATGCCCATGGAGATAGGCGTTTCCGTTCAATTATGCCCCTCCATGTTACATACACACTGTCCATATCGAACAGGAAGTCCTTCTTCAAAGGCATTAGTTAACAATAAAGTTTTTTCTTTTTATCAATCCAAGTTCAATACTGATGAAAATATTTCCTCGTAGTGATCCTATACTCAGGGGCATCCAAAAATATTTTTGAAAGCTCTCCTTGAATTAATTTTCATAAGAAGAAATTCCCACTGCTCAAAAGTAAGACTGTAAGACATCTTCACACAAATCATTCCATTAACCCCAAATTCTTAACAAGAACACTTTTGGTCTCAACACAGGCCGTGTTTCATAAGTACTTCTTCAGGAGACCATACAGTGCTTCTGTGGGGGGTGGGGGGGTGGGGTGCTGTTTTAGTATCACATTTTCAATAGTGAGGGACAGTCAGGCTCTACAGGATGCCAGGAAACCTGCTTGTCTCTAGAGAGTGAAAACATAATATTGAAGCACCACCTCCTACTGGTAGCAATGCAGTTGGAGGACCCCTGCTCAGCTTAGAGGGAACAGTGGATAGGAGAGGGAGAGGGAAAGAGCAAAGCAGGCAAGGGAAGTCTCCTGAAGAAGTACTTATGAAACATGCCCTGTGTTGAGACCAAAAGTGTTCTTGTTAAGAACATGTTGTTAACCAAGTGACTTGTGTGAAGATGTCTTACATTGCAGGAGTGGAAATTCCTTCATAAGAAGATTAATTCAAGGAGAGCTTTGAAAAACTTTTTCAGGTGCCCCTGAGTACAGGATCACTATAAAGAAACATTTTCATCAGTAATGAACTTGGATTAATAAAAAGAAAAACTCTATTGGTAATTAATTACTGTGAAGAAGGACTTCCTGTTTGATATGGGCAGTGTGTATGAGAGCAGCTGCTTCAATTATTGATTTTGTGAAACATTTTATTGGGGAATATAATCCAGGGTAGGATGGTATGGTTAATACTTATGTTGAGATCTTAAATATTGGAATAAAGTGTTAAATATTGGTATTAAAACATTTTGTGTATGTTTGAAAATTAGTCAGAGTAGAAATGAATGTACATGAGATAGATTTGCATACAATGGAAGTATCATACATGCACATTCATCCCTGCCCTTTACAGCACCCTTCAAGAAGAGATTCTCCTTAGTTCATATCCTGTGCATGGTTCTTAACCCAAAGGCTGAAAGAGGGAAAAAGAGCTCACAAGACATATGGACCTTTTCCTGCTGCTGCTATTTCAAATCACAGTTGTTTACAAGTAGAAAGTATGAATCCAAGGTCTTCGCACTAGCCAGTGCTTTTCTAAGGATGGGCTCTACATCAGAAGCTCTCACAACAAATTTTCAAGTGGTCTCAAAGCATAGCCACCAACTCCTGTGGGTGGCTGCATTTACAGTGCTTTCAAACATGCTTCCCTTGCCACTCCTTTAGTTTGATTCATTTACATTGATTTCTTAAATACCACCTGCAAGCCTGAAAGCTATTGAAGCGGTGTACATTTGAGTACAGTAGGTAGTTTTCTGTCCTAGAGGGCTTACAATCTACGTTTTTACCTGAGGCAATGGAGGGTTAACCCCCAGATTCTGAATAGGACCCCAGATTCTAAATAGGTTGCCCACATTTGGGTGCAGATCGCAGATACATGTGCAAACTAATTGGGGTGTTAACAATGAATAATTGGTGTTAATTGGCACTCATTTGGAGTTATGCACATATTTGCACTGCACTCTATTGTATAACATGCGCACCTACATTTCATAGCTTGCTACTCATAAGGGGGTGTGGCCATGGGAGGGGCATGGGCAGGACAGGGGCATACCCAGAAATTAGGTACCATGTTATAGAATACTTGGACTTGCACACCCAACTGCCATCAGTTGGGCACAAGAATTTACACCAGCTTTTGGCAGGTGTAAGTCCTTGTGCCCTAACATAGGCACGGGAAGCATGCCAAGCTAGTGTTCTGTAAAGGGTGCTCTGTGCAGAGTGCCCTTTACAGAATACTAGCCTACCATGGATCTTCACAGTGTCTAACTTTGGGTGCCATTTACTGAATCTAGCCCTAAATAACTTGCCCACGATCACAAGGAGCAGCAATAGACCTGAACCTGGATTTCCTGGTTTTCAGCCCAGTACCCTGACCATGAGGCTAGTCTATCACTTTCCTCGGTCTACTCTGCCCTTTTCCCTTGCTCCAATTATTCATTGTTAACACCTCATTGGACGAGGAGGAGGAGTAGCCTAATGGTTAGTGCAGCAGGCTTCAATCCTGGTGGCCTGGGTTCAATTCCCACTGCAACTCCTTGTGACCTTGGGCAAGTCACTTAACCCTTAATTGCCCCAGGTACAAAAACTTAGATTGTGAGCCCTCTAGGGACAGAAAAAGTACCTGCATATAATGTGTACAGCACTGTGTACGTCTAGTAGCACTATAGAAATGATTAGTAATAGTAGCCATCCTTCCCCCATTCTCCTTGCCCCTTCTCACTCCTATCCCTCCTTGCCTGCTTTGCTCTTTCCCTCTCCCTGCCCTATCCACTCTTCCCTCTAAACTGAGCAGGGTTCCTCCAACTGCATTGCTACCAGTAGTGGTGGTGCTTCAGTATTATGCTTTCAATCACTAGAGAGAAGCAGGTTTCCTGGAGTCCTGCAGAGCCTGACTGCCCCTCACTATTAAAAATGTGATAGTGAAAAAGCCCCCTCCAGAGGACCATAGGTGGTCTCCTCCCATGCAGCTTAGAGAGAACAGTGCTCCTATCCCTTTCCCTGCTTTTGATCCCATTATACTTTTCTTTCTGGTTTCTTTTCTTTCATTTCCCCTCCCTGGCTTTTTTATTCTTGTGCTCCTCTTCTCCATGCCTCTATTTCCTTTCCTCCTGCTTGCTCATCCTCCCCTTCCGTATCAGCCAGCATCACAGAAGTGGGCTTTTTCACTTTGCCCCCTTTTGACCCATGTGAGCAAGCTTCTTACAGAGATGAGTCTCCTTGTTCCTGCCTGTATGAGCACACTCTTGTGCATTTCAATATTAAGAAGATGATTTTAGAGTAGCAATATTTACATGCGTGTGAGACTGATTTACACATGGAATCTGACATCCATATATGTGACAATTTTAGAAAAAATCACCACTTTATGTGGATATGGGAATGGTACAGCCACATTCTAGGTGTGGTTTGGGAGGACTTCAAAGCTTATGTGTATTTCTTATTTTTGAACAGCAATACATGTTTACTTGGGAAAAGCATCAGCATTCACACCTGCTCCCAGTCATGCATAACTGTCTGCTAAGTTCTCATTTGGAACCAGGTCTGGGAGGAGTATAGCACTTACTCTTCTGGCATTAAAATCCACCTTGAAACTAGAAAAGTTTGAGTTGCAGAATACACTCCTCTTGTACATGCAGTTTTTGCAAAATTCTCTGCTAACATATGCAATGCCCCAACAGATGCTGCTTTTTGGTCTTTCTGAATGTATTTTTTAAAAAGTGGCTTCTTCTACTGTGTGTGCCACTAAATACACGTGAAGTGCAATTTATAAACCAGGCACTCACATTTATGTGATGCTATGTGTGAAATGTTTAGGATAATAGCATACATATGTGTTTAAATGTCAATATTCTGCCTTAAGGCTATTCTGCAAATAGCCGTTTCACTTACATAGAAGGTATTTGTGAGAGGGCGTACACAGGGGAGGAGCAGGGGAGGGTCATGGATGGAGCTCCCACTTACCCAAGTAAACCACAGAATACTATAATTTATGTGCATTCCTGCTAGATTTAGGTTCCTGACAGGGCCGCCAAGAGGAGGGGGGGGGGGGGTAAGGTTCCCCGGGCCTGGCCTCCAAGGAGAGGCCTGGTGCCGACAAAGTTTCAAGGGAGCAGAACCTTCTTCCTGCTTACCTGCTTCCGGGTCTGTCTCTCTCCTGTTCTGGTACCCAGATGATTGCGTTAACACGATAACCTAGGTCCCGGCGCACAGGAGTAGGAGGCGACAGACCGAGGGAGGAGTAGAGTCAGACACAGGAAAGAGGAGGGTCCAAGCATGGGGGGGGGGGGGGTGGCCCAGTGGCGGCCCAAGTGGGGGGGGGGGGGGGTCCAACCCCAGGCCTAGCTGTGTCCCTTGGAGGCCCTGGTTACTGAACTTGCTTAAGCCCTATGGCTGGCGTAAGTGTGGCTGCCTCCATGTTCTGTGTGCTGACACTAGGTTACAGCAGTATTCTATTATAGAAAAGACTCCTACCTCACAGCCTTGGGGCATTTAAATAGAGGTGCACAGTTGTACTATCACACCTTGACTATTGTAATGTACTTTATTTGGGTTTGTCTTCTACATTTTTGAAGAAACTACAACTAATTCAAAATACTTCAACTAGGCTAAATTTTAGGCTACTTTTAACCAAATTGACTCACTGTCCACATATACAATGTTGAAACTATAAAACTCAAAGTGGATAATGTGACTGATAGCAAACAGTGATATATATATATTATAACTTCACCAATAATTGTGTAAATATTTAATTCAAATCGTATCACACAAAATTTGTGTATAAAACTCATATGGAGCATGCAACACACTTATCTGCTCCCAACAGGGCCCATTTCACCCTCAGGCTTCTTCAGGGATGCAGTGCTGCAAATCCACAGAAAACAACTTGTGAGATCCCTACAACTTTAAAAGGAACCACTCCCTGCTTGGTATCAAAACTGGCACTCCCCTTACAAACCTTTAGCTGGTTGTCGCCATTTTCAGTTCCTGCTAACTTCAGCACGTTGCCAGTGGAATTATATGAACACACACCATACAATTACATCATCACGTTAAGTGATGGACCAAACTATTCATGCTAAGTCTGTAACTCACAGACATGTGGGAAAAAAAGACAACCTCCCCCCCAGAAAACTAGGAAGAAATCATAGAAAAGATCACAGGAAAATAGCCCATTCAATCGCTGAATTAAGATCCCTAGGCTCTAAAGATCCCAGTCTGTGAATCCATCGTTTTAGAGATTTCCCCCTATCGCCCCCACATGGTGATGGTAGCATCTGCTCAATCATCCAGCACTGGAAATCATCTAAAGTATGACTGAAATGTACACAATGTCTACCATTGGGGCTGTCATTTGCTGGTTCACGATACAGGAGCGATGTTCACTTAATCGTATGCTTAATCTCCTACTGGTTTTCCCTATGTATAATTTCCTGCACAGACATTGAAAGGCATATACCACATAATCGGACCAGCAACTTGTTTTCTGCCTGTTTAAATCTTTCCCCATTAAGGGGATTCTCAAACTCCTGACCTTCTTTCACTATATCACAGATCTTAGATGAGCCACATTTGTGGTGGTATCCTAATTCAGACGATGACATCACAGGACCCTCAAAGGTTGGATAAGCAGGACTTAAAATTTATTTTAAATTTTTCCCTCTTGAAAAAGCAACTCTCAAAAATTGTTTTTCAAATACTGGATGAGACTGTACTATGTCCCAATTTCATCAAATAATATTGGCCACAACCTCCCCCCCCCCCCCCCCACTGAAAAATCTCAAAACACAGGTCTCTACCTCTTTATCCTGATGTTTATGAGGAACATCCAGCAGTAGCAAATCTCTATGGTTAAATTTTGCTCTCCTAAATCGAGACATAGTACCAAGCAGGGAGTGGATCCTTTTAAAGTTGTAGGGATCTCACAAGCTATTTTCTTTTCACCTTGAGGGTGAAATGGGCCCTGTTGGGAACAGATAAGTGCGCTGCATGCTCCATATGAGTTTTATACTCAAATTTTGTGTGATACGATTTGAATTAAGTATTTACATAATTATTGGTGGTTATAATATAGGGAGTTTGAACGGGTTTTTCTGGCCAATGATGGATTGGGGTTTAGTGGACAAAACACTAATTGGGCACCAATAGGGCATTCTACAGACTGGTCCATAGGGTGCTGTATTACCACGGACTTCTGAGGCCTTTTCCCTTTCTTCTTCTAATAAGATCCTGTATATAGGAGTGTTCAAATCACTGTTTGTTATCAGTCACATTATACACTTTGAGTTTGATAATTTTTAGGCTAAACAAGTTTAGTAGTATTTTCTCGTTTACTGCTAATTTGCACTGGCTCCCTGTTAATGAGTGTAATATGTTTAAGACAGCCTGTCTGACTTTTCAAATCATAAATGGAATTGTGCTTGAAATGTTGATAGAATTTGTTTCTATTTCTTTACCGTCTTTTTCTTCTTGTTTACGGGTGTTTAATTCTCTATTTTATTTGGCTGCAGTATCATTCTGAAAATCTCTGCTGTGCATTATAAGAGCTGAAGTGAACTATCTAAATTTTCACAAAAAATTAAAAACATTTCTGCTTGGGATTATTTAAATTTTCACTTTTGTAGCACTCTTTGAATCTCAGGTATTCCACTCTCACACTTATTTGCTTATGAGTGATTTTTATTACCATTTTGTGTTGATATCACGGATGATGTAACTTGCATGATGTTAATATACCGAACTGTAGGCCATATTGAACCTTTATGAGGGGATATAGTGGATAACAAAAGCTGAATTGATATTATAGAATGACTCTCACAGTACCATGAAAAAATGCATATATTATTCAAATAGCACCGGAAATGTTGCGCACTGGGGGGGGGGGGGGGGTGGAACTACTGCCAACACCTGAGTTGGGCTGGCAGTAGTCCTGAATTGCCGCACGGTAAGCCTGCGGTGGGCTTACCGTTGCTTTGTAAAAGGGCCCCTTAGTGAAGTTTTGTATGCATACATCTAAATGTCTGTTTCCCAACCTGGATGTCCTATACAGAATTTAAACACAAAACAACCTCTCCCTCCCATATATGAACCTCAAACCAATCCAGTTGACAGATTTAGGGTCTTCAGTCAAGGCTGGCAGTGTTATGCTCTGATGGAAATACAAACCTAATTTTTGAAGGCATTCATAAATTTGTGGAGAATGGTGAACTGGTTGATACAGACTATGCAGATTTTCAGAAGGCATTTGCCAGACACACTCATGCGAGAATGAAAAAGTGAAGGGATATGAGACAATGGTTATTGTAGATTGAGAAACGGTTGTCTTGAACCACTGCTAGAGCATTAGGAAAATATAGTGACATATGTCATCAGAAATTGTAGGTTATGTCATCAACCCAAGTTTGTTTAGAAGGTTTTAAACATAACATAGAATTATAATTGAAATCATACATATATTAAAAAAAAAAAGCTCTTTAACAGAAGTCTAAGGAGATTTTTGACAGAGGCATTGCCTAAAAAGAACAATCCTATTTCAACCACTTTCTCATTTGTCAGCTCTACAGTGCCCTGGGCAGATTGACATTTAGCAGAGTATCATCAGAAAGAAAAACATGTGAGCATTAGACAAGTTTTTTTACAGGCTGGATGGAAATCCTTTACATAAAATTCAGATGTGAACCACTACTTACCGCCCAATATTTCTAACATCGAACCACTCTACTTTCATCACAGAGTCTAAAGTGTGAAAAAATACCTGTCAAGGCTACTATATATTACAAAGGAGAACCTCACTGCAATTGTCTCCAAAGCACACCAAAATGGGGGATACAGAGAGGGGCATAATCGAATGTGAACGCCTATCTCCATGGGCGTCTATGTCCGAAAACGGGTACGTGAAGAGGCGGGACAGACCGTATTTTCAAAAAAATGGACGTTTTTCAGCTGGGCGTTTGTTTTTTTTAGTGATAATGGAAACTAAAAACGCCCAGCTCAAAAATGTCCTAATCCGAGCCATTTGGTCATGGGAGGGGCCAGGATTCGTAGTACACTGGCCCCCCTGATATGCCAGGACACCAACTGGACACCTTAGAGGTCAGTGCGGTGGACTTCAGAAAAAGCTCCCACATGCATAGCTCCCTGACCACGGGTGCTGAGCACCCAACCCCCCTCCCCCAAAACCCACTACCCACAAATGTACAACACTACTATAGCTCTTAGGGGTGAAGGGGGCACCTACATGTGGGTACAGTGGGTTTTGGAGACCTCCCATTTACCAGCACAAGTGTTACAGGTAGGGGGGGATGGGCCTGGGTCCGCCTGGCTGAAGTGCACTGCGGTACCCACTAAAAGTGCTCCAGGGACCCGCATACATGCAGGCCTCTAGGACTTGTTGCTGCTATATAACATTGGCACACCAGTTGACACCTGAAGACTAATCTTTCCGAAAATGTCCTTTATTGGAATAAGCACGCTTACTCACAGTGACCTGCAGATCAGAGGTGGTGCCCCACTGGCAACGAGTCTCCCTGGTACTGAGATGAGCAGTAGGTTAGAGCTGGCAGAATGCTGTACAGTGCCCTCTTTCAGCCACATTCAAGGTAAGAACTAAGTTCTGTAACGTGGCTAACACGTGAAAGGAATCTAAAACTGGCTTACAAAAATGGCCACTACCTCATGGACTACTGGAAACACAACAGGGCACACTCTGACGCAGTAAGCAGAGGGAAAAGCACCATGGGAGAAGAGCCTACCAACTACCAACATCGTGAGCATTTAACACAAGCTAGTGGAATCACGGAGCCCAATACCCTACACCCACCACAATGCATTGCTGATGTGACTCTGCAGTGTGCATAACAGAAAAGGTGTCACACTCACCCGAGAGCCACATCAGAACCAGGGAAAGGCTGTCACAGGATAGAACACATTCTGCTGTCATGGAGGTGGGTACGGCATTTGAGGCTGGCATAGAGGCTGGAAAAAAAGTTTTTAAAGTGGTTTTGTTTTGGTGGGAGGGGGTTAGTGACCACTGGGGGAGTCCAGGGAGGTCATCCCCGATTCCTTCCAGTGGTCTTCTGGGCAGTTGGGGCACGTTTTTGGGACTTGTTCGTGAAAAAAAAGGGTCCAAAAAAGTGACCCAAAATCGCGCTAAAAACGCCTTTTTTTTTTGATTATCAACTAAAGATGCCCATCTCTCCTCGGCCGATAACCACGCCCCAGTTCCGCCTTCACCACACCTCCGACACGCCCCCATCAACTTTACACGTTTCTGCGACGGATTGCAGTTGGAAACACCCAAAATCTGCTTTCGATTATACCGATTTGGGCGCCCACGGGAGAAAGACGCTCATCTCCCGATTTGGGTCGCAATATAGGCGTTTTTCTCTTTCAATTATAAGCAGGAGAGTGTCCCAAGGCTGTTTGATCCCCTGTGTTTAAGTAGTTAGGTTATGTGAAGGGGCATAATCGAACGGAAATGTCTATCTCCATGGGCGTTTATCTCCGAGAACGGGTCCGTGAAAGGGGCGGACCGAACCATATTTTCGAAAAACATGGACGTTTATCTTTTTTTGAGCTGGGCGTTTTTGTTTTTCAGCGATAATGGAAACCGAAAGCGCCCAGCTCAAAAACGAATAACTTCAAGACATTTATTCGTGGGAGGGGCCAGGATTTGTAGTGCACTGGTCCCCCTCACATGCCAGGACACCAACCGGGCACCCTAGGGGGCACTTTTACAAAAAAAAAAAAAGGTAAAACAGCTCCCAGGTGCATAGCACCCTTCCCTTGGGTGTTGAGCCCCCCAAATCCCCCTCAAAACCCACTGCCCACAAGTCTACACCATTACTATAGCCCTAAGGGGTGAAGGGGGGCACCTACATGTGGGTACAGTGGGTTTGGGGGGCAGTTTGGAGGGCTCCCTTTTACCAGCACAAGTGTAACAGGTGGGGGGGGGATGGGCCTGGGTCCACCTGCCTGAAGTCCACTGCACCCCCTAATAACTGCTCCAGTGACCTGCATACTGCTGCCAGGGAGGTGGGTATGACATTTGAGGGTGAAAATAAAAAGTTGTGAAACGGCATATTTTGTGGTGGGAGGGGGTTTGTGACCACTGGGGGAGTCAGGGGAGGTCATCCCCGATTTCCTCCAGTGGTCATCTGGTCATTTAGAGCACTTTTTGGGGCCTTATTCGTGGAAAAACAGGGTCCAGGAAAAGTGCCCTAAATTCTCGCTAAAAACGCATATTTTTTTTCCATTATCGGCGAAAGGTGCCCATCTCTGATCGGCCGATAACCACGCCCCAGTTCCGCCTTCACCACGCCTTCGACACGCCCCCATCAACTTTGTCCGCATCCGCGAAGGAGTGCAGTTGAAAACGTCCAAATTCGGCTTTCGATTATACCGCTTTATTCATTTTTGTGAGATAAACGTCTATCTCCCGATTTGGGTCACAATATACAGTGGGGGAAATAAGTATTTGATCCCTTGCTGATTTTGTAAGTTTGCCCACTGACAAAGACATGAGCAGCCCATAATTGAAGGGTAGGTTATTGGTAACAGTGAGAGATAGCACATCACAAATTAAATACGGAAAATCACATTGTGGAAAGTATATGAATTTATTTGCATTCTGCAGAGGGAAATAAGTATTTAATCCCTCTGGCAAACAAGACCTAATACTTGGTGGCAAAACCCTTGTTGGCAAGCACAGCGGTCAGACGTCTTCTGTAGTTGATGATGAGGTTTGCACACATGTCAGGAGGAATTTTGGTCCACTCCTCTTTGCAGATCATCTCTAAATCATTAAGAGTTCTGGGCTGTCGCTTGGCAACTCGCAGCTTCAGCTCCCTCCATAAGTTTTCAATGGGATTAAGGTCTGGTGACTGGCTAGGCCACTCCATGACCCTAATGTGCTTCTTCCTGAGCCACTCCTTTGTTGCCTTGGCTGTATGTTTTGGGTCATTGTCGTGCTGGAAGACCCAGCCACGACCCATTTTTAAGGCCCTGGCGGAGGGAAGGAGGTTGTCACTCAGAATTGTACGGTACATGGCCCCATCCATTCTCCCATTGATGCGGTGAAGTAGTCCTGTGCCCTTAGCAGAGAAACACCCCCAAAACATAACATTTCCACCTCCATGCTTGACAGTGGGGACGGTGTTCTTTGGGTCATAGGCAGCATTTCTCTTCCTCCAAACACGGCGAGTTGAGTTCATGCCAAAGAGCTCAATTTTTGTCTCATCTGACCACAGCACCTTCTCCCAATCACTCTCGGCATCATCCAGGTGTTCACTGGCAAACTTCAGACGGGCCGTCACATGTGCCTTCCGGAGCAGGGGGACCTTGCGGGCACTGCAGGATTGCAATCCGTTATGTCGTAATGTGTTACCAATGGTTTTCGTGGTGACAGTGGTCCCAGCTGCCTTGAGATCATTGACAAGTTCCCCCCTTGTAGTTGTAGGCTGATTTCTAACCTTCCTCATGATCAAGGATACCCCACGAGGTGAGATTTTGCGTGGAGCCCCAGATCTTTGTCGATTGACAGTCATTTTGTACTTCTTCCATTTTCTTACTATGGCACCAACAGTTGTCTCCTTCTCGCCCAGCGTCTTACTGATGGTTTTGTAGCCCATTCCAGCCTTGTGCAGGTGTATGATCTTGTCCCTGACATCCTTAGACAGCTCCTTGCTCTTGGCCATTTTGTAGAGGTTAGAGTCTGACTGATTCACTGAGTCTGTGGACAGGTGTCTTTCATACAGGTGACCATTGCCGACAGCTGTCTGTCATGCAGGTAACGAGTTGATTTGGAGCATCTACCTGGTCTGTAGGGGCCAGATCTCTTACTGGTTGGTGGGGGATCAAATACTTATTTCCCTCTGCAGAATGCAAATAAATTCATATACTTTCCACAATGTGATTTTCCGGATTTAATTTGTGATGTGCTATCTCTCACTGTTACCAATAACCTACCCTTCAATTATGGGCTGCTCATGTCTTTGTCAGTGGGCAAACTTACAAAATCAGCAAGGGATCAAATACTTATTTCCCCCACTGTAGGCGTTTTTCTATTTCGATTATAAGCAGGAAGATGCACTAAAATTGTACATGGCAGGATTTAGGCTTTAAATATATATATTTTTGCAGGTCTCCTGATAATTGTACCATTAGTATGCAGGACTTGCAAAAATATTAATGTGGGGGCATTTACTTCCTCCTGTATAGAAGGTACTAAGGGGCCAATGATCAGAGGTAAATGTGGGTGCTAAAGGCTATTAGTGCCGGACTAGTGCCCGCATTTACCTGTGCTTCATGATCAGCTGCCTGGAATGCTGGAACAAAAGAGCGTGCAGCAGATCAACGCAAGTAGCATGTTAATGCATGCTAAGGTATAGTTGTGCGCACTTTTGTTCAGGCGCTCCAAGCAGCTGATCATGAAGCACAGGCAAATGCGGGTACTAGTCCAGCACTAATGGTCTCTAGTGCCCACATTTACCTCTGATCATTGGCCCCATAGTGCCTTCTGTATAGGAGGAAGTAAATGTCCCCACGTTATTTTTTTTTTTTCAGGTCCTGCATGCTAATGGAAGAATTAGCAGGAGACCTGCAAAAAAAAAAAAAATGTTTAAAGCCTAAATCCACAAATGCAAACACTCTGGTGGTCCAGAGAACTCCCCGAACTCCCCGAATCTCAGGATACACCGCCATTTGAGCCAGAAGAGGGACTAGGACTGCGCCCCTCCTCTATTGAAGGTACCAGGGGTTTGGGGAGGGGGGGGGGTTCACCAGGGTGATGGGGTGGGACCTTGACAGGGATCCCACTTGACCACCAGGGTGTTTGCATTGTTGGGGGGGGGGGGGGGTCTGGTGGACCCCAGGGCTTTCAGTGATAACCCAGGATGACAGTGACAGCTGATATCCTGGGCATATGTTCAAAAGTTGTGTTTAACGCACAACTTTTAAATGCATGTGCCAGGTGCCATCCACCTGCTTTGCTCCCTCATGATTAAAGCTAATAGCATGCATATCATATGCATACTATTAGCTTCAATCTTGAGGGAGTAAATTTTGGGAATTGCTGTGGTGGTAAACTGCTATGCTGTTCCATGCAGCACCGGAGTTTTGATCATCGGAGCATAAGTGCTCCCACGTTAACCCTGCATTAACCAGTTAGCGCACGTTAATATGAATGTAGTATCTGGTTAGTGATTCCACACCCATTCTCCGCCCACGCCATGCTATCTCCCAAAAATATTTTTTTTAAAAAAGCACGCAATTAGCATGCACTAAGAGACAAACAACCGCAAGGGGGTGAATTCTATCTATCACGGCTAAGAAATCGGCACAGAAAAAACCCACTTAAGAATTGGTCTATAAGCTGCACCTAAATTTAAGTGTGGTTTATAGAACAGCACTTAAGCACCAGGGTCACGCATAAATTTAGGCACAACTATTTGCACCAGTGAAAATATGGTGGAACTGCCCCGTCTAAATCTACATGCAGAACTCCCCTTACTCTATAATTGCACATGTAACTCAAATCCACACACACACTCCATCCTGAAATGTCCATGACCCTCCCATTTCAGTGCCACCTTTTCCAGGACACAAGTAAAGTTTAAGTGCAAATCACATACCTAAATTTACGCACGTACATATTAATTGATTTCAATTAGCACCAATACTTGCTTGTTAAAAAGCCAATTATTGGTACTAATTGGCTTGTTCAATTAAATTGTGTGCAAATTGAGCACATGCCCAAATTTGCATGTGCAGGTTTTGGTGACTTTTATAGAATTAGTGGGAAACGCTTTAACCATTCTACATTTTGTGGTAGGCAAAGCATCAATAAAGAAGACCACAAGAGAATACGAAGAGAAACTTGCATCAGAGGCAAAAACTCATAGTAAAAACTTTTTCAGGCATATTAGTAGCAGAAAGCCTGTGAGGGAATCTGTGGGACCGTTAGAGCATCAAGGCATTCACAAGTGTATTGCAAAACACAGCAGCTAGCTTGAATTTTAAAGCTTCAAGGTTTGGGTATGCCAAACCTCTACTTATAAATCTCCACTGGTTACCCATTGAATCCCACTCAGTCTTCAAGTTACATTGTCTGGTGTTTTCAATTCTTCGTGGCTTAGCTCCTTTGTATATGCTACATATGAATATGTTATTAAGCAAGACCTATGCTTTGTAAATGGAGCCCTAAATAAATAACATACCATTAATTGCAATTAAAAATTAATCAAAATGCAGCCTTAATAAAAGTGTTTAAGCGATATAGCATGTAACTACAAGGGGGAGTATGCACATGGGAGCACTGAAGGGTCATAGTTGTGGCACCAAGCCACATGTGCATCTTATAGAGTACTAGCAGTTGTGCATGTTGCGTGGTG
The DNA here is from genome assembly GCF_901765095.1 of Microcaecilia unicolor. Lineage (NCBI taxonomy): Eukaryota > Metazoa > Chordata > Amphibia > Gymnophiona > Siphonopidae > Microcaecilia > Microcaecilia unicolor. The sequence continues at coordinate 201,926,171 of NC_044034.1, forward strand.
CCCATTTACACCAGCCATTGACCTGCATAAATAATCATGTCTAACATGTAGCATGCCAAAGCAGGTTTTCACTAGTATTCTATAACATCTTAGGTGCACCTAAGTGCCATTATAGAATTGAGGCTCATTGCACCCCATTGTGGTGCCTAATTCGAGGCACCAATTTATAGAATTTCCTTCTTTACGGTCATACAGTGTGTGCTCCATTCCTTTAACAAACCTTGTGTAACTGATGGGGTTGCTTAATATTTCTCTGAAAGGCTAACTTCTTAACAAAATGATCTCTTCTAGTGGAGAACAACAGAAGACCGGATTGGAAGAGTCTAAAGAACTTGATAACCTTGACACAGAGAAGTCCTTGTTTTTCTCTAACAAGGAAAATAGGTAAGCTGGATAATATTACATAATGATCTTTTCTTTATATGCCTCAGTTTTCCCTCATTAAGCTTCCTACCCTAGATGTTATGCCAAAAAGACAAATAGATTCCCTCACTTGCCAGGGGGTTTGGATGAAAATCTTCTGTGAGCTGATCCATAGGCACTGCTCCTTTTGTTAGCAGGGAGTCACCAAAGTAAGGGTAGATGTCTCCCTTTATTTGCCTGCCATTGAGTATCTTATCTTTGAAACCCTCTTGACCCACAGCATCCAGGCTGGCTCACCAAATTCACTTAAACCCTCTACATAAGTGCTGTGGGATAGAAACTGGAAAAATTAAAACTTGACTCAAAACTCTGGTTCAGAGGCTAGCATGATTTAGACATGAAATTTGAGTGAGCACTAATGAATATGCTAACATAGAGGGGCATAATCAAACGGCGCTGGCGAAATCAATCGCCGGCGATCTATTTTGGCGGCGCCGGAACCGTATTATCGAAAAAGATGGCCGGCCAACTTTTGTTTCGATAATACGGTTGGGGCCGACCAAATGCCACAGATCGCCGGGTTTGAGATGGCCGACTTTGTTTTTCAGCGATAATGGAAACTGGAACCGGCCATCTCAAACCTGGCCAAATCCAAGGCATTTGGCCATGGGAGGGGCCAGCATTCGTAGTGCACTGGTACTTCTGGATGTTTATATCTTGCTGATCAGTTATGTTATGACTTACTTGTTCAGGAGTGCTGTATTTTGTGATACTGTTTTGAGAAATGTTCAAGAAAGACTTCATACAAATGAAAAAAGTCCCTGCCGTGCATTTTCCCTTGATGGCCGTCCCTGACCTGCACTTCTCTTAATGGCTCTTTCTCCCTGAACACGGAAATCAAAAGTTTTTGCACACTGCTTTTTTTGTAGTAACAGTGGGATTTGAACCAGCCACCTCTGTATTACAAGACCAGTGATGTAACCATTTGGCCACAGCTCCACTTACTTGGGTGTCCCTCCCTTTTGATTATACCCCTCCAGGTCTCTCTCAGCCACTCACAGACAGCTTAACGCACTGTGATTGGCTGAGAGAGACCTGAAGGGGTATAATCAAAAGGGAGAGACAGCCAAGTAAGTGGAGCTATGGCCAAGTGGTTACATCATGGCTCTTGTAATGCAGAGGTGGCTGGTTCAAATCCTACTGTTACTACTAAAAAAAGCTGTGAGCAAAAACTGTTTTGATTTCCCTGTTCAGGGAGAAAGCCGGCTATTAAGGGAAGTGCACGTCAGGCCATCAAGGGAAAATGAACGGCAGGGACTTTTTTCATTTGTATGAAGTCTTTCTTGAACATTTCTCAAAACAGTATCACAAAATACAGCACTCCAGAACAAGTAAGTCATAACATAACTGATCAGCAAGATCCTTTTTTTTTTTTTACGAGCTGGCCGACTGGCTTCCCCTCCTAGGAAGGAAATGCTTTAAAGTTTTTTTTTTGGGTGGGAGGGGGTTGGTGACCACTGGAGGAGTATGGGAAGGTCATCCCCGATTCCTTCCGGTGGTCAGCTGGTCAGTTTGGGCATCATTTTGAGACTTGGTCGTGAAAATAAATAGACCAAGTAAAACCGGCCAAATGCTCGTCATCGCCGGTTTTCTTTTTTCCATTATCAGCTGAAGCTGGCCATCTCGTAAGCACGCCCACATCCCGCCTTCACTACCCTGCTGACACGCCCCCTTGAAGTTTAGCCGCCTCCGCGACGGAATGCCGGCGAGTGTGCACAAAAATCGGCTTTCGATTATACCGATTTGGCCGGTTTTAGGAGATGGCCGGCCATCTCCCGATTTGTGTCGGAGATCGCCGGCGATCTCTTTCGAAAATAAGCCTGATAGTAACATAGTAGATGACGGCAGAAAAAGACCTGGACGGTCCATCCAGTCTGCCCAAGAAGATAAATTCATGTGCTACTTTTTTATTTGTACTGTCCTCTTCAGGGCACAGACCGTATAAGTCTGGCCAGCCCTATCCCCGCCTCCCAACCTCCAACCCCGCCTCCCACCACCAGCTCTGGCACAGACCGTATAAGTCTGCCCAGCACTATCCCCGCGTCCCAACTACCAGTCCCGCCTCCCACCACCAGCTCTGGTACAGACCGTATAAGTCTGCCCAGCACTATCCCTGCCTCCCACCACCGGCTCTGGCACAGACCATATAAGTCTGCCCAGCACTATCCCCGCCGCCCAACCACCAGCCCCGGCACAGACCGTATAAGTCTGCCCAGCACTAGCCCTGCCTCCCAACCAGCTCTGCCACCCATTCTAGGCTAAGCTCCTGAGGATCCCTTCCTTCTGCACAGGATTCCTTTATGTTTATCCCATCATGTTTGAATTCCGTTACCGTTTTCATCTCCACCACCTCCCGCAATATAAAATATATCTATTTTTTCTAAAGAAATCAAGGCAATTAACTAAGGGGCTCTTTTACTAAAGCTTAGCATGTGCTAACGGAATTAGTGTGCACTAAATACTAAGAAGCATGTAGGTATAAAATGGGCTTCTAAGCACTTAGCATATGCTAATATTGTTAGTGCACGCTAAGCTTTAGTATTGTTCTAGAATGATAGGGAAAACAAAATTTGCACAATATAGTAATGTGTTACTACCAGTGGCGTTCCGAGGGGCGCTGACACCCGGGGCGGATCGCTGATGCGCCCCGCCCCCCCCCCGTGTAGCACAACACCCCCAAAGAAGAGACACCCCCCCACCGTGGCGAAGGAACCCCCCCTGTTCCAGGGCAGAGGGAGCATGGAAACCAACGACGCTGATCGGCGCGCGGCACCCCCCCAGCGGCATGCACCTGGGGCGGACCGCCCCCACCGCCCCCCCCCCTTGGTACGCCACTGGTTACTACTGAGGAATTTTCAAAAGGAGCTAGCTTGCTACAAAAAGACTAATCAATCAGCTAGGTCAAAGCCCTTGAAGTTAAAGTTGCCAGCTAAAGTTACCCTCAAATAAAATAAAGCCAGTGAATTTCAGGGTGTGCCTGGATGGAGGGTTAGGTTAGTGGAGAGTGTTGATTTCAACACATGGTCAGATAAATGTATGTGCTGCAGAAGTTGGCTTAAAGCTGGCCGGCCACTCTTCTTCCCAAAATATAGAAAGATCTCTAGTTCCCTGTAGGGATATGCATGGGTGGTGGTAGAGGTGTGGAACAATGTGTATATGGGGATGGAGGCCTAGCAATACCCTTCAAAGACAGTATCAGAATTCAAGAAAATACAGGAAAAGCATTGATGACTTGATGACTCCTATTCCTGTAGTTTAAAGGAAGCAAGAGTAAATCTTGAGGTCAAATAAAGTGTGTATTGTAACAGGAAGTAAAAATGTCAGAGAAGATCATTTATCTTCTGTCACAGACAATGTTTCTGTGTATATTTGTGAGCTGGATTGGCCAGTGTTGGAAACAGGATGCTGGACTTGATGGACCTTTGGTCTGTCCCAGTATGGCAATACTTATGTACTTAATCTACCTTCACTTTTTTACTGGAGTAGATCTCTGTCTTTTATTATTTTAGTACGGTTTTAACTTGTGAGAGTGTGCCTTTCTTATGCATAATGGAGTTCCTTTCTATATGTTTTTATTTTTCTTTTTTTACTGTAAACCTCTGGTGACCTGACCTCAGAAATGGCAGTATACGAAACTCTCGGAATAAAGATAAACATAAGGGGGATAGGATGACTTCCCTATGAGGAAAGACTAAAGCAGCTAGGGCTCTTCAGCTTTCCAAAAATACTAGGACTACGAGGCATGCAATGAAGCTACTAAGTAAGAAATTTAAAACAAACTGGAGAAAATATTTCTTTACTCAGCATGTAATTAAACTCTGTAATTCATTGCCAGAGAATGTGGTAAAAGCAGTTAGCTTAGCAGGGTTTAAAAAAGGTTTGGATAATTTTCTAAAAGTCCATAAGCCATTATTAAGAAGGAGTTGGGAAAAGTCACTGCTTATTTCTAGAATAATCAGCATAAGATCTGTTTTACTTTTCTGGGATCTTATCAGGCACTTGTGACCTGGACTGGCCACTGTTGGAAACAGGATACTGGGCTTGATGGACCTTTGGTCTGTCCCAGTATGGCAATTCTTATGTTCTTATTTGCAAACTAGTACTTCAAAAATCAGAAAAAGTTGCATATCTTTTGGGAATTGTGATGCTAGTGTCATTAACTGTAGTTCAGCAAACAACAAGCCACCATAAATTGTTCTTTTGTTTTCCCAGAAGAAATGATAAAGCAGTGAAACTAAAGGCAGATGAAAGCAGAACACACGTAGCCTTTATATTTACCCGGTGGAAGAAATTCTGGAGCGCCCCGGTCACTGTATTTTTGGGCAATGTTATCATGTATTTTGCTTTTCTGTTTTTATTTGCCTATGTCCTCTTGGTGGACTTTAAGCCCCCTCCACCAGAAGGTCCATCTGTGAAGGAGATTGTACTTTACTTTTGGGTCTTCACTTTGGTTTTGGAAGAAATTCGTCAGGTCAGTAATATGTATTTTAACTGTACAAGGATACAAGTGAAAGAGCTTCCTTCCCTGATGATATTTTAAGGAATTTAGGGGGAAATTATCAAGGTGTAGTAAAAGGTGAACTTCTTCTGCACTTTGATTTACCACAGTAGTCTCCAACTTATGGGATCACAGCCTCATAGGTTGTTGATTCCTGTGAGAAATGAATAATGCTGCTTGCAAGCAATGTTATTCCTGCAGCCCAGGAACATTGGGTCTCAAAGCTGTGGTCCAATGCTCTTGGGCTGCATCTTAAAGGGGCCAAGGTGCTGTCCTTTCCACCCCTCATCAGAACCCACACTCCCCAATCAAGCCACTCATGCTTCTGATCATCCTCACCCCTGATAAGAATTTCTACCCCAATCTAAATCAGTACTCCCTAAAGGCCCTTCCCAACGCACCTGGTGGCCTACCAGCATATACATGGTGATCTCCAGTCACGCCTGCACTTGCTGGCACCATTTGTCAATATGTAACACCAGGTATATGTAGGTAGGCCCCCGTGTGTGTGTGTTCGGGGTGGGTGGGGCAGTACCGCAGCCCTTTAAAAAAAAGGTCTGGGAGAACAGGGTCACAACTGAGGCCTGATGCTCCCAGGATAGTAACATTTTTCCAGCTATAATGCAACATGTGGTGTTCACCACAAGTCATTACATAGTAATTGCTGCTTCATATGCATTTGTATGTCTTATATCTCATTACTATGTATCCCATGGTGATTTGGTTATAGCTGTATTAGGGTACTCTAGCGTGTGTTAGTGCCTTTTAACACACATTAAAATGGGACATAGAGAGCCCTAACACACATTGATAACTTCCCCCCTTAGTTATCATACTTACTTTTTAAACAAACCTATGACTACATATTTTGAAACTGACAGCTTACAGGCATGCTTTATCTTGCTTCTATCTATCTATCTATCTATCTATGGTATAAAACCAACATTATTAACATTCCATTTTTATTAATTTTAAGAGTTTTTTCACGGATGAAGACAGCAATTTAGTGAAAAAATTTAAAATTTATGTGGAAGACAACTGGAATAAATGTGACATGGCTGCCATACTCCTGTTTATCATTGGAGTAACCGTCAGGTTTGTATCTTATCAAGAGACATTGGTTTCATGGAAGCAGCTAACAGCTATGCCATCTGAGCACAAGGCTTGACATGGCACCAGACTGCGGGAGTCAGAATGTTCTGCTGGAAGCAGTGGTATAGTTGACTGACGTATACATATGTTTCCTGCTACATTGCTATCAACCTTCTTTTATTCTCTTGTCTCCCAGTTACTTGCTTGTATCTTTTCATCATCTCCTCCATCCTGGTCAGTATTTAAGGTATTGGTCTTCATTTTTTCCAGTGGGGGGCCACTTTGGGAAAAAAACACCTCAATGTGAGAATCATGATCATCATCGGGCAACGTAACCTCCCCATTCAATGACACAATAGGCTTGGTGGGCTCCCCTTTTAATGATGTGGTCAGCCTGGCTGCTTATGTACATTTACACATATGGATGGTTACCTTACACACCATTACTATGTAAATGTCATTTTTACATATATTTTTTTACTTATTTTATTTTTTTATATATATATATATTTCTATATATATAATTTCTCAAGTACAAATATATTTCTGTAGACAGGACCTGCACACCTGGGAATGGACTATCCTTCTGCACCAGGGATATGTCTCCAGGTTCTGCCCGGGAAGGAAAGCATACGACAGCTGTTGTGGTTGGTGATTCAATCATTAGGTATATAGATAGCTGGGTGGCTGGTGGACGGGAGGATCGCCTGGTGACTTGCCCTGCCTGGTGCGAAGGTGGCGGACCTCATGCGTCACCTAGACAGGATTTTAGATAGTGCTGGGGAGGAGCCGGCTGTCTTGGTACATGTGGGTACCAATGACGTAGGAAAATGTGGGAGAGAGGTTCTGGAAGCCAAATTTAGGCTTTTAGGAAGAAAGCTCAAATCCAGATCCTCTAGGGTGGCATTTTTTGAAATAGTTCCCGTTCCACGCGCAGGGCCTAAGAGACAGACAGTGCTCCGGAGTCTTAATGCGTGGATGAGACAATGGTGCAAGGACGAGGGTTTTAGATTTGTTAGGAACTGGGCGACATTCTGGGGAAAAGGAAACCTATTCAGAAAGGATGGGCTCCACCTTAACTGGGATGGGACCAGGCTGCTGGTATCAACATTTAAAAAAAGAGATAGAGCTGCTTTTAAACTAGGAACGTGGGGAAGGCCGACAGTTGCACAGGAGCGTATGGTTCGGAATAAGGTATCTTGCAAGGATATCGCCCAGACAGGGAAGACAGGGTTTATTGATAGTGAGTATGAAAAAGAGACTGTAGTAGATTCACTGTTCATAAATAAAAACAATAAAACCCAGGCAAAAAAATAGCAAATTAGTACTGACAAGTGAACAACATGCTGTAATAAGGAATAACAAGCCTAGCTTGAAGTGCCTATATGTAAATGCTAGTAGCCTTAGACATAAGATGGGAGAATTGGAATATATTGCACTGAATGAAGAATTAGACATAATAGGCATCTCTGAGACCTGATGGAAGGAGGATAACCAGTGGGACACTGATTATATCATAGTGATAGGGTGGACCGGAATGGGGGAGAAGTAGCACTGTATGTTAATGAGAGCCTTGGGTCAAATGGATTGGAAATTCTGCGGGAAACAAAAGATCTCTTGGAATCATTGTGGATCGAGATTCCAAGTGTTAAGGGGAAAAGGACGGTTATAGGGGTGTACTACCGACCGCCTGACCAGGATGAGCAGACGGATGCAGTCATGTTAAAGGAAATTAGTGAGGCAAATAAAATAGGCAACGCAATAATAATGGGTGATTTTAATTACCCCCATATAGACAGGGTTAATGTAACATCGGGGCACGCTAGGGAGGTAAACTTCCTTGATGAAATAAAGGACAGCTTTATGGAGCAGGTACAAGAGCCGACAAGAGAAGGAAAAATTCTAGACTTAATCATTTGTGGAGCGCATGATCTGGTATGGGAGGTAACGGTCCGGGGGTCGCTTGACAACAGTGATCATAACATGATCAATTTTGACATTCGCTTTCAAAAAGGTAAACACAGGAAGTCAAATATGTTAGCGTTTAACTTTAAAAAAGGAAGCTATGATAAAATGAGAAGAATGGTAGAAAAAAAACTTAGAGGAGTGACTGAGAGGGTAGGAAACCTACAACAGGCATGGATGCTGTTCAAAAACACCGTCCTGGAGGCCCAGGCCAAAAATATTCCACGTATCAGAAAAGGAGAACGGAAAACCAAATGACAGCCGGCATGGTTAAAAAGTGAGGTAAAGGAGGCTATTGGAGCTAAAAAGGAATCCTTCAGAAAATGGAAGAAGGAACCGAATGAAGAAAATAAGAAGCGGCATAAGGAATGCCAAGTCAGATGCAAAGCACTGATAAGAAAGGCAAAGAGGAAATCAAAGAGAGATTTTGAAAGAAAGATAGCGTTAGAGGCGAAAACTGAGGAAACTGGCAAAAGAATCGGTTGGCCCGCTGGATGACTGGGGTGTAAAAGGGGCGATCAAGGAAGACAAAGAAATAGCAGAAAAACTAAATGAGTTCTTTGCTTCAGTCTTCACCGAGGAAGATTTGGGTGGGATACTGGTGCCGGACAGGGTATTCAAAGCTGAAGAATTGGAAAAACTTAATGAAATATCTGTAAACCTGGAAGACGTAATGGAGCAGTTCTGCAAACTGAAGAGTAGCAAATCTCTTGGACCGGATGGTATTCATCCCAGGTTACTGATAGAACTAAAAAAATGAGCTGGCAGAGCTACTGTTATTGATTTGTAATTTATCCTTAAAATTGAGCGTGGTACCGTGAAGATTAGAGGGTGGCCAATGTAACGCCGATATTTTAAAAAGATTCCAGAGGAGACCCGGGAAATTATAGACCGGTGAGTCTGACGTCGGTGCCGGGCAAAATGGTAGAGACTATTATCAAGAACAAAATTACAAAGCACATTCAAAAGCATGGACTAATGGGACAAAGTCAACATGGATTTAGTGAAGGGAAGTCTTGCCTCACCAATCTGCTGCATTTCTTTGAAGGAGTAAATGAACATGTGGACAAAGGTGAGCCGGTTAATATTGTGTATCTAGATTTTCAGAAGGCGTTTAATAAAGTCCCTCATGAAAGACTACAGAGGAAATTAGAGGGACATGGGATCGGAGGTAGTGTCTTACTGTGGATTAAAAACTGGTTGAAAGATAGGAAACAGAGTAGGATTAAAAGGTCAATATTCGCAATAGAGAAGGGTAGTTAGTGGGGTCCCTCAGGGATCTGTGCTGGGACCTCTGCTTTTTAACATATTCATAAATGACCTTGAGATGGGGGTAACTAATGAGGTAATCAAATTTGCCGATGACACAAAGTTATTCAAAGTCGTCAAATCGCAGGAAGATTGTGAAAAACTACAAGAGGACCTTACGAGACTGGGCGTCTAAATGGCAGATGACGTTTAATGTGAACAAGTGCAAAGTGATGCATGTGGGAAAGAGGAACCCAAACTATAACTATGTCATGCAAGGTTCAGCGTTGGGAGTCACGGACCAAGAAAGGGATCTAGGTGTCATCATTGATGATACGTTGAAAACTTCTGCTCAATGTGCTGCTGCGGCTAGGAAAGCAAATAGAATGTTGGGTATCATTAGGAAAGGGATTGAAAACAAAAATAAGGATATTATTCTGCCATTGTATCGCTCCATGGTGCGACCGCACCTCGAGTATTGTGTTCAATTCTGGTCACCGCACCTCAAAAAAGATATAGTGGAATTGGAAAAGGTGCAGAGAAGGGCGACAAAGATGATACCGGGGATGGGACGACTTCCCTATGAGGAAAGGCTGAAGAGGCTGGGGCTCTTCAGTTTGGAGAAGAGGCGACTGAGGGGAGATATGATAGAGGTCTATAAGATAATGAGTGGAATGGAACGGGTCGATGTGGAGCGTCTGTTTACGCTTTCGAAAAATACTAGGACAAGGGGGCATGCAATGAAGCTGCAGTGTGGTAAATTTAAAATGAATCGGAGGAAATTTTTCTTCACTCAACGCGTAGTTAAACTCTGGAATTCGCTGCCGGAAAAAGTGGTTAAGGCGGACTTCAAAAAAAGGTTGGATGGCTTCCTTTAGGAAAAGGCAATAGAATGTTATTGAATGGACGAGGGAATAATACACTATTTCTAGGAGGGGCGGGATAAATTGCTTGTTCTTTTGGCCGCTGTCAGTGACAGGGTGCTGGGCTCGATGGACCCTTGGTCTGTCCCAGCACGGCGATGCTTATGCTTACATTTCATAGCAAGTTTGCTCAAGATTTCAATGCTATACGTAAGTCATAAACATAGACATCTATTAATGTTCAATACTACATGTGTTTTCTGTTATACATCTTGTTTTTGTCAGTATTTTACTATCACACATTGTTTTTATTTGTAGACTCCTGATATAGGCCCTCTGGCCGAAACACAACGTTGTGTCGAGTCATTTTGTTGTTTAATAAACTTTGCTTCATTTTCACTACTGTTGTGGTCCAGTCTCTGGGAACCCTGGTTTTTATTCCCACTTCATTTTGTTCATTAGTTTTAGAGTGACTTGTGCAACTAAAACAAAGTTACTTCCCTACACTCTCTTTCTCCCTAAATCTATATCCTCCAACACATTCTCTGTCCATGTCCCCCAGCCAGTCACCCCCCCCCCCCATATGCTCTCCCCAGCTCCTCTCCACTACACGTTTCTTCAACCAGTTTCTGTTCCCATTCCCACTAGTCAGCCTTCACAATCCTGTGTTTACCCTCAAGCCCTTCAAGCTGGCCCTCATGCAAGTTTTTTAATCCCCCATATTTTTTCTGTTGAGGCTTTTTTTTTAAACCTTTGGAGCAGTTATGCTATTCTCTTCCAGCACCATATGACACTTCAATGAGTTTGAACTGAATGGTGCCCTGATTCTTTCACTGCTCTTTCAGTCTCATGAGAAAAATGTGGGAGTTTAAGAAGTACACTGTTCAAACTCAGAGAGAGCTACATGGCACATGTAGAAAACAGAACAAATGTTATGGAGGTAGTGCCAATAGCAAGTCTTGGAATACGGTGTTTGAAAGAAGAGGCTGGAGGCCACACTTAGGGTCACTGGGGGCCACCATTGGCCCCTAGGTCTTGCAATGAATACTAGATAGGGCAAGTCTTTTCTAATATAATTTTATCCTTTAGATAATGTCAACTAAAAAGAACATTTAACCCACCAGTTTCTGCCTCCTTTTTTGGACTTTCAGCTTAATTCAACAAGGACTGGGATCTGGCACCCTGAGCCTTCATTTGTAATTAGTGAGGGATCTTTTCCCTATTTGATATCCACTCCAACTTATGTTTAATCATTTTTATTATCAACAAATGCTTTATAATACATCACAGGCGTGAAATAAAACTTGCAAACCAGATCAGCCATGTTGAATTTTACATTTAACAAATAGCATTACAACCCCAAACCCTAAACAGAGTAACTCCCCCCTCTCCCCCTAGTCCCCCCCCCCCCTTGTGAGTCATTCAAATGTTCAAAATATAACTTCTCGCTCTTGAGGGCATAGTCAGCCACAAAGGTTCCCACAGTTTGCGGAACTCCTCTCCCTCGGTGCTGTCCAATACTCGCACCCTACATCTATTGAGCTTCATTTGCTGTATCATCAGAGCACGCCAACATGACAGAGGTGGCCTCACCTCTGACTGCCAGGATTTCAGAATTGTGAAGATCCCAAATAGTATCGCCCACTGCACATATCTCTTAAACCCCTGTGGTGGCATCTCTGTAAATTTATAGGTATAAATTAAAATCAGAGGGTCGCACACTAAAGAGCACCCCCATTGTGTGTGTAAGGATTGAAGGACCTCCCCCCAAAATTGCTGTACCAGCGGGCAAAGCCAAAACATATGTCCAAGCGTGGCTGATCCACTCCCACACCTTGTACAAGTCCCATCACATGATTCAATTATACGAGCTACTCTCTTTGGTGCCAAATAAGTCCTCATGAAGAATCTATATAACTTCTCACACTGCGGGACTGACAGGTGTAGTTGATAAATTTTCCCTATGAATTTCTTACATATATCAGGTGTAAGTGTGCAACCCAATTCCTCCGACCAACTTCTAGCCAACCGCATATAGTCTATTTCTTGGGTAGTATCTTTAAGCTGTTGGTGATGGAACCGCAGGGGGACAGATACCTGTGCCCCAAGAGAATAATTCTCTGTGAGTATATCTACTATGTCTTCTGTAAGGTCTGACCACAAGAGGGAAGACACATAATGTTTCAATTGTGTATAAGCAAAGTAGTGTGTGCCAGAAATGCCAAACTCTGTTGTTAGTGCAGCAAGTGTTTTAAGCTGCCCCTCTTCACTAACTACCTGGGACAAATAAACGACTCCTCTGTTCCTCCACTGACTAAAAACACTAGCACCCAGCCCCGGAGGAAACTCTGGATTGTTGCAAATGGAAAGCAGTGGTGTAACTTTGGCGTTAAAATTATGTCTCCGACACACCCACCTCCAGGTAGCTCTGAGTGAGCGCAATAAGGGATGTCTTTGATATGCTTGTGGTGGTAGGTAACCCGTGTGCAGAAGACAACTAAAGTGTGTCCTGGGGAAAATTGACGTCTCTGCCACAGTATTGGAGAACTTCTGATCCCCGAAACCAATCGTTGATGTGCCGCATTGCACATGCTATCGAAAGGTTCCATAAACTCAAGAACCTCATCCTGCCCTGTTCCTTTGGTGTGAGGATCACTGATAAAGGCAGTCTGGGATGTTTACCCCGCCAGAGAAAATTCTGTGTGAGCCTATTTAAAACCCGTTCCTCCTTCCCCTTCAAAAACAGTGGAAGCTGCTGAAAAAGGTAAAGCCACCTCGGGGCCATAAGCATGTTAAAGAGTGCAATCCGCCCCCATAGAGAGAGTGGAAGAGCTTGCCACAGCGTCAATTTGAGTTTCATACTTTCCATCATTGGGCCAATATTGAGTTTATATAGCGCCGACAGTTCCCGTGGAATTAATATTCCTAGATATTTTAGTTCTGTGTCTGCCCATCGTAGCGGAAAGCTCCCCTGTCAAGTATGTTGCAACCTAGTATCCAAGGCCAGTGCGCATGACTTCTGAAGGTTCAGCGAAAACCCCGATAAAGCCCCATATTGCCTCACAATACCTAGAGTATGTTGTAAAGACGCTTGGGGCTCCCTCAGGACCAACAGAATGTCATCCACATAAGCCAGTGTTTTCACCTCCTCACCAGCAATGTTCACCCCCTTATTTTCTCTTGCACTATTCAAAGCCTGTATCAAGGGTTCCAAGGAAAGATCAAATAAGAAGGGCGACAGGGGACACCCTTGTCTTGTTCCCCTGCCAACCGGGAACCAATCAGATCTCCCCCCATTTGCTACTATTTGTGCACCTAGCCCTTCATATAGTGCTCTTATAGGACGAATAAATCCCTCCGGAAACTCCATCCACTCTAGCACCCGAAGCAAATATCTCCAATCCACATGGTCAAATGCCTTTGCTGCATCTAGGCTAACTAACATAGCAGGTTCTTTTTGACCAGTGCATTGGGCCATGGCTAAGAGGATTCTCCGCACATGCAAAACAGAATGATGTTTGGGGATGAACCCCACCTGTGCTGGACTTATGAGGTCCGAAATATTCGCTGCTAATCTATTAGCCAGGATCTTTGCTAGAAGTTTGATGTCTACATTAATAAGAGAGTTGGGGCAATAGGAATCGGGGTCTTCTGCCGGCTTGCCCTGTTTGAGTATTTTTTTTAGTTACATTTGTACCCTGCGCTTTCCCACTCATGGCAGGCTCAATGCGGTGGGCAATGGAGGGTTATGTGACTTGCCCATAGTCACAAGGAGCTGCCTGTGCTAGGAATTGAACTCACTTCCTCAGGACCAAAGTCAGGACCCTAACCACTAGGCCACTCCTCCACTTGTAGTGTAATCAGAGCTGTGTTTTCGTGCTGTGGGAGCTTCCCATCATCTATCACCGCCTGATAGTAATCCATTAAGGGTGAAACAATGGACAACTGTAATGTTTTGTAAAATTCCCCGGAGAATCCATCTATCCCCGGGACTGATCCCAACTTGAGGCCACGAATAGCGTTTTGGAGCTCTTTTAACTGCAGGGGCAGTTCCAAGGAGTCGCGAGTCCCCCCGTCTAACCGGGGCATCCCCGAAGTGGACAGGAACTTGTCCACTTCCTCCACGGATGGTGGGCCGGTAGAGGTATATACGTTTCTAAAGTGGTTCTGTAACAAACTCAGTAACTCATTGGTTCTATTGTGCATATTCCCTTGTGCGTCCTTCAGTGCAGTAATAGTGCGATTTCCAGTCGGGGGGCTAACCATCTTGGCCAACAGTCCTCCCTGTCTATTCCCATATTTATGCAATCTAAATTTCTGGTATGTGATGTTCTTTTGTGTTTGTTCTTGTATTAGGGAATTTATGGTAGCCTGCAACGCTTCATAATTATCTCTATGTGTTTGTGTGGGGGAGGTTATAAGTTTGCGCTTGGCTTTGTTCAATTGCCCTGTCAAATTAATGATACTAGCGGCCACTTTTTTCTTCCTGGCCGCCATGTAGGAGATAACCTCTCCCCTCATTACTGCCTTTGCAGTACACCAGTATAAAACCGGGTCACTTCTATGTTGCTGATTGTGGGAAGAGAACTCCTCCCATTTTTGCTGTAAAAAGCTGGTAAAATCTACATCTTTCACTAAATATCCAGGAAATCTCCAATGTTTTGTCGTGTGATTCCCCCCACCTATATCTACAGTAATCTTCATCGGAGAATGGTCTGAGATTATAATTTGTTCTATGGAGGCTTTTAGGGCACATGGGAATAAGGATGCCGAAATAAAAATGTAATCTAAGCGCACCCATGTCCCATGTGCACGGGATCTATGTGTGAAATCCCTGCCCTCCGGATGTAGAGCTCTCCATGTGTCTATTAACCCAAGCGAGGTCGTGAAAGATGACAGTATATCCTGCCCCTTTCTATTGTCTGCCCTCATGTTCCTCTTCCCCATACAATCCACCTCATTGTCCATTATTGCATTCATGTCTCCTGCAAGAATTATCTCCTTTTCTCGAAACGGGAGGAGGGCCCACATCAATTCAGGAAAAAATTCTGGTGTTTGAGGAGTGGGAGCATATATTGACAACAAGTACAGTTCCTTTCCCTGAATATTCAGTCTTACCATCAAATAACCCCCCATCATCATCTTTTAACACAGTTTCTGATGAGTACACTAAATGCTTACGATATAGTATTGCTACCCCCCCTCTTCTCCGACCTGAGGATACATAGAGGGGCATAATCGAACGCGAACGCCCATCTTCATAGGCGTCTATCTCCGAGAACGGGTACGTGAAGGGGCGGGACAAACCATATTTTCGAAAAAAATGGCTGCCCATCTTTTTTCTGATAATACGGTTTGTGCCAGCCAAATGCATCGGATTTGTGCGGGTTTGAGCTGGGCGGTTTCGTTTTTCAGCGATAATGGAAAACGAAGGTGCCCAGCTCAAAAACGAACAACTCCAAGGCATTGGGTCGTGGGAGTGGCCAGGATTCATAGTGCACTGGTCCCCCTCACATGCCAGGACACCAACCGGGCACCCTAGGGGGCACTTTTACAAATTAACAAAAAAACAGTAAAAGAGCTCCCAGGTGCATAGCACCCTTCCCTTGTGTGTTGAGCCCCCCATATCCCCCCCAAACCCACTGCCCACAAGTCTACACCATTACCATAGCCCTAAGGAGTAAAGGGGGGCACCTAGATGTGGGTACAGTGGGTTTTGGTTTTTTTTGGAGGGCTCAGCATTAACCAGCACAAGTGTAACAGGTAGGGGGGGATAGGCCTGGGTCCGCCTGTCTGAAGTCCACTGCACCCAGTCCACTGCACCCACTAACAACTGCTCCAGGGACCTGCATACTGCTGTGATGAAGCTGGGTATGACATTTGAGGCTAGCAAGGCTGGGAATAAAAGTTTTTAAAGTTGTTTTTTTTTGGTGGGAGAGGGTTAGTGACCACTGGGGGAGTCAGGGGAGGTCATCCCCAATTCCCTCCAGTGGTCATCTGGTCATTTAGGGCACTTTTTTGGGACTTGTTTGTGAAAAAAAAAGGGTCCAAAAAAAGTGACCTAAATTCTCGCTAAAAACGGCTATTTTTTTTCATTATCGGCGAAAGCCACACATTTCTGTTTGGCCGATAACCACACCCCAGTCCCGCCTTCACCACGCCTCCGACACGCCCCCGTCAACTTTGGCCGTTTCCGTGACACAGTGCAGTTGAAGATGCCCAAAATCGGCTTTCAATTATACCGATTTGGGCGCCCATGGGAGAAAGACGCCCATCTCCCGATTTGGGTCGAAATTGTTGGAATGTAATTGTATTTTACATGCATTGCCTGTCACCTATTATTTCTCTGTGATTACTCTGTGACCTCTGATGTGAATTACTTAGAGAGGTCACACAGCTATGCAACTTCCTGTGGGGGTCAGACACAGTAGATGCAGCAGATGCAGCACATGGAGCACATGGAGCTCATGATCTCTCCTAACCTGAGAGGATCTATGGTGGTGTGAGCATCCATTACCATCTAAGCACATGGAAGGAGCTGATAAGACAAATGTATAGTAATATGTATATATAAGCCTGTCTGATTATAATCTAACTACAAACTGTGAGTAAACAGATGTTTTGTTACTTCAACTTTAAAGTGACTCAGCAGTGAATTATTCAGGGGTGAATGAGAGAGAGATGAAGAAAGAAATTAACATTTCTAAAGCTGAAGCTGTGTGTACTAAAATCTGCTAATTATTTACTACAAATAATCCAACAAAAGGGTTATGGGCCCAGAGTCCAGGAATTGAAAAAGAAGAGAAATATTACCAGGCAGAAAAAAAGGCCACATTTTTCTCTTAAGTTTTAAAGGAAAGATTCAGTCTGTCTCTCTCTCTCCCCCCACACAGCAGACAGAAGGCTAAGAAAATGGCTGAGGGAAGAAATTCACCATTGTTCTATTCTCTCAAGGTGCCTAGATTAACTGAGTTTAATTATCGGCAGTGGGAACTAAGATTCATATGTCTCCTTCGAGCAAAAAGATTAGATATATGCTTAGACCAAGACAGAACAGCTGAAAATATGGCTGAATGGGACAGTGCAAACTATTATGTGAAGTGCATGCTTTTGGAAGCTCTCTCAGAGAAACAAGCCATATTAGTGGAGGGAAAAGATACACCAAAGGACATTTTATATAAACTGAGAACTATGTATGCAACTACATATGCAAAGCAGCAACCAATTTGGTTGGCAGAGTTGAATGAAACCAAATTAAGGGATAAAAGTAAATGTAATGATCACATTATGCATCTTATGTCTTCATTTCAAAAGCTAGAACTTTCAGGAATTCCCATGTGTGATGCATTGAAAAGAGCATTTCTTTTTACCTCACTATCAAAGAAGTTTGATGTTTTTAGGTCTGTAAATGAGGCCATTGAGGGGCAATCTTTTGAACAGACAACATCAAAACTAAGGCAGGAATGCATAATAAATGATTCTGAGGAGATGTGTTCTCAAAGTCAGTCAGAGAGAAATGAAACAAATTTCTTGGCAAAGAACAGAGGAAGGCGGAGCTATGGGAAAACTCCACCCAAGGGCAAGCTGATTTGCTACTCATGTGGAAAGGAGGGACATGTATCTAAATGGTGTAAGGAAACACAAAACACTCCCTCTAGCTCACCTAAGCCAATGGAACTAAAGAATTTTCAAACCAGGAAATGTATGAAGGACAAAGATAAACACAAGGGTTTTCTAATGACAGAAAAATCTTTGACTATGGTAAATAATAATTCAAATGAAAGTACTTGGATTTTGGATTCGGGGAGCACATGCCATTTAACCAATTGTAAGAATTTCTTTCAGGAAATGTGTCCAGAGGAAGGTATTCTTAAAACTGCAAACGCAGGGACTGCTAAGATCCAAGCAAAAGGTATTGGATTCTTAAAATGCAAAGTGTCTAATGAAGTTAAAGAAATTCCTGTAAGTGATGTCTTGTATATTCCCCAAGCAGTTTGCAATATGCTTAGTGTATCTACATTAGATAAGAAGGGATTTGTGATTCATTTTGAAAACAGTAAGTGCACAATCTCTAAAAATGATGAAGTGTATGCTGAAGCTTTTATGCATAATGATGTTTATAAACTGAGCATTTCAGGTGAAGCCTCACATATGGCGCAAGTAAGGAAGAATGATGGTAAATGTAGTCTGGAAATCTGGCATCGCCGCCTGGGACATCGTGATTCTAAGGTGATCCAGGATCTTTACAGTAAGCAACTGGCCACCGGCATTCAGATAAGTGCAGATGCTGGTAAAATGGAGAAATGCATAGACTGTGTTACTCAAAAAGGTGTGAGACCCTCATTCCTGCATACACAGGAAATAGGAGTAATAAAGTGCTGGACTTAATACACAGTGACTTATGTGGACCGTTTAATATCCCATCATTGGGAAATAACAGATTTGTGCTAATATTCTTGGATGATTTCTCTAGATATTGTGTGGCCTATTTGCTGAAAGAGAAAAGTCAAGTCACAGACATGCTGAAGAAATACGTAGCCATGGTGAGCAATAAATTTGAAAGAAAACCAAAGGTTCTTCAGACCGACAATGGTGGTGAGTTCACTTCACAAAGCATGCGCACATTTCTAGAACAAGAAGGCATTCAACATATCACAACAGTAGCTTATACACCAGAGCAAAATTCTGTTGCAGAGAGAAAATTTAGGTCACTTGTGGAAATGACCAGATGTATGCTGTCAGATAGCAATCTCCCTAAAAGACTATGGGGGGAAGCCATTCTCACAGCAGTGTACCTACAAAACAGAATGCCAACTAATGGCGCTGAGCGCACACCACATGAGACATGGCATGGTAGGAAGCCAAACCTGTCACACATAAGAACATTTGGAAGTACAGCATATGCTCATATACCAAAGCAAAGAAGGCATAAGCTGGATTCCACAACAGAAAGGGGCATTTTAGTTGGCTATGCTCCAGGACACAAAGGATATAGAATTTTGAATCTGAAAACTGGCATTGTTGGCATAAGACATGTTACATATTTTGATGAAAACAAAAGGGTTGATAAAGGCTGGATTATCCCAGATGAGCCTTATCATCCAGAATATGAAACTAGAACCATAATAGACATGCCAGTGTATATAAATGCCATACCAAGGCAGATGTCTGAAAGCAACTCACCTGTATCTAACGAGGAACAGACAGAGGAAGCAGACACAGAAAGGATCATTGAAGAAGACAGTACAGTTGGAGAAGGGGAATCAATTGGAGAAGGACTCTCAGATTTAGAGGATGCGGAAAGGTCAGACCAACCTGTTGTCAGACGCTCATCCAGGGAAAACAAAGGTGTTCCACCCCCAAGACTGTCTTACTTAACAAAGTCAGCAGAAGCTCAAGAGCCCTTAACATGGGATGAGATTGAGAAAATGCCAGCAGAAGAAGCTGCTGAATGGCATAAAGCTGCACAAGAAGAAATTGATGCATTGGATAAAAATAATACTTGGATTCTTACAAAATTACCTCCTGGCAAGAAAGCTATAGGATGCAAATGGGTATTCAAGTTAAAAAGGAATGCACAAGGAAAAGTGGAAAGGTATAAAGCCAGATTAGTGGCAAAGGGATATCTTCAAAAATATGGAGAAGATTTTGATGAAGTGTTTGCACCTGTAGTGAAACACACGACAATAAGAACACTTCTGAGCATTGCAGTCTCAAAAGGCATGCAAGTCAAACACATTGATGTGAAAACAGCGTTTCTTCACGGAGAAATAACTGAAGACTTGTACATGGAACAGCCAACAGGTTTCATAAATACAAAACAAAGACAGCTAGTGTGTAAATTAAACAAAGGTCTTTATGGATTAAAGCAAAGTGCAAAATGTTGGAATGATAAATTGCATGAAATATTGACAAATTTAGGATTTAAGCAAGGTGAAGCAGATAAATGCTTGTACACTAGGTGCACAAATGGACAATATGCATACATTTTAGCTTTTGTTGATGATCTGCTCATTGCAAGCAAAAGTGAGCAAGAGTACAAGGACATTGTAAAGTGTTTAAACCAGAATGTTGAGATAAAAGAACTTGGTAATGTGTCATACTATCTTGGTATAGAAATTGAGAAACAAAATGATGGTTCTTATCTTCTAAGCCAGAAGCAGAAAATAAATGAGCTTATTGAAAGTTTAGGTATGCAAGATGCCCAAGTTGTAAGCACTCCCATGATCACTGATTTTCTGAAGGATGAAACAGTAAGAGAACCTTTACCAGATAACATCCAATATAGATCAGCCATAGGTAAGCTTTTATATCTAGCTACCACATACAGGGCTGATATAGCAAATGCAGTAGGAATTTTGAGCAGAAGGGTCAGCTCACCTACCAAATCAGATTGGACTGCAGTTAAAAGGATGGTAAGGTATTTAAAAGGTACCATTGATTGTAAATTAAAGATTTCAGCCAATAGTAATCCAAAACTAATATGTTACTGTGATTCAGATTGGGCAGGGGATCATTCTGATTATAAATCCACAAGTGGATATGTGTTTATGTATGGAAATGTACACATTTCATGGGCCAGTCATAAACAAAGTATTGTGAGTTTGTCTTCTACAGAAGCTGAATACGTGGCCGTATCGGAAGCGTGCAGAGAACTGATGTGGATTGAAAAACTTTTGCTGGATTTTGGAATAGCTGAAAAGAGATCAATCCAGATAATGGAAGATAATCAGAGCTGCATCCGACTGTCACAGAATGACAAGGTTCAGTCACGCACCAAGCACATCGCAACGAAATACCACAACGTGCGAGAGTTGGCAAAAGAAGGGGTCATCAGTCTACACTATTGTCACACCAGTGAGATGACAGCTGACATCATGACCAAACCGTTACCCAGAGAACATTTTGTGAATTTGCGTATAAAGCTTGGACTTTGTATGAATAAATAATTGCATGACAGTTATGCATGAGAAGGGGTTTGTTGGAATGTAATTGTATTTTACATGCATTGCCTGTCACCTATTATTTCTCTGTGATTACTCTGTGACCTCTGATGTGAATTACTTAGAGAGGTCACACAGCTATGCAACTTCCTGTGGGGGTCAGACACAGTAGATGCAGCAGATGCAGCACATGGAGCACATGGAGCTCATGATCTCTCCTAACCTGAGAGGATCTATGGTGGTGTGAGCATCCATTACCATCTAAGCACATGGAAGGAGCTGATAAGACAAATGTATAGTAATATGTATATATAAGCCTGTCTGATTATAATCTAACTACAAACTGTGAGTAAACAGATGTTTTGTTACTTCAACTTTAAAGTGACTCAGCAGTGAATTATTCAGGGGTGAATGAGAGAGAGATGAAGAAAGAAATTAACATTTCTAAAGCTGAAGCTGTGTGTACTAAAATCTGCTAATTATTTACTACAAATAATCCAACAGAAATATGGGCGTCTTTCTCTTTCAAAAATAAGCTGGATAGTCTACCTGTCCCACCCACAGTTTCTTTAGCTTTTCGTGCTCTTCAGCAGACAATCTGGTCTCTTGAAGACAAGCTATATCTGCATTAAGTCGCTTTAAATCTGTTAGGACCTTCTTTCGTTTTCTTGGAGAGGAGATCCCCCCCACATTCCAAGTTATAAGTTTATACGAGACAGACCCTTCTGAATATATGATCTCTCCACAATGTAATGTAATCAGGTTCTATGGGTATGGGAGCCCAGCCCCTCCCCCACACCCGGTTGTCTTCTTTATCTCTGCTCATAGTTGACAAGACCAGTTGCTTATTTTGCCCTCTGACAGTGTTATTATATGGCTTACAAGGTTCCCCTATAACCATTCTATATCCAACCCCCCCAACCATTCCCTCCTAACCCCCCTGCCCCAAACATGTCATAGAACTTGGCGATGATTTTGCTTTCATGGCAAGGATTCACCCTAATGCAAAGGGTCCCCTCTCCCTTTAAGGTAACTACACATGCATGCATACACATACTCATACATATACCTATGTACACGCACATATATCCTTTTTTCCCCCCCTAAAACATAACAACATGAGAAAATGTGTAAACTAGTATGTTCCCCTCACGCTCACTGTCCCAAATTAGTGCAGCATAACCACTCTTGTTCGTTACCACCTCTTGTCCTCTTCGCAGCTGGATTCACTCAGGACACACTATTGGGTTCAATCTGTTGTTTGTTAATGAATTCCATCGCTGCCTTTTCTGAGTCGAAGTTGGTCCACGTGCCTCCAAAGTGAATCTTTAAAGTTGCAGGATAGGCCAGTGTGAATTGAATCTTTTTCTCCACCAACTTCGAGCACACCAGATGGAAGCGTCGTCTTTTTTCCTGGACACCCGCCGGATAATCAGGAAAAATCAAGATCTGTGCGCCATTATAGCGTAATGAGTCTCTCTTGGATCTGTATCCTTGCATAATTTCTTCCTTGTGTATGTAATTATGAATTTTCACGATTACAACTCGTGGTTTCGAGTTCTCGTTTTGAAGTCTACCCAGGCGGTGCGCCCGTTCAATACAGAAGGCCCCACGGCTATCCGAGAGCACGAACTCCTGTTGCAGCCATGTTTCAAGGAGGGCCCCCAGATTCCTTTCTGGAGCAGATTCAGGGATCCCAACTATTCGTATGTTTGAACGGCGGGCTCTGCTCTCCAGATCTTCGAGTTTTTCACCTTGGGTTCTTACTTTCTCCTCTAGTTCTTTAAGCGCCGGCATGCTTTTATTCCATGAATCTTCGGCATCCGACATGCGTTTCTCGAGTTCTGTTGTCCGCCTCACTGTCTCCGATATGCGCGCCTCCATCAGTCCCAACTGACCCGCAAGAGACTCAAATCTTGGTTCCAAGGCTGCCTCGACCGTTTTTGTTATTTGTGCGAGCTGTTTTTTGGAAAACTCTGGCTGCGCCTCGCTCACCGGATCCGCCATCTTGGATTCGACCGCGGCCGATGGCGTTTTGCCTTTATCGCCTTTTACACTTCTTTTCGCGGCTCCGGCAGGCATCGGAACCAAATAAGCTTCCATACACTTTCCGGATCACGTTCACCGTCTCAGGTTAGCTCAGGAGGGGATTGAAAACAGTCTGCACTGCAATTATGGAGAGGGAACCCCGAAGCACAGCCTAGACACTGCTGTTGCTCTCAGTGCATCACGTGATCCTCCTCCACTCCAACTTATTTAGTTCAGTTTTTGCAGCATCACTCCTCCAGAATCCTGCAAGCATGGACCCTAAATTTTGGTTAGGTGTCATCATTGTGTGATGACTGACTCCCAGAGGCTCTGTACATCGCCTACAGAACATCCCTAGCCCTGACTGGCACAGGAAGAAGATCTGAGCTGGGAAATTAAACTTAGATACCTCGGTGTGGCATCACATGACCTTTTTCAAGAATTCAGGTTAGGTCACATGCTAACCTGTGCTTAATCTTGAGCATAAGACTCCCTCAATGAGTCATGACGGGTTGACACGTGCTTGTGAACATTCATGTTGTTTTTATTACTGGTGTGATAAGACATCACAACCTACAAAAAATCAACTAAGTCAAGAACTTATGTTGCTTTCGTTTTTGCTTTCTGATCTCTTTTGACCTGTTTAGTCCTAACTGTTATAATGCCTCTGTATCGCTCCATGGTGCGACCTCACCTTGAGTATTGCATTCAATTCTGGATGCCATATCTCAAAAAAATATATAGCAGAATTAGAAAAGGTTAAAAAAAAGAGTGACCATAATGATAAAGGGGATGGAATTCCTTCCATATGAGGAAAGGCTAAAGAAGTTAGGGCTCTTCAGCTTGTAAAAGAGACATCTGAGGAGAGATATGATTGAGGTCTACAAAATCCTGAGTGGTGTAGAATGGGTAAAAGTGAATAGATTTTTCACTCTTTCAAAAAGTATATAGACCAGGGGACACTCAATGAAATTAAATGGAAATACTTTAAAAACAAATATTCTTATGTTCTGTTTTTCTCTTTTCTTGACCTATTTATTTTACTCCAGCCTTCATCAGTTCCACTTATTCCTGCACACCCAACTATAGATTCCAGACCCACCACCTTTCCTATATTTGCTAGCTGCTGGAACCACCTGATTAATCATCATAAATTAATCCCTTCTTGCTATACACTACCCAAATTCATACTGCCCCATTTGAAAACTGAGGTGCTTCTTCATGACTTAAATGTTTATGACCACACCAATTAATTCAAACTCCAGACTGCCCAAAATACCGCAGTTAGACTCATATTCGGAAAGGCGAAGTATGAGAGCGCCAAACCCCTCAGAGAAAAATTACATTGGCTTCCACTAAAAGATCGAATTGCATTCAAGGTTTGCACCTTAACCCATATAATCATCCATGGAGAAGCTCCATCACACATGTCAGACCTAATTGACTTACCTGCACGAAACATCAAAAGTGCATCACGTACCTTCTTAAACCTCCACTACTCCAATTGTAGAGGACTCAAATACAAATCACTACACGCATCTACCTTCACAAACTTCTGCACAAAATCATGGAATATACTACCGAATGCTATAAAAACAACGCATGACTTGACAACCTTCCGGAAGTTATTGAAGACGCACCTGTTCGAAGAGATTTACAATAAAAATCCTCCTTAATGACTTGATTCCATTCTACATCTAAACCAACTAATACTGATCCCTTCTAATTTGATTATGTTATTCACATTATCACTATTGGTCATTATATCTAACCTGTTTTATTTTGTGTTATGTAAATAATTCTACTGACCTATCTACCTAATTTCTTACACAGTAATATGTTAAATTAGACCATACCTCTTACTCTGTTTATGATTATACCTTTTGCAACATAGTGTAAGTCACATTGAGCCTGCAAATAGGTGGGAAAATGTGGGGTACAAATGCAGGAAATAAATAAATAAATAAATAAATTCTCACTCCAGTTGCAGTTATTTCCACTACATCCACCAACAAGCTCATAATTCACACTGTGCCAGATATAGTGAAGGAGCTTCTTTATTTTGTGCCTATGGGCAGTGGTGGCCCTACTATTAGGCCACGTGAGGCCGGGATCTCAGGTGGCACTCTCCAAGGAGCAGCATTTTCCCCTTCCCTCCTCAACCCTCTTCCCCATGTTTACCTTTTTTCTTTTCTAAAAGGCGGCAGTGGCAACGATTCCCTTGGGCACTGACCTCTTCTTCCTACTGCAGCCCACCTTAATAACTTCCCGTTTCCTCAGAGGTAGGATGCAGTAGAGTGAAGAGGCCGGTGCCGCAGCACTGTGGCAGGGCAGCCTATGGAAATTGCTGCCGCTGCTGCCTTTTAGAAAAGAAAAAAGTAAGGTAGACATGGGAAGGGGGGAGGCGACATGGTCCTTGTCAGTTTTCTACATTTACATGTGTCCTCAGCTGTCAGAGTATAGAAAGTCCCTCTCCTGCCCAAGACTGCTATGAAATACAAGTACTTATTGAAGGACTGGATCCAAGTACTGGATCAAAGGGGCTTCTGAGGTCATAAAACAAATCTCAGATTCATTTTGTGTCCAAATGCTGGTGTGGAATTCTTACAGAGTACAATTTTCAAAGCCATTTTTGCACACCCATTGTAGACATGTGTTCTGAGAGGTGCTCCTGAGAGTGAAAAATAGTGAGCAGATTGCATTTTCAGCTCTAGATGTGTTATTTTCTATGGAATAAACACATGCCCATAAAGCTTATTAGACAAGCCAGCCTCCTTATCTGGTGAGCCTGCTTGTTCCATACCACCCATTTCGATGTCTGTTCCTCTAATACACATCTTTTGACTATTCCATCTCATGACTTTTCATTTGCAAACTACCCATAATCCCCCAAATTCTATATAGTGTGACCTAAGTTGTATGTACACATCTGGTCATATTCTGTTTTGTGTGCGTAACTTAATTGGCTTTACAAGCCAGTCAGTTCCAATAATTGCTACATAACAAGCAATTATTGCCACTAATTGGCTTTAATTTGAATTTATGCCCACAATTTTCTAAATGTATTCTATAAAGTGATGTGTGTAAATTCTAGGACGCAGATCTGAAAAGCGGACATGACTTAGGCATCGGCATTTATACCAGGTTTTAGTTGACAAAAATGGCTGTGACTAAATATAGTCGCGGAAAATGGGCACTTGGCCTATTCTATAAAGTACACCTAAATTTATGCGTATTCTATAAACCGCGCCTAACTTTAGGCATAGTTTATAGAATAAGCCTAGGTGGATTTTTAATGACAATTTTTTAGTTGCTATAAATAGAATCTATCCCAATATGGCTTTTTCCTGCTTTGCATCTAAATTATAGAATCAGTTGCCCTTACATTTGTGCTCAGATACTTCCCTAATTTGCTTTGAATCTGGCCTTAAGACCTAGTTTCCTCCATTATTGTATGATCTGAGAAATGGCACCATCTTTGTTATAATTTTGTAGTCTACTTATCTCTTTGCAATTGTACGTAATCAGTTTTGTAACCTGTCTAGATATTGCTTGTGTTAGTACGGTATAACTAAATTTCAATAAATAGAAATAGAAAATGCAAGTGAAATATCTTCATGTATTTTGTACATGTGACGTGTTTCAAAGTGAAAATAAGGGTGCATTTAATTTATTTAGAAACCTCTTCTTGGACATGCCATTCAAGATAGTAAAACAATAAACCATACACATATTAACCAAATAAAATAAAAACTTTTCAATCTTCAAATTTTTGCTTTGTAACTGTGCAGGCATTTTGAAAACGGATGCCATTAAAAAAGATCACTTGGGAACTTAACCAGTCTATAATGACTGGATTCTGCATTTGCTTTTTGAATGCAGGGCACAAAGGTAGCACTAGCTAAGGGGCCCTTTTACTAAGCTGTACTAAAAAGTGGCCTGTGGTATGAGTAGCGCAGGGTTTTCCCGCACACTGAGGCCACTTTTAGGACAGTTATAAAATGTCCATATTTCCTATTTCCCCCATTAATGGCTATATGCTAATTTCCCATTAGAGTAGGAGCCCTTACCAACACCTATTTTCTAGCCAGTAAGGACTCCAGTGTTAATCGCTTAGCATGTGGCAATGTAGTTGCACCTAACTGAATAGCACTGGGCATACCTACCTCTGCCTCCAAGCGTTAAAAAATAAAAAGCATTTTTTAGCGTGTGCCAATCCAAAACACTACCGTGGGGCTTCTTGCCCTGTGGTAAATACGTGATAGTGCTTACCACAACTTAGTAAAAGGGCCCATAAGTTTTTTGAAATTCTCTCTTTCATATTTCAGGATGCTGAAGTCAACATTTGAAGCAGGCCGTACGGTACTTGCTGTTGACTTTATGGTTTTTACGCTTAGACTGATACATATTTTTGCCATCCACAAACAACTCGGGCCAAAGATCATCATTGTGGAAAGAATGGTAAGTGGAAAGTCTATAAGAATTAATAATTTTATAAAATTATTATTAATATCATAAATTATATTGAGTTCATCTTAAAGACTGTCAAGATGCTTTGGTTCCATGTCTGTCCCTGTTCAGCCCATGAATAATTCCTGCTCATATCATCAGCCAAAGATGCTTTCTGTTGATGCCATTTCCAAAGACCACAGAACTTGAGCATCATGGCTCATATTCAGGAAACAGATATTTAGAAAGCTACAGTAATTTTTTTTTTAATTTGCTGTCAGGTGTCAGCATGACATTTTTATCATTCAATCATTTTTATTGATGTCAGCAACCGTACCTTATGCTTGGAACAGTTACAATCTATCAAAGCCAGAGTCAAAGTAATTTGAATAACAGCAATAACATAACATCAGCCATCAAATACAAATTTTCTTTTAATTTCCCCCCTCCTTCCACAAACAGTTGTCCTACCCCCCTACAGTAATTTTATTTAGAATACTGAGGAAATGTGGTCCATGCATCTCATACTCACAAATGTTTATGTTTATGAGATTCTTAATATTCCAACTTTCTCCATATATTTATTGTATTTGATATACCACCAATCGCAATATGGCAACTAGAGTGGAGGAGTGGCCTAGTGGTTAGAGTACTGGTCTTGCAATCTAGAAGTGGCCGGTTCAAATCCCACTGTTGCTCCTTGTGATCTTGGGCAAGTCACTTAATCCTCCATTGCCTCAGGTACAAACTTAGGTTGTAAACCCTCCTGCGACAGAGAAATATCCAGCATACCTGAATGTAATTCACCTTGAGCTACTACTGAAAAGGGTGTTAGCAAAATCTAAATAAATAAATAGGCAAGGGATTTGCCTGAGAGTTTGAATTGTCACTGGTCCCTGAGGAAGATGTTTGACTTTTCAAGGCCCTCAGACAAAATGGGCCAGAGTACTTAAAGAATAAGTTAGCCCTCTACACACCTTTGAGACCTCCAAGATCCTCTCAAAGCAGGGGCGTAGCCAGACCTCACGGTGGGAGGGGGCCAGGGCACATTTTGGTCTGCTGCCCCGCCACCACCACCCCCCTGCCACCTCGCCACTCCCCACCCACTGCTGCAGCAAATACATTGGCTGGCAGGGTTCCCCAACCCCCACCAGCTGAAGCGTTGTCCAGCACTGGTCTCCGGTGCTGCCGCATTGCTTGCCCTGCTCTGTCTTCCCCTCATGTCCAGCACATTCCTTTTAGTGAAACTGAGCATGCTCAATTTCACTAAAAGGAGTGTACAGGATGTAAGCAAAACCAGGGGCCCATAGGAAATTTGGAGGACCCAGGCCCCCGTGGCCCCACATAGCTGCACCACTGTCTCAAAGATCATCACTATCTGTCCCCTCATCAAAAGAAATTGTACGATGTGATACCCACCAGCGAGCCTTCTCAGGCGTAGCCCCCACGCTCTGAAATGTATTCCCAGAGGGTTATGTCTACCTCTACTTCAGGATGCAGGTAAAAGCCTGGCTCTTCTCCCAAGCCTTTAATACATAGGGTGACTGACTATACACTCATTCTGCATCTGGACTAGCTTGCCACACATGCTAACTTAGACCAGTTCCTTATGTCTTGATTAACTGTACAAAGAACTTACCTTTAGTTTAGCCACCCACCCATTTATTTATCCAAACTGACTGTACCACGCATCTTGTCCACAACTATATTTCTGCATTTGGCCCCTCAGCTATATCTCTCTATATAAAACGCACCTCCAACGTTCTAATGAAGCCTCTGTTAGCCAACATTCTAAAGTGAAGGGGGTGAGATCGCATTGTGTCTGCCCCGCCCACGCGTCAAACGTGATGACGTCGAGGGCGGAGCAATGACACTCAACCAATCGCAACGCTCGGCAGCGAAGCGTCAGGGAAGGAGGCGGCGCTCTCGACGTCTAGCCTTCCCTTCGCTGTGTTCCGCCTTCTTCTGACGTCAAGGATGACGTCAAAAGAAGGCGGAACACAGCGAAGGGAAACCTAGACGTCGGGAGCGCCGCCTCCTTCCCTGACGCTTCGCTGCCGGAACCCGGCACGGAGGTAAATTTAAAAACAAGAAAAAAAAAACCAAAACAACCATGTTGGGGGGAGAGAAGAGGGTGGCCACTAAAGAACAACAATGGGAGCGGCAGGGCAGGGGAGAAACGACAGCATGGATGCGAAGGGGGGGGGGGGGGAAGAAGAGGGCGGCCCAGGCTGGGACATGGGAGAGAGAGGAGCATGGATGCAAGGGGGGTCATGAAAGGGAGACAGGGGACTTGCTGCAAAAGGATGAATGGAGGCGGCAGGGGACAGAGAAGCATGGATGGGCATGGATTGGGATGGCAGGGCTCAGGAAGAGAGGGCAATTGCTGGAAAGGGATGAATGGAGGGGCAGGGGACAGAGGAGCATGGATGGCCATGGATTGGGAGGGCAGGACTCAGGGAGAGAGGGAAATTGCTGGATAGGGATGAATAGAGGGGACAGATGGGCATGGATGGAAATGGATTGCAGGGCAGGCCTCAGGGAGAGAGGGCAATTGCTGGATAGGGATGAATGGAGGGGCCAGGTGACAGAGGAGCATGGATTGGAAGGGCAGGACTCAGGGAGAGGGGAATTGCTGGATAGGGATGAATGGAGGAGACAGATGGCCATGGATGGATATGGATTGCAGGACAGGCCTCAGGCAGAGAGGGGAAATGCTGGATACGGAAAAATGGAGGGGCCAGGTGACAGATGAGCATGGATGGGCATGGATTGGAAGGGCAGGACTCAGGGAGAAGGGAATTGCTGGATAGGGATGAATGGAGGGGACAGATGGGCATGGATGGATATGGATTGCAGAGCAGGCCTCAGGCAGAGAGGGGAAATGCTGGATAGGGAAAAATGGAGGGGCCAGGTGACAGAGGAGCATGGATGGGCATGGATTGGAAGGGCAGGACTCAGGGAGAGGGGAATTGCTGGATAGGGATGAATGGAGGGGACAGATGGGCATGGATGGATATGGATTGCAGAGCAGGCCTCAGGCAGAGAGGGGAAATGCTGGATAGGGAAAAATGGAGGGGCCAGGTGACAGATGAGCATGGATGGGCATGGATTGGAAGGGCAGGACTCAGGGAGAGGGGAATTGCTGGATAGGGATGAATGGAGGGGACAGATGGGCATGGATGGATATGGATTGCAGGGCAGGCCTCAGGCAGAGAGGGAAAATGCTGGATAGGGATGAATGGAGGGGGCAGGGGACAGAGGAGCATGGATGGGCACACACACACACTCTCTATCACACTGTGTCTCACATACACACTTGCACACACTCTCATTCTCACACACACACTCTCTCACAAACACACTCTCTCTCTCACACACTCACACTTTCACTCTGACTCTCAAACAGTCACTCTCACATACACTCTCCCAAACATACACACTCCGAGGAAAACCTTGCTAGCGCCCGTTTCATTTGTGTCAGAAACGGGCCTTTTTTACTAGTATAAGTACATAAGTAATGCCATGCTGGGAAAAGACCAAAGGTCCATCGAGCCCAGCATCCTGTCCCCGACAGTGGCCAATCCAGGGCAAGGGTACCTGGCAAGCTAACCAAACGTACAAACATTTTATACGTGTTATTTCCGAAATTGTGGATTTTTCCCAAGTCCATTTAGTAGTGGTCTATGGACTTGTCCTTTAGGAAACCGTCCAACCCCTTTTTAAACTCTGCCAAGCTAACCGCCTTCAGTATGTTCTCCGGCAACGAATTCCAGAGTTTAATTATGCGTTGGGTGAAGAAACATTTTCTCCTATTTGTTTTAAATTTACTACACTGTAGTTTCATCGCATGCCCCCTAGTCCTAGTATTTTTGGAAAGTGTGAACAGACGCTTCACATCCACCTGTTCCACTCCACTCATTATTTTATATACCTCTATCATGTCTCCCCTCAGCCGTCTCTTCTCCAAGCTGAATAGCCCTAGCCTCCTTAGTCTTTCTTCATAGGAAAGTTGTCTCATCCCCGCTATCATTTTCATCGCCCTTTGCTGCACCTTTTCCAATTCTACTATATCTTTCTTGAGATGCGGCAACCAGAATTGAACACAATACTCAAGGTGCGGTCGCACCATGGAGCAATACAACGGCATTATAAACATCCTCACACCTGTTCTCCATACCCTTCCTAATAATACCCAACATTCTATTCGCTGTCCTAGCTGCAGCAGCACACTGAGCAGAAGGTTTCAGTGTATTATCAACAACGACACCCAGATCCCTTTCTTGGTCTATAACTCCTAACGTGGAACCTTGCATGACGTAGTTATAATTCGGGTTCTTTTTTCCCACATGCAGCACCTTGCACTTGTTCACGTTAAACGTCATCTGCCATTTAGCCACCCAGTCTCTCAGTCTCGTAAGGTCCTTCTGTAATTTTTCACAATCCTCTCGCGAGTTAACGACTTTGAATAACTTTGTGTCATCAGCAAATTTAATTACCTCGCTGGTTACTCCCATCTCTAAATCGTTTATAAATATATTAAAAAGCAGTGGTCCTAGCACTGACCCCTGAGGAACCCCACTAACTACCCTTCTCCATTGTAACTACTGCCCATTTAACCCCACTCTCTGTTTCCTATCCTTCAACCAGTTTTTAATCCACAAAAGGACATTTCCTCCTATCCCATGACCCTCCAATTTCTCTGTAGCCTTTCATGAGGTACCTTGTCAAATGCCTTTTGAAAATCCAGATACACAATGTCAACCGGCTCCCCTTTGTCCACTGTTTACTCCTTCAAAGAATTGAAGTAAATTGGTCAGACAAGATTTCCCCACACTAAAGCCGTGCTGACTTGGTCTCAGTAATCCATGTCCTTGGATGTGCTCTGTAATATATAGTAACATAGTAGATGACGGCAGAAAAAGACCTGCACGGTCCATCCAGTCTGCCCAACAAGATAAACTCACATGTGCTACTTTTTGTGTATACCTTACCTTGATTTGTACCTGTCCTTTTCAGGGCACAGACTATATAAGTCTGCCCAGCACTATCCCCGCCTCCCAACCACCAGCCCCGCCTCCCACCACCGGCTCTGGCACAGACCATATAAGTCTGCCCAGCACCATCCCTGCCTCCCGCCACCGGCTCTGCCACCGGCTTTGCCACCCAATCTTGGCTAAGCTCCTTAGGATCCATTCGTTCTGTAATTTTGTTTTTAATAATAGCCTCTACCATTTTCCCTGGCACCGACCTCAGACTCACCGGTCTATAATTTCCTGGATCTCCCCTGGAACCTTTTTTAATAATCGGTGTTACATTGGCCACCCTCCAATCTTCCGGTACCACGCTCGATTTTAAGGATAAATTGCATATCACTAACAGTAGCTCCGCAAGCTCATTTTTCAGTTCTATCAGTACTCTAGGATGAATACTATCTGGTCCAGGAGATTTGCTACTCTTCAGTTTGCTGAACTGTCCCATTACATCCTCCAGGTTTACCGTGAATTCAGTAAGTTTCTCTGACTCATCCACTTGAAATACCATATCCGACACCGGTATCCCACCCAAATCTTCCTCGGTGAAGACCGAAGCAAAGAATTCATTTAATCTCTCTGCTACGTCTTTGTCTTCCTTGATCGCCCCTTTTACCCCTCGGTCGTCCAGCGGTCCAACCGATTCTTTTGCCGGCTTCCTGCTTTTGATATACCGAAAAAAGTTTTACTATGTTTTTTTTGCCTCTATGCTATCTTTTTTTCATAATCTCTCTTGGCCTTCTTTATCTACGCCTTGCATTTGCTTTGACACTCCTTATGCTGCTTCTTGTTATTTTCAGATGGTTCCTTCTTCCATTTTCTGAAGGCGTTTCTTTTAGCCCTAATAGCTTCCTTCACCTCACTTTTCAACCATGCCAGCTGTCTCTTGGACTTCCGTCTTTCTTTTCTAATTTGCGGAATATGTTTGGCCTGGGCCTCCAGGATGGTACTTTTGAACAGCATCCACACCTGTTGTACAGTTTTTACCCTCTCAGTTGCCCCTCTTTTTTGACCGTTCTTCTCATTCTATCATAGTCTCCTTTTTTAAAGTTAAATGCTAACGTATTTGACTGCCTATGTATAGTTACTTCAAGGTTGATATCAAAACTGATCATATTATGATCACTGTTATCAAGCAGCCCCAGTACCATAACGTCCCTCACTAGATCATGCACTCCACTAAGGACCAAGTCTAGAATTTTTCCTTCTCTCGTCGGCTCCTGCACCAGCTGCTCCATAAAGCTGTCCTTGATTTACATTTACCCAGTCTATATTTGGGTAATTGAAGTCACCCATTATTATCGCATTGCCCATTTTGTTTGCGTCTCTGATTTTTTTTAATCATTTCTGCATCTACCTGCTCATCCTGGCAAGGCGGACGGTAGTACACTCCTATCACCGTCCTTTTCCCTTTTATACATGGAATTTCAACCCACAATGATTCAAAGGTGTGATTTGTGTCCTGCTGAATTTGTAATCTATCTGAGTCAAGGCTCTCGTTAATATACAATGCTACCCCTCCACCACTCCGGTCCAGCCTATCACTACGATATACTTTGTACCCCGGTATGACAGTGTCCCACTGGTTATCCTCCTTCCACCAGGTCTCAGTAATGCCTATTATGTCCAATTTTTCATTTAGTGCAATATATTCCAACTCTCCCATCTTATTTCTTAGACTTCTAGCATTTGCATATAGACATTTCAGAGTATGTTTGTTGTTCCTATTTGCATGATGCTTAGTGCTTGACACTATTGATTTGCCATCTTTTGTCTCATCTTTAGTTGTATTTAAGGGCACCTGGCCTACCACGGTCTCTTGTGCAACCTCACCATCCAGAAACCCTATCTTCCCTGTTTGTGAGGTATCCTTGCAAGATACCTTATCCCGAACCATGCGCTGTTGTGCGACTGTCGGCCTTTCCCCCATATTTAGTTTAAAAGCTGCTCTCTTTTTTGAATGCCTATGCCAGCAGCCTGGTCCCACCCTGGGTAAGATGGAGCCTATCATTTCGGAATAGGCTCCCCCTTCCCCAGAACGTTGCTCAGTTCCTAACAAATCTAAAACCCTCCTCCCTGCACCATCGTGTCATCCACGCATTGAGACGCCGGAGCTCTGCCTGTCTCTTGGGGCCTACGCGTGGAACGGGTAGTATTTCAGAAAATGCCACCCTAGAGGATCTGGATTTGAGCTTTCTTCCTAAAAGCCTAAATTTGGCTTCCAGAACCTCTCTCCAACATTTTCCTCCGTCATTGGTACCCACATGTACCAAGACAGCCGGCTCCTCCCCAGCACTATCTAAAATCCTGTCCAGGTGCCGCGTGAGGTCCGCCATCTTCGCACCAGGCAGGCAAGTCACCAGGCGATCCTCCCATCCACCAGCCACCCAGCTATCTACATTCCTAATGATTGAATCGCCAAGTATGACAGCTGTTCTAACCTTTTCCTCCCGGTCATCCATTGGAGATATATCCTCGGTGCGAGAGGATAGTACATCTTCTGGTGGGTAGGCCCTGGCTACAGGAGTACTTCCTACTTCACCTTCTGGGAGACCTCCCTCCTCCAAGGTAGCACAGAGGCTACCTGACTGGAGGTGGGACCTCTCTACAACATCCCTGTAGGTTCCCTCTATGTATTTCTCTATCTCCCTCATCTCTACCAAATCTGCAACTCTAGCCTCGAGGGAACGAACACGCTCTCTGAGATCTAGCAGCTCTTTGCATCGGGCACACACGTATGACATCTCACCAACTGGGAAGATAATCATACATATGGCACTCAACGCAAAAGACTGGGTAGCACCCTCTCGCTGCTGGACTGCTGACTCCATCTTAGTGTTTCAAGTTTCTCAATTTTGTAATAGTTGCTACAGTATTAAGAATTTCAGTCTGATATAAAGTGATTTTAGTTTATATATTGCATGATCCTTGTAGTGATAACTACTTAAATGGTAATGAATGTATATAGTTCTATAAGAGCACTCCTAGCTTATTACCCTAATTACACTACTTGCTATAAATGTAGTGCTGTCCTGGGGGGGGGGGGGGGAGACTAAATTAGATCCTATACTGCCTGTCAGACTCTATCTGTTACTGCAAGTTAATGGGATTACTTCACTCAGTAAAAAACCCAGCACCTTCAAAACAACTCCAACACAAAGAAAAACAATTTACCAGCACAGAATTTTAACACAGTTTTAAAAGAAACTACCAGCCCCTGAATTAAAACTAGCAGTATAGAGTAGAAAAAAAGAGAGGACTTAGAGAGGAAATACCCTCAGCAGTGAAAGAATAGCGTTTTTTTCTTTGTTTTTTATGTTTGATTTAGTTGAGATTTAGAGGCAGACAGTTTTAAGAAAAAGCTTTAAAGAGAAAGAAATGTTTTACAACACAGGCAGCCTTAGCCACCAAACAAACCAGCCCTTGAAGATCCCCAGCAATTCCAAGGCAAGTGAAGATCTGTTTTTCCCTCCCCATTTCTAAACAAACTACCCAGCTGTACCCAAATTCACCCCTCCTCCCCTGTTAGACTTTCCTTCCAGCTTATAATCGAAAGAGAAAAACGCATATATTTCGACCCAAATCGGGAGATGGGCGTTTTTTTCGTAAAGGCGCCCAAATCGGTATAATCGAAAGCCGATTTTGGGCGTTTCCAACTTCAATCCGTCGCAGAAACGGGTAAAGTTGATGGGGCGTGTCGGAGGCGTGGTGAAGGTGGGACTGGGGCGTGGTTATCAGCCGAGGAGAGATGGGCGTCTTTAGCTGATAATCGAAAAGAAAGGCGTTTTTACTGCGATTTTGGGTCACTTTTTTTGGACCCTTTTTTTCACGAACAAGTCCCAAAAAAGTGCCCCAACTGCCCAGATGACCACTGGAGGGAATTGGGGATGACGTCCCCGGACTCCCCCAGTGGTCACTAACCCCCTCCCACCAAAAAATCCCCACTTTAAAAACTTTTTTCCCAGCCTGTATGCCAGCCTCAAATGCCATACCCACCTCCATGTCAGCAAAATGTGTTCGATCCTCTCACAGCCTTTCCCTGGGTCAGATGTGGCTCTCGGGTGCACTACAGGGTCATATCAGCATTGCATTGTGGTGGGTGTAGGGTATTGGGCTCCGTGATTTCATTAGCTTGTGTTAGTCTCATGATGTTGGTAATGTGGCTGAAAGAGGGCATTGTACAGCATTCTGCGGCTCTGACCTACTGCTCATCTCAGTACCAGGGAGACTCGTTGCCAGTGGGGCACAACCTCTGCAGTTAACTATGAGTAAACGTGCTTATTCCAATAAAGGACGTTTTCGGAGAGATTAGTCTTCAGGTGTCAACTGCTGTGCCAATGTTATACAGCAGCAACAAGTCTAGAGGCTGCGTGTATGCAGGTCCCTGGAGCACTTTTAGTGGGTACCGCAGTGCACTTCAGCCAGGGTGACCCAGGCCTGCCCACCCCCCTACCTGTAACCTTGTGCTGGTAAATGGGAGGCCTCCAAAACCCACTGTACCCACATGTAGGTGCCCCCTTCACCACTAAGAGCTATGGTAGTGTTGTACATTTGTGGGTAGTGGGTTTTGGGGGAGGGGGGTTGGGAGCTCAGCACCCGTGGTAAGGAAGCTATGCACGTGGGAGCTTTTTCTGAAGTCCACTGCACTGACCTAGGGTGCCCAGTTGATGTCTTGGCATATCAGGGGGGCGAGTGTACTACGAATCCTGGCCCCTCCCACGACCAAATGGCTCGGATTAGGACGTTTTTGAGCTGGGCGGTTTTAGTTTCCATTATCGCTAAAAAAAGTCCTTTGCTATTTGAATTTCAGTGCTGTTAAATGTGTATATTTTTGATCCTGTTTCATGGTAATCTTAATCAATTATTAGGTTTCAATTTGTTGTTTTCAAGTTTTCCTCTTTCATTGTATTTATATTTATACTTGTACATTTTTACTATTGTTATGCTGTTAACATAATTGTAAGTTTGATGTTAAACTGTACCTACTGTACACCACGTTGGGTCGGTTAATAAATCCAAAAAAATAAAATAAATAGTCAAAATAGGGTACCTTGTTGGATGGCATTTTTTTGCACCCTCCCCTCTTTTTTTGGTTGCTTTAGAAGACATTTTAATTCGTTTAGGGGCCCTTTTACAGTGTGGCGGTAAGCCCAACGCGAGCTTACCGCTCGCTCTTCTGGGATTACTGCCTGCCCAGTGTGGCCACCGGCGGTAGTCCTGCCCAAAGTATGTGCCATTTCTGGGGAAAAAGAAAACCCCTGGAAATGGCTTGAGCACTGGCTTGTTACTGCCAGGTTAGCACAGGAGCCCTAATCACCACCTCAATGGGTGGCAGTAAGGGCTCCCGGTCACATGGCCACAGTGTCTGTATGTGTCTGGGGGCTTTTTACCCACTGCAGTAAAAAGGGCCCTGGTACACAGGAAAAAAGGAACCCTGCCACTAGCACAGGGCCCTTTATCTCACAGCTTGGTGAAAGGACCCCTTAATGTCATTTTGGGGGATAATTTTGAAAGGTGTGTTTCACCATGAGTGATTTTTTTTATGTGTATATCTTTTACAGTATGAGATGGTTAGTTAAAGATTGCTGAGTGAAAGTTCTTATGATGTATTAACCTTTATGAGATTATAAAGCTGTTGGGCTTAATAAGTCTCTTGAGTGAGTTTAGTGCTGGTGAGCACTTTTGTGCACTTCAGATACTGTTGTTTTATAGAGTATTTTTTACATAACATTTTTTTCTATGCTGTGGCATTATTCAGGCTCCTACTGAGGTTTATACACGTGTGTTTATCTTTTTTGAGAGCATTTTTGTGGCTTTGGTAACTTATATCTCTCCTTGTATTTTTTGTGTTGTGGTTTAGGTAAATTAAATGGAACATGTAATGGAAGTCAGAGAAGGCATCCATAACTGCAAAGTGATTATATTGCTAACCTACCACTTCTCTTTTCCAGATGAAGGACGTTTTCTTCTTTCTTTTTTTCCTGAGTGTATGGCTCATTGCTTATGGAGTGACAACTCAAGCTTTGCTTCACCCACATGAAAACAGAGCTGAATGGATCTTCAGGAGGGTTCTCTACCGTCCTTATCTTCACATATTTGGGCAGATCCCATTGGAGGAAATAGATGGTAAACAGAAAATTTGTATCATTCATCTGATGACCATGGATGTATAAAAATGTCATTTTCTTTCTGTACTAGTATTTTAGCAAACAATTGAAAGTTAATGCGTTTCTGCCAAAGGTTTTAACTGGCAAGAAATGTCTCTCTCTTTGTACTTGGATGCACTTAAGGTAGAAAATGAAAATAGGGCATATGAGAGTACGAGTAAAAGTCAGAGATGATGAGTTATATCAGTCTCTATATTTAAGATCTCTAAGCCCTCTCTTTCCATTGTAGGATGAATACATGGTGAAGTGATTGGTCTAGCACATTCAGTACATTTATTATGCATTCATTCTATCATGTCTGTGGATTTATTGGGCCCTTTTACAAAGGCGCGTTTAGGCGCTATGCTCATGCAGCATGCGCCTCAATGAGACTACTGCCAGGCTACCATGCCCCCTGGTGGTAATATTAGATTTGGCGCACACCTATAACGCCTGGATGATTTATTTATTTCCTCCTATGCGCGTCATTTTTGGTGGTAATCGGCAGTTGGTGCTTGCAGGACACACTAATATATATGCACTCACTTATATTTTTTGAGGGGCATGTCAGTGATGCAAGTACTCACACAGTAATATTGTGGATAAAGATGAGCCAGTTGATACTGTGTATATGGATTTTCAAAAGGCATTTGACAAGTACCTCATGAAAGACTTGAGGAAATTAGAAAGTCAATGGGATCAATCTAATCTAATCTGTAGCTTCTATACTGGTGCAGATCACAGCTGGAGGTTCAAGTTGGTTTACATAAGGGAACAGTTCGAATAGGGAGAACTAGGGAAAGGAGGGGATAGGAGGCAATGCCCTATTGTGGATTAAAAACTGGTTAAAAGATAGAAAACAGAGAGTGGATTAAATGGTCAGTATTCTCAATGGAGAAGGGTATGTAGTGGGGTTTCCCAGGGGTCTGTGCTGGAAACTCTGCTTTTAACATATTTATAATGATCTAGAGATGGGAATAACTAGTGAGGTAATTAAATTTGCTGATGACACAAAGTTATTCAAAGTTATTAAATCGCAAGAGGATTGTGAAAAACTGCAAGGCGACCTTATGAGACTGGGAGACTGGGCATCCAAATGGCAGATGACTTTTAATGTGAGCAAGAGCAAAGTGATGCATGTCGGAAAGAGGAACCCAAACCATAGTTATATGATGCAAGGGACTAGGAGGCAAGCCTAGAAGCTACTAAGTAGTAAATTTAAAATGAATTGAAGAAAATATTTCTTCACTCATTGAGTAATTAAACTCTGGAACTCGTTGCCAAAGAATGTGGTAAAAGCAGTTAACTTAGGCAGGGTTTAAAAAGAGTTGGATAATTCCTAAAAGAAAAGTCCATAAGCCATTATTAAGATGGACTTGGGAAAATCCACTGCATATTCTAAGGTAAGCAGCATAAAATCTGTTTTGCTGTTCTGGGATCTTGCCAGGTACTTGTGACCTGAATTGGCCACTGTTCGAAACAAGACACTGGACTTGATGAACCTTTGGTCTGAACCAGTATGGCGATGCTTATGCTCTTATGAATGTGCAACAGCAACAGGAAGTGTAGTGAGGTCACAAAGACAAGGAAACCAAGCTATTTCATCACAAAATTATTGCCTATTATGGGAAGACTTGACAGAAACTGTGTTTTGGAACACAATAGTGGTGCCAGCCATCAGGAGTTAGGATGCCTTATCAATTGGCAATGCTAGATGGACAATGCAATAACTGGATGAGCATAGCAGTCATCCAGTATAATACAAATATTGAGTTGCAAAAGGCAGCGGCATCTCGCATATAGCATGAAGCTTCTCTCATGCTATATGCAAGACACCACTGCTTTGTGAAGCCCAATATTTTATACTGGATTGACTATACGCTCATTCTGTTATTGCATTGTCTATCTAGAATTGCCATTTGATAAGGGATCAAACTCCTGAGGCAAGCATACTTGCAAGCACAGGCCGTCGTGTCTTCCCGCAGTAAGCAATAAAGTTGTGAATATTGTAAAGGGGCCCTCTTCTACCGCATGGGGGAAGGAGGCCCACAGGCTCGCTACTCCTGGATTCCTGGAACAACACTGTGGACACCGGAACAAAGGATCAAGAAAGTTTTATTCGCAGGGGGTTTGCAAATCCATAAAAACCCTGTAATAGTGTCCACCCGGATAAGGCCCCCAGGCCTTATCCCCCTTGTTCAGAGAAAAAAAAAAAGTACAAAACAAATCATAGAACAACAATCCTCAGGATATCTCCTCCAAAATAAACACAGTCCTTGGAACACAGTCTTTCTACTCACTCAGGATTTACTAGGCCCAAAGGATCCTTCCAGCCACCTTCAGTTCCACTAGTGTTCAGGCCCCCTATGGGGGTTTTTAATTCTTCCCTATTAAAGGGTGTCACTGTCCCACAGGGCCCAGCAGATCTCTCCTACCACCCCATAACTCAAAACAATAGCCCTGGTCAGTAATAGCCAGCCACCTGCCTTCTCCTCTCCCAACTGGTATACCTCTAGGTGGGGGCAGGGCTGGCAGTTTCTCCCCCTTCCAACTCTCAGGACCTTCTTCAGTACCTTCAGGGACTACGCAGAGCAACCCTGGCAGACTCCCATTCCATGGAAGCCGGCTCTTCCTCCTTAGGCTGTTCTAGGGCCAGGCTCCTTCCTTCCGCCACATACTCCATGGCCTCTCTGTCATCATTCATCTCCTCTCTTCCCTGGTGATCCAAAGTGTCCAGGAAATCTGCTCTCCCCTTCTCACAGCTGGGAGGAATTATATATTGACGGTGAAGCCAGGGAAACTGAGCTTCATCCTTCCATCTCCCCCTAGTGGAGAAAGGAGTACCTTGCTCACCTCGCCTCGAGCCTGGGCTCCCCCTAGTGGGAAGGGAGTTCCATTCCCTATTTTCTGGCCTCCCCTCCTCCTCTTACAAGGGCTTCTGGGACCTGTAGTTCAGGACCTGACTGCTTCTTTGGGGAATACAGAATGTTAGCCTTGTCACAATATTATATGCTTGTTTTCCTCGTCTTTTGTGGCCTTGCTTCCACTTTCTGTTGCATGTGCTAATGGTAACATTACCACACTGCCATAAATTAAAAATAGGAAATAGGGATTTTTTTTTTTTTACAGCCACTGTAAAAATGGCCTTAGTGCACAGGAAAATCCACATAAGGGTGTGGTAAGGTCAATTCTTACCGCAGCTTAGTAAAAAGATCCCTAAATTTTTTCCCCCAAAGCATCTGTCCATCCTATCTTTCCTAAACAATCTAGAAACCAATCAGCCAGTTTCAACCTTATTTCCTTGAAGCAGTGGCTCTTTCAGTTCAAACTTTTCAAAATTCCTGAGTAATTTTAACAGTAATTAGATAACCTGAAATACACAAGTGATAGGTATGAGAGAGATTTTGTATACAATGTTGTTTGCAAACTAACTCTTACAATGTTTGTCTGAAACAATCCATAAACTTCAAATTGAGCATTCCATGCAATCCAGTGTTTATAAATCTGAATAATGTTTATGTGTGCTTCGTTGTATAACATAAAGCAGCACATATTATTTATAAAGATTTAAGAGGTATTAAAGTTGATAGTTCAACCATCCTGTGAGGCACATAAAAGACTTTATTTAAACAGTGGGATGTAAAATCTTTAACTTTAACTTTTATATGGGGCCTTCCAATAAGTGTACACTGTTATGTACATATATCAAAAGAAATGACTCAGAAGTAATCACATTAAATCAATTAAACAGAGACCAGTGTGATTTAGAAGTTGCTCACATTTACTAGTGTGTGATCTCAAAGCTACTGAATGGAAAGAAGAGTTGAGTATCCTGTACACACCTATAAGGTCTGCCCACTGTCCGTAAGATAATTTCATTTCATTTATTAAAACATATTCACAAGCCGATCAGCACATTACAACCGGACTGGCATTATGATTAACTAAAAAAAAAAAAAATCAACAACACAAATTGACAAATACCAAGTGAAACTTAACCTACCCAGCATTCTTATAACATTCTTAAAACACAGGAAGGCTTTATTAGGATCCAGAACTTAATGAAAACTTGACTTTCTCATGAAAAATCTTCAGATCTGTCTCAAATCTTATTGCTGATGGTAATGTGTTCTAAATGCTGGGGCTGACTATTGACAAGCCTTGTTCATGAATACAGCCTTCATGTGCTAAACAAGAGGAAGGGAAAGTGAAATGGGACTTGATATACTGAACACAAAAAGTGGGAGAGTGACCAAGGATACCAGAAACTGGAGGATGTTCTTTAATCAAAAGTTTATTAGAAG
The DNA here is from genome assembly GCF_901765095.1 of Microcaecilia unicolor. Taxonomy (NCBI): domain Eukaryota; kingdom Metazoa; phylum Chordata; class Amphibia; order Gymnophiona; family Siphonopidae; genus Microcaecilia; species Microcaecilia unicolor. The sequence goes on from NC_044034.1 coordinate 201,969,163, forward strand.
TTTGAAGACTCGACACAACGTCGTGTTTCGGCCGTCAGGCCTGCATCAGGAGTCTGCTGTGCAGGGTGTTGTAGAGCAATGATGATAGAAGATACTTTGAAGATGTCACAACAGTCTCTTGCACAAAAAGTAATTGACTGATGATGAGGATGATTCTTCAACAATGGCGTGATAGTCTTGATATACTGCCTTTCTGAGGTTTTTGCAACTACATTCAAAGCAGTTTACATATATTCAGGTACTTATTTTGTACCAGGGGCAATGAAAGGTTAAGTGACTTGCCCAGAGTCACATTGAGCTGCAGTAGGAATTGAACTCAGTTCCCCAAGATCAAAGTCCACTGCACTAACCACTAGGCTACTCCCTGCCTCTGCTCTGGAACCTATGTAGAAAGCAGCAATGGGCTTAGCCACAAATTTACTGTGGCTTGAACTCAGGTTGTGATATATCGAGTGATGCAAAGAGGAATTGCACTTGGGTGTTAGCTCCTGAAGGAAGACACAGCCTTAGGTTGAGTGAAATGTATGCTAAAGGGATAATTAAGGTATTATATGCAGTGCAGGGAGTAAGCCACCCACTTCTGATTTGCACACAATGCAAGAATTTTTTTGTCTGGTCTGGGGCTGTGTGGAATGTTCTGCAGAGAGGATTTGTTGTCAATCCTTCACATTTACAGACAGATGATCAAAACCCCACGCTGTTCCAAACAGTGCTCCAAAAATAGCGCTGGAACAGCATGGGGCATTATTAGACCTATGATCAGAGATAATTGCATGCAAATTTAAGCATACAAATATCTCTGATCATGGGGTAGAAGTGCGGGAGCATTGTGCCTGAGCATGCACTCAGTACAATTCTCCCGCACTTGTTTGACAGGTCTGGGCTGGGCTGTCAGACCCCCAACTACTCCTGCCCCAAGCAATGGGGGCTGGAGGTCCAGCGGACCTCCGGTCCCCCAGATGATCCCCCCCAGGTTCAGGGAGGGCTGGAGATTCATCCTCCCCTAACTCCCCCAGCAAAGGGTCCAAGGTGGCCTGGTGGGTGACCACCCCCCCCCCCAGTGACAGGGGGGCTGGAGGTCCACTGGACCTCTGGACCCCCCCCCTGATGACCCCCCCACCCCGGGATCAGGGAGGGCTGAAGATCTGGTGGGTCTCCAGCCCCCCCAACTCCCCCAGCAAAGGGACCCTGGTGGCCTAGTGGGCGACCAACCAACCCTCCCACCCCCAGCGACAGGGGGGCCGGAGGTCCGCTGGACCTCCAGTTCCCCCCGACGACCCCCCCCCAGGTTCATGGAGGGCTGGAGATCCGGTGGGTCTCCAGCCCCACCTAGTCCCCCAGCAAGGGGTCCCTGGTGGGCCAGACTCCCCTACCTTGTGTGTGGGAAGAGGGGAGGGTAGCCTGCTTCCCTCCTCTTCCTGCGACACCGCAAAATGGCGGCACCCAGCCCTGCCCAGTGTATCCTGGGATGCGCTGGGCAGGGCTATACACCATATAACGGAGAAACTTATGGAATGCATTACCCACTTCTCTTCTTTTAGAAATTTGCTTGGACAAATTTAAGGCTGCCCTTAAAACCTTTCTATTCAAAGACACATTTGATTAATATATCCACATTTCCTAAGATGCTCAGGTTCAGTGGCGTCGCGAGGGCAGCTGACACCCGGGGTGGGTCGCCGCTGGCGCACCCCCCCAGGTGTAGCACAACCCCCCCCCCCCCGCGAGAACATACCTGGAGGGCGGGGCGGGAGGGAGGGCCAATCCGCCGAGTGCACGCCACTGGGGGGTGTCGGCGCCTTGCTGGTTCCTTGCTCTCTCTGCCCCGGAACAGGAAGTAACCTGTTCCGGGGCAGAGAGAGCAAGGAACCAGCGAGGCGCCGACACCCCCCAGCGGCGTGCACCCGGGGCGGACCGCCCCACCGCCCCCCCTTCCTACACCACTGCTCAGGTTGATCTCTTTTAGTATTAGAACCTTTCTCTAACCTCATTTGCAACCCTCTTTAACTAGTCCCTTATTTTCTTACTCCTTTTACTCTATCTTATCTATCTATATGTTCCATCTTTGCTTACACCCTATGCTGTCTATTAAAATGTTTTATTGTGTATTGTGTTGGCACTGTACTGTAGCATACTATGCCATACTTTGTATTGTTGTTTGAATATTTTTACTGCTTTAATTGTCTATTGCTTATGTTTGACTTATTTTTGCTGTACACCACCTTGAGTGAATTCCTTCAAAAAGGCGGTAAATAAATCCTAATAAATAAATTAAATAAATAAATTAGCTACAATATGCACAGGAATGGATGCTCCCAATGCCAGCCTGTAGACCACAGACCTCCCACTTCTTTGTCACCTCTTCTCTATCTTCTTTTTTCAAACAAATATTGTAGTTCCATTCCTGCTTCCTTGTGCTCCTACATTCCCTTTGTCTATCCTCTTATGTTATTTTAAGATTATATAAACTGCTCAGAGAACACCTGATGGGTGATATATCAAGTCCCTAATAAACTTGTAACTTGAAATTTACGGTTTTCCACACATCAAATATTTGTGTCATTAATTTCTACCATTCCACGGTATTACAAGTTCAGTCATCTCAGTCTCACGCACAGACATCTACACATTGCTCTACTGTGAATCTTTCCATATTGGCCCCTCTGTGAGCAGTGTTTACTAAGATAAATAAAGACAGTGGTTGCAATAAATATAAAGAACTGCAGAATGAGGCTTATGCATCATCACCACTGAGACACAGATTATGCTAAGCCAGTCATTCCCAACCTATTCCTCAGGGCACACCTAGTCCCATCGGAGTTTCAGGATATCCACAATGAATATGCATGAGATTGAGGCAGTGCATGCAAATCAACTGTATGCAAATCTAACTCATGAATATTCATTGTGGATATCCTGAAAACTCGAAGGGACTAGGTGTGCCCCTAGGACTGAATTGAGAATGGCTGTGCTAAGCTGTAGAAGAGAAAATCCAAAGGGAGATGTGCAGGAATCATCTAATTACAGGCCAATGGCATCAATTCCTCTATTGGTCAAACTGATGGAGAGTTGGGTCACAGAAAAACTGGTTAATTATTTGGAGAAATTTCAAATATTGCACCAATCGCAGTCTGATTTTCAGAAGGGTTTCAGTATGGAAACCATCCTTATGTCATTACTCACTACAGCCCAGAAGATGTTAAGGTGTCCTTTTACTAAGGTGCACCAAAAAATGGCCTGCACTGGTGTAGACATATATATTGGATACGTGCAGGTCCATTTTTCAGCGCGCCTGCAAAAAAGGCCTTTTTTTGGCCTAAAATGGACATGCGGCAAAATAAAAATTGGGGCGAGCCGATTTTGGGACTGAGAGCTTACCACTACCTATTGAGCTAGCGGTACATTCTCACACATTAACCGGGTGTTAATGGTCTATGTGTGTACAGCCGATTACCGCCCAGTTAGTGCCATGTGCCTGAAAATTTCCAGCACGCTTAGTGGACGCGTGTAAAGAATTAAATTACTGCCGGGGTCATGCAGTAGCCATAATGTAGTTCAAAATTGATGCACCTAGGACATGTGTATGCGCCTACATGGCTTAGTAAAAGGGCCCCTAAGTTTAGAACAGTTTGCAGTTTGTAGTACAGTTTGATTTAAAAAGTGCCTTTGATTTGGTGGATCATACTCTTTTGTTATGTCTATTGGATTTTTTTGGTATCTTGGGTCCTGTTTTGTATTGGATCAGATATTTTCTAGATAGATCATAGAGGGTGAAAATGTGTGGGGAAATGGCGAAGCCTTGGAGAATTACTTGTGGGGTCCCTTAGGGCTCCCCATTATCCCCAACACTGTTTAGTATCCTAATGCAACCATTAGCAGAATGTCTGGATAACTTGAAGATTCAATCATATATGCTGAAACTACTATTGGAAATGCAGGACATGAATCTGCTTTTTATGATTGTTTAGATTTAGTCGATTCATGGGTTTTTGCACATAAACTGAAACTTAATTTATTGCACTTGTATCCCATATTTTCCCACATATTTGCAGGCTCAATGTAGCTCAATAAAGAGAAAACAAAGTTTTTATGGGTAGGTCCACTGTTACCTCTGAGTGATATGATGCTACAAGTTAATAATTTTCAAATGAATCTGGATAGTTCTTCCAGAATTCTGGCAGTTGATGAGGTGGATAGTCAATAATCTTTAGGTACCCAAGTTCATAAGGTTCTAAGAGATTCTTTTTTTGTTACTAAATAAATTAAGAATGATTAAGAAACGTTTTAATTTGTCTTCTTTTAAATTGTTGGTTCAGGTTTTGATACTTTCAAAACTGGACTATTACAACTCTATTTATATTGATTGTACAAAGTTGCTGAAATCTAAATGCAGCAGCAAGATCTATTTTTGCAGTGGACAAATATGATCACATTACTCTTTTGTTATTCCGTCTGCATTAGAAGCAAAATTTCAATTTAGGGTATCAGCTTTGACCTATCGAGCACTGTATAGATCTACCCCTGCTTATTTAGGTGTTCATCTTGCTTTTTTAAATGATTTTATTTCTAGATCTACTAGACATCAATTTTTATTAAAGTTTCCCTCATTTTGCTATGTAAAGGCAAAGAGGATTTTTCAATCCACTTTTCCTTATCAGGCTGCACAGTTTTGGAATTCTCTTCCTTCTTTTCTTTTAAGAATTTGTGGTTAACAGTTTAGGAAAGCCCTTAAGACATTTCTTTTTAATAAATTTTATTAATTTGCTATATGAGGTTTTTTTTTGGAAATTATTGTATATTTTGATTCCTGATGTTTGTTCAGTTTTTGTTTGTTGTTACCTTGTGTGTTTTGCAGGTTATAAGACTGTAATAATAATAATAATAATAATTTTTTAAAAAGCATCTTTTACAACTGCATTGATACCTGCAAAGGGCCTATTTAATGTGTCTGTAGAGTACTCCTCACAAAGATACTAATATGTATGTGTATACATCAAATACACTTTTATGTTATACTATGGGAAAATAACATACTAGTACCAAAGATTTTTTTGCATTGTAGCATCTCGAATGCGTTTCAATAACTGTACAGTTAATCCACTGAAGATCATGAAGGAGAATTCCCCATCATGTCCTAACCTCTACGCCAACTGGCTAGTTATACTTTTGCTGGTTATTTTCTTGCTGGTTACCAATGTGCTTCTTATGAATCTGCTGATCGCTATGTTCAGGTAAGTGTAATTCCAGTAATTAGTAAGAGCAAAAAGAAATAGTCACAGTTCTTGAAAATCACTCTCTCCTTCCTTTGCATTCCTGTTTTTATATTGGCAACATGAGGAAGATTATTATATGACCAATGGAGTATCTTTTAGAATATTTAATTTGGGAGTATAGTTCTCTAGCCAAGAAAGTAGCAGGCAGGGGCTGGTGAATTCTGGCTTGCAGGATTGGAAGACCTGTATCCTGGCTCATCAGGCCTTCTGCAGTGCCAACATCTTCAAAATATGCTGGACACCTGTGCTGATCTAATAAGGCAAAAGATTAGCAGAGTTCACCTGTCAATTTTGAAAATGAACTGGAGTCATTAAGGTGAGCAGTGCATTGGGTAGATGGGTAAGATTGTATCTTGAGGTGGCAGTGATTTCCAGATCTTTCCCAGGGGAACCCCAGCCAGTCAAGTTTTCAGAATATCCACAACAAATATTTATAAATAAAATATAATTAAAATTATGCATAGAACTTTACTTAGATTATAGAGGTGAACTTTGTAGCTAAATGGAGAAACTAAACCTTACCTGCTAATTTCCTTTCCTTGAATTATTATTTGTAGCATTTGTATCCCACATTTTCCCAACAATTTGCAGGCTCAATGTGGCTTACATTTGCCGTAGTGGCGATTGCCATTTCCGGTCAATAGGATTACAGATGATATTACATTCAAGTGCGTACATACATGGTAGAAGAATACATTATGATATTACTTAGGTATCAGCATTATGTTGTTGCATAGGTATCGACATTAGGGTAGAAGTGTTCGTGTTTGTTCAGTAAAAACAATGAGGTAGGTCAGTCGTGTGGTGAGAGGCATACAATGAGGTAGGTCAGTCGTGTAGTGAGAGATCAGATCTGTCTTTTTCGTGTTCAGTCTTATTGTGTATTAATGAGGATGGTTGTTTGTGGTATGACTTCTTGAATAAGTCAGTTTTCAGTAGTCTTCAGAAGATGGTTAGATCTTGCGTTGTTTTTATGGCCTTCGGAAGTGCATTCCATGTTTACGTACAAATGTAGGAGAAGCTGGTTGCGTATGTGGACTTGTATTTTAGTCCTTTGCAATTGGGGTAGTGGAGGTTGAGGAATGTGCGTGCTGATCTTTTTGCGTTCTCTCCAGACCAGTCCAGAGCATGGGTTAACCTTGTCCTGCCAGCAAATAGAGACTGAGAAGCACTGACTTTATGGCATCACCCTATATAGGGCCTGTGCACTCCACAGCTAGTCAGTATTTCTTCAAAAGCAATAAGAGAACACCTTTTTGAAAACTAGGGGCAAAAGGCAACAGAGAAATCATTCAGAATAATACCAACAGTAAAAGATAAAAATTAGTCTTGAATTGTACCAACTATTTACATAAAAGACTCCTAGAATCATTCTCCTCTTCTTGCAATCTAGGTCAACTGATTGTGAAAGCACCTACTTGGATGGATTCTGGACTGGTCTGGATGGAATCAAGGAAAGAATATTAGCAAGTAAGGTCTAATGTCTCCTTCCTTATCATTCTTCCATACCAGTCCAGACAATGGGAAGTACCAAAGCAGAATCTATGTAAGGTGGGCCAGAGAAACACCTGCTGACAGGACTCCCGCACCAAATGCTGCATCCTGCCAAGCCTATACATCCAACCTGCAATGTTTGACAAATGAATGCAGACATGACCAGGTGGCCAGCCTGCAAATATCCTGCAGAGTAATTAGTGTATACTCAGTCCAGAAAACTGTCCAAGCTCAAGTAAAACGTGCTTTCAAAACAGGAGGAACAGACTTGCCTCAGAGAATGTATGCAGATGCAATTACATCTATAATCCATCATACTATCATTGCTTTCAAAACTGGCTTTCATTTCCTAGGACATCAAAACTTTTGTTCTCATGGGATTTATAACCCGCCAAATCTTCCATTACAGAATTCAAGGCGGGATGACATAAAAGATACTGATGCATTTCATCAGGATGTAACATCAAATTTTAAAAATAAAACTAATACAGATACAAAACTAAGTAATTAGAAAACAAGTGTGTTTTTAAAACCTTTCTAAAAGCAAACAAATTTGGTAGAGAATGAAAATCAGAATATGACATTTACCATATATCAAGTTTACAAAGCTGACTCAAAACAAATCACTGTTTCCTGCTTCTTTAAAGCATAATGGACTGATTGACATGAAACTACCTTTGATAAGAAAGATGGAACTGGCCTAATCACCATATTCTTCCAAGACAATCAAAAAGGGTTCCCAATGTGACAGCACCAGTAACTCTGAAATTCATCTGGCTGAACAGATATATATTAGGAATACCACTTTTGAAGTGAGATCCTTAACCATAACTCCCTCAAGAGGTTCAAGCAGTGTTTGCACCAGAGCCGAAAGAACCAGATAAAATTCTAAGGTGGCAGTATCTGATGCCTTGGGGGGGTCACAAGTGTTTCACTCCTCTCAGAAAATAGTTCACATCCAGGAGTGCCATCTAGTATCTCCCCTGTACTAGTTGCCTGTGATCACTGATACCTGAACTTTAAGAGACATGTCAAAACTATCTTAAAGAAACTTCAAAATCTCCAACAGAGAACATTGCAAGGGAGCAACCTGATGGGCAGTGCACCATGCTTCAAATATGTTCCAACTCTCACATATGCCAGAGATCTAGAACTCTTCCTTGCTTGTAAAAGGGTATACATAACCTGACCACAGTAGCACCTTTTCAAAAACCTCACCCTCTGAAAAGCCAGGCCATAAAAGAAAACTGAGACACCTGCAGCATTAGAATTGAACCCTGGGCCAGGAGACCCAGAAGATCCAAAAATGGAATGGAATCTCTCAGTCTCAACCTCATGAGATCTATATACCATAGTCTTCTTGGCCAATCTGGTGCCGCCAACACAACTAGCATCACATGACTTTTCACCTTCTAAATGACTCTTCCTAGTAATGACCACAAAGCAAAGACATACAGAAACCTCTTTGTCAGCTAAGATCATATCTGACTTTTTCTGCAACTGAAAAAACTTTGGCATTCTGAACTGTCACCATCAAATCCATGACCAGAATGCCCTGGCATTAGACTGAAGGTTTCTGATGCTAATGTTATTCTATTCTATTCTATCTGGATCTTGTATACCGACTGTTGTTCCTAACAGGATTCACAGTGGTTCACAAAAGGGAAATCCTAACAATAAGGAGAAACTTTACAAAACAAAGCTCACTAATATAGGCCTAAACCTAACATTTGTATAAGTAAGTCTTTGACATCTTGTCACATTCATAGGTAAGGCCTTACAATAACATGCTTCCTGAAAAGGAAATGGTTTTTCAATAATTGATTTTAATCTAATATTTATTATTGTAGGATAGCCTAATGTTAAGGTCTGATAGTAACAAAGGTTTCTCCTAGAAGAATGGATCTCTAAGAAATCCACCAACCCTTTCACATTTGACCAAAAAGTGCTTTGAAAATCAAACATATCATTTTGAATCTAATACGCTGCTCAATAGAGAGACAATGTAATTCCTTTAGAATGATGAAATACTAACAAACTGACCCAGGCTAGAAAATAATCTGGATGCCATATTCTGTAGTAACTAAAAATGATTTTTCAGTTTACAGTTGAGCTGAGAATATAGCGAATTATAATAATCCAACTGAAGAAGAAGAAGAATGGCCTGCACAAGGTTCTAAAGTCTTCTTTCCGCAGTTGTCTAAGCTTTAAAAAAATCTCTTACTCAAAGCACTGACCTGCTTTTCAAATGAGTATGTGGAATCTAAAATGACTCCTAATACTCTAGAAAAGCCCTCAATATTAAAAATTTCATCAGAAGCTAGTGCAACTTAGTAAACAGAGAAGGTAGTACTTAATAGAGCTCAGAGTGCTATCCAAAGTCCCCATCACAGGGCAAAGAAGAAAAATATCATCAGCATATGATAACACTAATTCCTTTCTCAGAAAAAAAAATGCCCAGAGAGCTAAGATAAACATTGAATAGTGATGGAGAAGGTGGAGAGCCTTGAGGCACTCCACAACCAGGATTCCAACTAGATGATCTCTCCGTATGTCCCTTAACACTGTATGATCTATAAGAAATTTTCAAACCAAATTAGCACTGTCCTTGACACTCCAAATTTGGATAACTTAGACAAGAGTATGGAATGATTTATAGCATCAAAGGAGTTGACATATCAAACTGTAGTAATACAGCCTGTTGCCCCTGACTCCAAAAATATCTGATCTTTATTGTAAGAACAAAAAGCATTGATTCTGTACTATGTCTTGATCTAAATCAATGCTATGTCTTATGCAAAATGTTAAATGTATCTATAAAATTTTGCAATTGTTCATTGACTGAAAATTCTAGCAACTTTGTCATCCATGGAATACTTGCACAGAACAATAATATTCCACTTTTGTCAAATCAGCACCTGTGGAGTTCAGCAAAGGAGTTATAACTATTCCCGCTAAACATTCTGGATAACACCCCAGTTGGAGATTTGCATGAACAAATTCACCCCCTGTTTACTAAGCCATGCTATAGTAATAGGCTGTGTCAGCATTACTGCCCAACCAGCCACTAGAGTGGCTTAGTAAACAGGGGGCTCAGTTAACTAATTTAGCACTTCTAATGGTGTTTCAGACAGCAGGTATAATGGACAAACATCTAGACTACATGATTTTTTGAAGGCCTAATCAAATATTTCTTAAGTTATTAAGGAGACCCTCTCCAAAGCTTCCCATATTGTGTCTCCATGGACGACATCTTGTGAATTGCAGGATAAAACTTTTGCAGAGTCTAAGTTATTCAAACTAAAAGACTGTATAATTTTTTAAACTTCATCCTGAAAAAATGTTGCTAATTCTTCTGCCTTTTGGTTGTAAAGATCTAGGAATCATTAATATAGTATCAGTATTAGTCAGGTTCTCATATACTTTAAATGGGGCTTTAGATGGATTTCCAGAGTTAGTAATTTCTTGACCCAAAACATCATTTTTTGCTTGTGCTACTTGGAACTTATATTCCTTTATCTCTCTTCTCAAACTAGCATAAATTAAACTATCCCTGGTCCTCCTCCATATGCACTGTAAACATCTACAAGATCTTTTTAAAATTGCAAGGGATTTACAAAAAAACCCAAGGATTCATCACATTTCTAACTTTTTTTGTTCTAAAAGGTGCCTTTTCATTGAAATCACTAATAGTGTTATCCCAAAAACTTGAGCTTATAATTATGAGGTTCATCCCTTAATATATGTAAGGTGAAGCCCCAAAATTGTGATTGTTCCACCTTACTTCTTTCAAGTTTAACTATATCCTCACTAGAATTTGATTTTGTATTAAAAAATTTTTAAATGAAAGAAAAAAATGATCCAACCATAATAATGGTGCCCTGAATCCAGAACAGTCATGATCAGAGTCTGCCTGCATGTTGTTTACTCTGGCTATCAGGCTTATTTTCGAAAGTGACCGCCGGCGATCTTCAGACATAAATCGGGAGATGGCCGGCGATCTTGCAAAAGCGGCAAAATCGGTATAATCAAAAGCGGTGTTTTTGACACCATCGCCGCTTTCCCGTCACCGTGCCGGCGAAAGTTCAAGGGGGTGTGTTGGCGGCGAAGCGAAGGCGGGACATGGCCGGGCATGGGCGTGGCTACCAGATGGCTGGCTTTTGCGGATAATGAAAAAAAAAGCGGCGTTAATCAGTATTTCGCCGCTTTTACTTGGTCCTTTTATTTTCATGACCAAGCCTCAAAAAGGTGCCCTAATTGACCAGATGACCACCGGAGGGAATGGGGGATAACCTCCCCATACTCTCCCAGTGGTCAACAACCCCCTCCCACACTAAAAAAATAAAAATAAAACACTTTTTTGCCAGCCTCTATGCCAGCCTCAAATATCATACCCAACTCCCTGACAGCAGTATGCAAGTCCCTGGAGCAGTTTTTAATGGGTGCAGTGCACTTCAGGCAGGCAGACCCAGGTCCATTCCCCCCCCCCCCCTACACTTGTGGTGCTAACTGTTGAGCCCTCCAAACCCCCCAAAACCCACTATACCCACATGTAGGTGCCCCCTTTCACCCATAAGGGCTATGGTAATGGTGTAGAGTTGTGGGGAGTGGGTTTGGGGGGTGGGATTGGGGGACTCAGCACCCAAGGGAAGGGAGCTATGCACCTGGGAGCTATTTGTGTATTTTTTAAACATAGTAACATAGTAGATGACGGCAGAAAAAGACCTGCACGGTCCATCCAGTCTGCCCAACAAGATAAACTCACATGTGCTACTTTTTGTGTATACCTTACCTTGATTTGTACCTGTCCTTTTCAGGGCACACACCGTATAAGTCTGCTCAGCACTATCCCCGCCTCCCAACCACCAGCCCCGCCTCCCACCACCGGTTCTGGCACAGACCGAATAAGTCTGCCCAGCATTATCCCCGCCTCTCAACCACCAGTCCCGCCTCCCACCACCGGCTCTGGCACAGACCGTATAAGTCTGCCCAGCACCATCTCCACCTCCCGCCACCGGTTCTGCCACCCAATCTTGGCTAAGCTCTTTAGGATCCATTCCTTCTGAACAGGATTCCTTTATGTTTATCCCACGCATGTTTGAATTCCGTTACTGTTTTCGTTTCCACCACCTCCCGCGGGAGGGCATTCCAAGCATCCACTACTCTCTCCGTGAAAAAATACTTCCTGACATTTTTCTTGAGTCTGCCCCCTAGGGTGCCCAGTTGGTGTCCTGGCATGTCAGGGGGACCAGTGCACTACAAATGCTGGCTCCTCCCATGACCAAATGCCTTGGATTTCGCTGGGTTTGAGATGGCCGGCTTTTTTCCCTATTATCGCTGAAAAACAAAACTGGCGATCTCAAACCCGGTGAACTCTGGCATTTGGCTGGGCTAAACCGTATTATCGAAAAAAAAGATGGCCGGCCATCTTTTTCGAAAATACGGTTCTGGCCAGCTGTTGCGCCGCCGCCAAAATAGAGGTCGCCGGCGACGTTCGATTATGCCCCTCTACGTAAACCACTAAGAGAACCACCAGGTGGATTGCATGAGAATTTGTATCTCCTCTTCCACCAGATGATTCTTAGCATAGGTGCCCGGTATAAGAAGCTTGGGGAGGCTAAGCCTCCCCAGGGGGTTTAAATTGTTGATTGCAGCAGCTGCAGTGCAGGAGCGTAGCTACGGGCCACCCAAACTATACTCAGGCCCACCCACTTGTCCTGATAGGATGTGCGCTTTGGCGCCTTTCTGCCACGGCTCAGTTGAGCGTCCACAAAGTGCAGTGTTTCGGTAGCCAGCAGTGCTCCAGTCCTACTCCCGCTCCTACTAGACTTAACTTTTTTTTTCTTAATTCAGGTCCCCTTTCCTGATCTAGACCTGGCCAGTCTAGCGCTGCACTCCTACGATGCTACTCACTATGAGGTCTGACTCTATCTTCATTCTGGACTCTGCTGCTTTGCCTTGCTCCCCCCACCCCCCGTGTGCACGCTGGCGCCACAGTGCACTGCAGACCCGGGAAGCTGTGAAACCTGTACTCATCTTTTCAGCACAGTGCAGAATTTGCTTAGGTAACTGTTTAGTAAATCAGGAAAATTCCTTTGAAAACTGCCTTAATTTCTGCCTTCGCTTTCTCTTTATCCTTTCAAAGGCACTTCTATGTTGCTTCTTTCATTTGCAAAGCCATGTGGTGCTTAAATTAGTGTTGCTGCGGCTCCTTTACTGTGCCCTCGCTAGAGCAATGTCAGCCTTTTCTTGACCCTCCCCCTCCCCGGCCACCCTCAGCACTGCCCTGCGGCCCCAGGCCAGAACAGGCATAGGAGCCAGCAAACACAGAACAGAGCATGGTGCTGGAGTCTGCACTGCTTGCCACCACATGCAAGCCAGCTGTCCTCCAGGTAAAATAAATAAAATGGTTTAATTTTAATGTGTACAGTGTAATGTTGGCTGGTGGTGGCTTCCTGGTGGGGGTAGGCTGTTCACTGCCTAGGGCAAAAAATGGTATGTGTAATCATTAATATACCTTTTTTTTCCTAGGCAGTGAAGAGTCCAAAATATACCTTTATTTTGCCCTAGACAGTGAAGAGCCCACCCCCCCACCCAGAAACCCACCAACAATAAATTTTAGTAGTGACCAGGTTAAAATTTTAAAAAGGTTGTAAATGTTGGTGGGTTTTTGGGTGAGGTTGGTCTCTGCATTGCCCAGGTTAAAAAAAAAATGTTCTAAATTTAATGTAGGCAGGTCTGTGGGTGGAGGTGGGCTCTCCAGGGACCAGGACATTAAAAAAAAAATTATATTTAGTGCTGGTGTCCATTGGGGGAGGGGGGAGGAGATGACAGACCATGGGGGATGGCTAGGGGGTAGGACAGGGCTGACATTAGGCTACAGGGAGGAGTGGGAGAGGGGGTAAGGTAGGGCTGATGCCTAGCTATGGGATGGATGATGGGGATGGGCTGATACTGGGCTATGGGGATGGTTGGGGAGGAGAGGGTAAGGTACAGAAGGGAAATGCTGATGCTAGCTAAGGATGGACTTATGTCTGGTCAAGTTTGATATGACATAACATAACTATATTTAAAAATATTGTTTTTTCCATTAAATATGTTTGGGGTTTATGTTGATGCAGGGCAGCTGTTGGGCAGAGAAATCCATCATCAAGTGCATTCTAAGGCATTATTTTGTAGTATGCCAAGAAACACTACTAATGCTTATATACATAGTGCCCACCCATGTTAGCTCTGGGCCCACCCAAAATGTCAGGTCTGGCTACGCCACTGCTGCAGTGAAAGCCCGTCTCTAGCCTTCCAGTTGTAGAAATTGGTGTAATTTGATTACCTTACTGCTGGAAGAGCAGGGAGGTTGGCTGGAGGTGTCCTGGGTTGCCAGGGAGATATTTAACTAGGATCATAAATTCCTGCACATGAGCAGTTCACACCAAAGAGACTTGCACTGACCCCTGAAATTTTAAAAGTGCTAAAAATAAGTTTTAAAAGTATTTGCATAAAATCTAATTGCAGAATTTAGGTGCTAGGAAGTGAGATTGGTATGCTATGTACTCAAATTTGCTCAAGCCATATGCAAATTAGTCCATTTTTGGGAGGTTCTCATTTGCATATTTATGGGTAAAAATGATTGGAAATGTTTACAGCCTTAATGTTAGGGCATGGCTCTGATCAAAAATGTGAAGTTTGATCCAAAAATGAAGGGTTTATCTAGTGTTTTTGACTAAAACTTCCCATTAGAGTGTATATTAATCTGCATTCAAATAGAGCTCTCTGATTGGATGAGCAGCTCCTGTTAGACAATCTGCCCGGTAATAGAGAGATTTGACTGAGACAGGATATGCATGTTTGAGCTCCGTGTGTAAGAAAGGAAAGAAAGAATTGTTGTTTGATCTAAGTTGACTGAAATAATAAAAGAGTGCCTGATTATGTGGTAAATGAGAAAATATGTGAAAAGAGATTGGTGGAAATTTACAAGTTTGAGGTTTCTCTATTGAGAAAAGGATCTGAATATTTCACTTGTAAGCCTTCCCTTCGTTCCCGTCAGTGTCCTGCCTTCTTCTGACATCATTTCCTCTTTCCGCGAGGGCGGGACACTGACGGAAATGAAGGGAAGGCTTACAAGGCTAGAGACGGGCTTTCACTGTGGCTGCTGCGACGGAGGCAGGGGAGCGAGGAGAATTGTTGAGGGTGGTACGGATGGCTGGAGGGGGGAGCAGGGGAGTGAAGAGAATCGCTGGGTGGGTGTGGATGGCTGGAGTGGGCAGGGGAGAGGAGAGAATCGCTGGGTGGGTGTGGATGGCTGGAGGGGGGCAGGGGAGAGGAGAAAATCGCTGGGTGGGTGTGGATGGCTGGAGGGGGGCAGGGGAGAGGAGAGTTGCTGGACATGGATGGAGGAGAGGGAAGGGAGAGAGAAGAAATGCTGGACATGGATGGAGGGGAGGGAAGAGTGAGGAAGGAGATGAGATGAGGGAAAAGGAAGAGAGAAAAACTGCACATGGATGAAGAAAATAGGCAGAAGCTGGATCCACTGGACAGTCAAGTCTGCGGAGGACCAGAAATGAAGAAGAAAGGAGGAAAGGAAAGAAATAAATGGAAAGGAAGCCCTGGAAACGGAGTTAAGAGGACAGATAGCAGCAGAATCGGATACTGGGCCAGCATGATCAGAAAAACAAAGTCACCAGACAACAAAGGTAGAAAAGATAATTTTATTTTCATTATAGTGTTTGGAATATGTCCACTTTGAGAATCAGGTGCTCAACATTAAAAGTTCATATTTATTTACTTATTTATGGCATTTTAGCCCACATTAAACATGAATTAGGATGTTTTGTGGCTCTACATGAGAATTGTGATATTATGATCCCTTGTTTCATATTGTTGACGATCTGCATTTTCCGTATGGGTGGTATATTGGTGTATTAGGTTCTGCCCAGTGTAATATTTATGGTACCGTAAGGTTCTGAGTGTGTTTTTGCACAAAGTTGTGCATAGTGTTTTGCAGTTGAGCGATTGTGGTTAGTATATGCTTTGAGCAACCACTTTATTCTTTGACATATGATACATATCTAATATCTAAATTTAATAAAAGGTATTAATTGTGACTTTTATTTTTATTTATTTATTTTTTCTGTGTTATCAGATAATTATGGATTTAAGCTCCACCCCTGGCCCCACCCCTAACCCCACCCCCTTAGCCTCCCCAAACAGTTGGGCCACCGACCGCCTATGATTCTTAGTGCCCCTGATGATTGAACACTTTGCACTGGATTAGTGACACCACTGGGTTTTGACACCTTTGGCTTTGAGAAGCGGCTCTGCTGGTCCTAGCTCAAATTTCTCCAACACAAAAATCTCTCAAGTTATTTTTTAATTCTGCAAAGCACAATAGACTCCTAATGGTAACTATAGTCTGGACAGACCCCATTCCGGTAACTTTATCTGACTAGCTGTAGACTGCAAAGGTCTACCTGTCTAACACCTGCTGGAGACTGAAAAGTACTGACTATGTATGGACTGTACAGAACCCTATATAGGGTGATGTCATTAAGAAAATGAATTCAGGGGAAAAGTGCACCTCAGCCATTGAAGTCCAGTCTGTGTTGTCCTGTGAAACTGAAATTCCACAAGGGAGATCCATAATTTCAGATTGGTGGGGAAGGACGATAAGTAAACCCACAGTATTTACTCCAGTATAGGCCTTACAATGACCAAAACACCTTTAGTATATGTACAAAATTATATATCAAAGATCTGGGGGTTGAGGGAAGGGAGAGTGTGGAACAAACCAAGGTAAACTCGGGTATGCATATAAAGTACCACATACCATGTAAAATGAGTTTATCCTGTTGGGCAGACTAGATGGACTGTACAGGTCTTTATCTGCTGTTATTTACTATGTTACTATCAGACTCATTTTCGAAAGAGAAAGACGTCCATCTTTCAACAAATCGGAAGATGGACGTCCTTCTCCCAGAGACATCCAAATCGTTATAATCGAATAAGGCACAAAAAGGTGCCTGAAATGACCAGATGAGCACTGGAGAGAATCGGGGATGACCTCCCGCTACTTCCCCAGTGGTCATTAACCCCCTCCCACCCTCAAAAAACATCTTTAAAAATATGTCGTGCCAGCCTCACATGTCATACTCAGGTCCATGAGAGCATGAAGGTCCCAGGAGCAGTTTTAGTGGGAATTGTAGTGCACTTCAGACAGGCCTATACCCTCCCTACCTGTTACATTTGTGAGGGAAACAGCGAACTCTCCAAAACCCACCACAAACCCACTGTACCCATATATAGGTGCCCCCTTCACCCGTAAGGGCTATGGTAGTGGTATACAGTTGTGGGTAGTGGGTTTTGGGGGGCTCAGCACACAATGTAAGGGAGCTATGTTCCCGGGAGCATTTTATGAAGTGCACTGCAGTGCCCTCTAGGGTGCCCGGTTGGTGTCCTGGCATGTCAGGGAGACCAGTGCACCAAAAATGCTGGCTCCTCCCACGTCAAAATGGCTTGTATTTGGACGTTTTTGATATGGATGTCTTTGGTTTCTAAAATCGCTGTAAGTCAAAGACAGTATTTTCTAAACGAAAGATGGACGTCCATCTTTTTTCGAAAATATGGTTTTCCCTGCCCCTGGATTTTGACGTTGTCCAAATCGCAACTTGGAAGTTTCTTTCGAAAATGCCCCTCCATGTAAACCAAAATTCAGTTTTATGATTGGAGAGGAATATTTACCAACTGTTTTTTTTCATCCAGTTACACTTTCCAAGTTGTTCAGGGCAATGCTGATATCTTCTGGAAATTTCAACGTTACAACTTGATTGTAGAATACCACAATCGGCCTGCTCTAGCACCACCATTTATTATAATCAGCCACTTGAATCTCATTCTCCGGAAAATGTTTAATAAGCAAGAACATAAAAAAGAGCACCTGGGTAAGTTTATAAGTGAAAAGGTTAAATGCTGCCAGTGATATCTATTTGCATTTTACTGTTATCAAATCAGGCAAGTTGTGGTTATGTCACTCATTGAGCACAGCTGTTCCTAGTTATGCATTAACAGCTATGTCTGCCACCACAAACACCTTATCAGATGCAGTTTGAAAGAGGGCTGGTGCCTCTCTGCTTGGAGCTACACATTTTTAAATAAGTATCAGGCTCATTTTAAAAAGAGATAGACTTCCAAAAAGTGACATAAGTCAGCATTTGGACATTTATCTCACAGAAACGTCCAAATCAGTATTATGGAAACCTCTTTTTGGACATCTTTCTCTGAAGTCCGTCAGAAGGACGTCCAAATCTCAAGGGGGCGCGCCAGGGGCATGTTTAAGGAGGGACTTGGGCATTCCTAAGACATGGACATCTTTCAGCAATAATGGAAAAATCAAAGATGTCCAAGACGTTTTGAGCTAGACCTGTTTTTATAAATAGCTGCAGTGGGAATTGAACCCACTTCCCCAGGATCAAAGACTGCTGTACTAACCACTAGGCTACTCCTTTACTCCACACAAGAGGTGCCCCAAACGACCAGATGACCACTGGAGGGACTCGGGGATCACCTCCCCTTACTCCCCCAGTGGTCATTATCCCCCTCCCACCCCCAAAAATGTGATTAAAAATATTACTTGCCAGCCTCAGATGTTATACTCAGGTCAATTAGAATAGCATGCAGGTCCCTGGAGTAGTCTAGTAGTGGTGCAGTGCACTGCAGACAGGTGGACCCAGGCTTCTACCTCCCCCTACTTGTTACACTTGTGGAGGAAACTGTGAGCCCTACAAAACCTAGCACTGTACCCACATATTGGTGCTCCCTTCACATGTAAGGGCTATGGTAGTGGTGTATAGCTGGGGGTAGTGGGTTTTGGGGGGGGTTTTGGGGGGCTCAGTAGACAAGTTAAGGGAGCAATGGTGAGATGTGTACCTATGAGCATTTTATAAAGTCCAGTGCAGTGCCCCTAAGGATGGCCTATTGCTTTCCTGGGATGTCACTTTTCCACTATTCTACCTGATGCTAAGCTTTGTATTTTTTTTTAATAACATCTGAACCTTGTGTCTATTGTTTATCATTAGATTTGGCCTTTGAATTCAGATATATAGATGAAAAGGAGGTCTCATTACATATATCTAAATACCAGAGTGCTATTTTTCCATACTTCATAGCAAGAGTGTACATTCCCTAATTACCTGTCCCAATGCAACTGAAGCCTTTACCTCCTCAGTGCATGTAACTGGTTTCATCCCTGTGTGGATTCTCTGATGCCATGTGAGGCTTTCTTTCTAACCAAAGCTTTTACCACACTCAGGACATGTAAATGGTTTCACTCTTGTGTGTATTCTCTGGTGCATTATGAGGTTTACCTTCTGATCAAAGCTTTTACCAGACTCTACACATGCAAATGGTTTCTGCCCCATATGGACTTTCTGATGCTCTTTGAGATTTACATTACAACCACAGCTTTTACCATACTTAGAACGTGTGAATGGTTTCACTTTATTGTGGATTTTCTTGTGTATTTTGTACGTTTTGTATTTGGATGTATTTGTTTGAAAATGGACCAAAAAATCAAACATCTAAATCACAAAACATTTTTCCAAACAGCATTTTCAAAAGGAAAAGATAAACTTTTTTTTGTAGAAAATGACCTTTCCTGATCTGATTTTGGTCTTTTTACAAAAAACGTCCAAAGTCACAAGGAGCAGCAGTGGGAATTGAACCCATGTTGCTAGGATCAAAGCCCGCTGCACTATTAAGCCACTCCTCCTCTGTTTTTGAACATCTTGCGTTTGAACAAAAAACAAAAGGATGTCCAAATCCCAAAACGTCCAAATCACAGGATGTCCATAGTATTTTCTAACACAAAAGATAGACGTCCATCTTTTTCGAAAATGACCTTCTTTTCTGTTCAGAATTTGGATGTCTTTGTAAAACGTCCAAATTCAGATTTAGACGTCTCTTTTGAAAATGCCCCTCTATATCTCTTTGAAATACAGTGACATTTTTCTTGTTGAGTATTCAGGTGGCTGATGAACTGGCACTGGAGTAGATTTATAGCTAGATTTTATTCACCTCAGTGTACTAATTCCTAGAGACTCCAGTCTTATTACCCTGTCTACTGTTTACTATGTTAGCATGACTAAGCAATTTAGTGAGTCTGCTTAGGTACAAGACTAAGGGGGTGGGGATTCATTAATGCGACTTAACCCTTTAGTGTCCAATATTCCCATCAATCTGTTCCCACATGGCTTATTTCGGGAACATTGGACACTAAAGGGTTAAACAGCCCTAATTCTGCTTTTCTGAAAATACCATGGTGATATATAAGTCGCCGTGGGTTAGTAAGTAATGAGATGCAGAATATGTAAATGTATATTTTGCATCTCATTACTATGCAAATACCCCAATGCTACTTGCGGTGTATCACCGCAAGTTGTGTAACAGCCTACAAGGCATGATAAAATAACCCAAGCTTTTTTCTGGGGTTATTTTAACATACAGGAGCATCGGGCTGCAAACTGATGCTCCCAGCCTACAGCTCTGGACAACACCCCCTCCTCGATGTAAAGTCCTCCCCCAAGTCCCACCCCTCCCCCACAGTGGCCACCCTGCCCGTCATTGGTGATCTGGAGGGTGTCTGGAGAGTCCAGAGGAGGATCATCCAGGGGGGTGATCTGCGAGAGTCCAGAGGGCTCTTCAGACAGGAATGATGCCCAATCACTCCTGCACACTCCATGCGCTGTCTTCCAAATATCACCCCTAGTGATAGCTGTGTGAGCGATTGGGCATCACTCCTGCCTGAAGTGCTCCCACACCTCCAGACAGCACCCCTCCGGCCTCCCCAGATCACCACTGAATGACTCTCCTCTGGACTCCAAGTGGACCACCAATGGTGGGTAAGATGATCACTATGGGGGGATGGATGGGCCTTGGGGGGGGGGACTTTATGTTAGGGGGGGGGGTGTTAAGTCAGGTACACAGAACTGCAGGCTTGGAGCATCTGGTTGTGGCTTTGTGCAGCTCAATGCTCCTAGACCATGGGGATAACTCTGTTTGTGAGGTGCCTCGTAAGTTGCGTTATTCTCTTGGCCTGGGATTCAGCAATCCTGTGGAACATCGAGATGCAGTAAAAGGTGAACTTTTACTGCACCTTGATACCCCCCCCCCCCCCCCCACACATTATTTTTTTTTGGGGGGGAGGGAATTAGGCTAATAGCTCATTAGTTTTATCTCACTTCTTTGGGCTTCCAGCTTAAATGGTAGCATGAGACTTCATTCAAATCTACCCTGGTTCTTCCCACCTGGCTATTTTGTAATCATCTACTTCAACCAGCTATCACAGGAACTATGGAATGCAGCTCTTTCTGATATATATGCAGCCTATATCTGGAAAGCAAGTGACATCACTAAGTTCTTAATGCATTGAGATTTCCCATAACTGAGCCTTCTGCTATGCTGGCCCACACTGTTGGAATTCCCTATTTCTGGATATCAGATTAGAACCATCTTTCTCCATATTCAAGGAGATAATTATATTCTAGCTGTTCCAACTCACTTATAGGTTTTCTTCCTCCCAGCTTCCCAACCGTGACCAACATTCAGCTTTGGAATAATCCCTCCATCATGTCTTCCTATTTTGTCCCTTCTGTGTCTGTATCTTCCAAGTGTACAAAAAAAAGAAGAGAGGTAGGGGGTAGACCAATCAAATGTCTGTCCAAACAGTGCTTATTCAAAAATCAGTTCCGAATCCTCGACGCAGTCCTGCGTTTTGGTGCTAACCGCACATGCTTCAGGAGTCAAACAACATATCTCTGTGTAAACAACATAGGCAAATATAAGGCCATTAAAATCTAAAATAAATAATAATTGACATCCATATTAGATCATGAAATAAAACACAAATGAAACAATGAATACGTAAAAGATATACAAAAATATATTTACAAAAAGTCGCACATAAATGTATTTAAATATGTATGTATAATCAATTATTATTAGAATTGTAAAAAAGATAAAAACAGAACATAAATATGTCATACGGCATATAATTTACTATTGATCCCCACAAAATAATACAGAAATGAAACACAGCATACCTGCCACTGATGATAATAACTCATAAACTGGCTAGAGAATCCAAAGTACAGCATCTAAGAGAGAACAGAAATCATGAAATACTGTGTCTTCAAATGTAAAAATAGGGTATGATACATACCTGTAGCAGTTGTTCTCCGAGGACAGCAGGCTGATTGTTCTCACGACTGGGTGACGTCCGCGGCAGCCCCCACCAACCGGAAATAAGCTTCGCGGGACGGTCGACACGCAGGGCACGCCCACCGCGCATGCGCGGCCGTCTTCCCGCCCGTGCGCGACCGCTCCCGCCAGTTGAATGACTAGCAAAAAATATGAAATACACAACTCCAAAGGGGAGGAGGGAGGGAAGGTGAGAACAATCAGCCTGCTGTCCTCGGAGAACAACTGCTACAGGTATGTATCATACCCTTTCTCCGAGGACAAGCAGGCTGCTTGTTCTCACGACTGGGGTATCCCTAGCTCTCAGGCTCACTCAAAACAAGAACCCAGGTCAATTGAACCTCGCAACGGCGAGGAAACAACAGAAATTGACCTACGAAGAACAACTAACTGAGAGTGCAGCCTGACCAGAATAAATTCGGGTCCTGGAGGGTGGAGTTGGATTTACACCCCAAACAGATTCTGCAGCACCGACTGCCCGAACCGACTGTCGCGTCGGGTATCCTGCTGGAGGCAGTAATGTGATGTGAATGTGTGGACAGATGACCACGTCGCAGCCTTGCAAATCTCTTCAATAGTGGCTGACTTCAAGTGGGCCACTGACGCTGCCATGGCTCTAACACTATGAGCCGTGACATGACCCTCAAGAGTCAGCCCAGCCTGGGCGTAAGTGAAGGAAATGCAATCTGCTAGCCAATTGGAGATGGTGCGTTTCCCGACAGCGACCCCTAGCCTGTTAGGGTCGAAAGAAACAAACAATTGGGCGGACTGTCTGTGGGGCTGTGTCCGCTCCAAGTAGAAGGCCAATGCTCTCTTGCAGTCCAATGTGTGCAACTGACGTTCAGCAGGGCGGGTATGCGGCCTGGGGAAGAATGTTGGCAAGACAATTGACTGGTTAAGATGGAACTCCGACACCACCTTCGGCAGGAACTTTGGGTGGGTGCGGAGCACTACTCTGTTGTGATGAAATTTGGTATATGGAGCATGAGCTACTAGGGCTTGAAGCTCACTGACCCTACGAGCTGAAGTAACTGCCACCAAGAAAATGACCTTCCAGGTCAAGTACTTCAGATGGCAGGTATTCAGTGGCTCAAAAGGAGGTTTCATCAGCTGGGTGAGGACGACGTTGAGATCCCATGACACAACAGGAGGCTTGATAGGGGGCTTTGACAAAAGCAAGCCTCTCATGAATCGAACGACTAAAGGCTCTCCAGAGATGGCTTTTCCTTCCACACGATAATGGTAAGCACTAATCGCACTAAGGTGATTCCTTACTGAGTTGGTCTTGAGGCCAGACTCTGATAAGTGCAGAAGGTATTCAAGCAGGTTCTGTGCAGGGCAAGAACGAGGTTCTAGGGCCATGCTCTCACACCACACGACAAACCTCCTCCACTTGAAAAAGTAACTCTTTTTAGTGGAATCCTTCCTAGAGGCAAGCAAGACCCGGGAGACACCCTCAGACAGACCCAACGCAGTGAAGTCTACGCCCTCAACATCCAGGCCGTGAGAGCCAGAGACTGGAGGTTGGGGTGCAGCAACGCTCCGTCGTTCTGCGAAATGAGAGTCGGAAAACACTCCAATCTCCACGGTTCTTCGGAGGACAACTCCAGAAGAAGAGGGAACCAGATCTGACGGGGCCAAAAGGGCGCGATCAGAATCATGGTGCCGCGGTCTTGCTTGAGCTTCAGTAAGGTCTTCCCCACCAAAGGTATGGGAGGATAAGCATACAGGAGGCCGGTCCCCCAATGGAGGAGAAAGGCATCCGACGCTAGCCTGCCGTGTGCCTGAAGTCTGGAACAGAACAGAGGCAGCTTGTGGTTGGTCTGAGAGGCGAAAAGGTCCACCGAGGGGGTGCCCCACGCTCGGAAGATCTTGCGTACCACTCTGGCATGGAGCGACCACTCGTGCGGTTGCATGACTCTGCTCAGTCTGTCGGCCAGACTGTTGTTTACGCCTGCCAGGTACGTGGCTTGGAGGAGCATGCCGAACCGACACGCCCAACGCCACATCCCGACGGCCTCCTGGCACAGGGGGCGAGATCCGGTGCCCCCCTGCTTGTTGACGTAATACATTGCAACCTGATTGTCTGTCCGAATTTGGATAATTTGACAGGACAGCCGATCTCTGAAAGCCTTCAGTGCGTTCCAGATCGCTCGGAGCTCCAGGAGGTTGATCTGCAGATCCTTTTCCTGGAGGGACCACAGACCCTGAGTGTGGAGCCCATCGACATGGGCTCCCCACCCCAGGCGAGATGCATCCGTCGTCAGCACTTTCGTGGGCTGCGGAATTTGGAATGGACGTCCCAGGGTCAAATTGGTCCGGATGGTCCACCAGAGCAGTGAAGTGCGGCAACTGGTGGAGAGGCGGATGACATCTTCTAGATTCCCGGTGGCTTGAAACCACTGGGAAGCTAGGGTCCATTGAGCAGATCTCATGTGAAGACGAGCCATGGGAGTCACATGAACTGTGGAGGCCATATGACCCAGAAGTCTCAACATCTGCCGAGCTGTGATCTGCTGAGACGCTCTGGTCTGCGAAGCCAGGGCCAAGAGATTGGTAGCCCTCGCTTCGGGAAGGTAGGCCTGAGCCGTCTGGGTATTCAGCAGCGCTCCTATGAATTCCAGAGACTGAGTAGGCTGGAGATGGGACTTTGGGTAATTGATCACAAACCCCAGCAGCTCCAGAAGTTGAATAGTGCACTGCATGGACCGGAGGGCTCCTGCCTCCGAGGTGCTCTTGACCAGCCAATCGTCGAGATATGGGAACACGTGCACTCCCAGCTTGCGTAGATACGCCGCCACCACCACGAGGCACTTTGTAAACACTCGTGGGGCAGAGGCGAGCCCAAAGGGCAGCACACAATACTGAAAGTGCCGTGCGCCCAGGCGGAATCTGAGATACTGTCTGTGAGCTGGCAGTATCGTGATGTGAGTGTATGCGTCCTTTAAATCCAGGGAACATAGCCAATCGTTTTTCTGAATCATTGGCAGAAGGGTGCCCAAGGAAAGCATCCTGAACTTTTCTTTGACCAGGAATTTGTTCAGGCCTCTCAGGTCTAGGATGGGACGCATCCCCCCTGTTTTCTTTTCCACAAGGAAGTACCTGGAATAGAATCCCTGCCCTTCCTGCCCGGGTGGTACGGGCTCGACCGCATTGGCGCTGAGAAGGGCGGAGAGTTCCTCTGCAAGTACCTGCTTGTGAAGGGAGCTGAAAGACTGAGCTCCCGAAGGACAATCTGGAGGCAGGGAGGCCAAATTCAGGGCGTATCCGCACCGCACTATTTGGAGAACCCACTG